>NC_064840.1:7888787-8191818 GCF_024166365.1 Elephas maximus indicus
CAATACCAACTCTTCAAGCTTCAGAAATTTCAGGAGGCCTTTGTCCACCATGCTCACCTGGAAGGAAGGAAGGTAGGGGCTCTCGTGAGCAAGGTGCGATCGGAGCAGAAACTGTCTAGGTTAGGAAAACAACAGCATATCCATCTTCAGGAAGGAGCCCTGATGGCACAGTGGTTAAGCGCTCAGCTGCTAACTGAGAGGTCGGTGGTTCGAACTCACCAGCCGCCATGGGAGGAAGATGTGGCAGTCTGCTTCCGTAAAGATTACAGCCTTGGAAACCCTACAGGGCAGTTCTATGCTGTCCTATAGGGTCGTTACTCCCTGACAGTCCCATCATTGCCCCAGTGTCCCCCAACACTGCCCCCTTCAGGCTTTCCTGCATTGTTTGGCCTGAATCCAAGTTCTCAGCCCTCCCAGTGACCCTCTGCTCCCAGCCCTCATCCGTCCTCTGACTATAGAATTTTGTGATTGTCAGGCCAGTGTCCCATGTTCCTCATCAGACTGTGTGCTCCCACAGGCAGGAATCCTGTGTTCTGTTCTCCCCGACCCCCAGCCCCGTGAGCCCTAGGCCCAACTGACCGACTGGCATTGAAGTGGGCAGGCCCTAGGGATCAGTGTGGTTTACACAGAGTGGGGTCAGGCCAGAAGCCTCAGGCCTACCCATGAACACTCTGTTCCCTCTATGTGTCCTCTAAGGCATCGGGGGTCCTTCCTGGCTGGGCCTTTTGTCCCTAGGGTGGCCACCTATCCTGGGTTACCCAAGTTTGAGGGGGTTCCCGGGACACGAGACTTTCAGTGCTAAAAACGGGAAAGTCCCAGTCACAGTGGCAGGAGCTGGCCATCCTACTCGCCCCCCAGGACTACTGCGCAGGTTAATCATATCCCTGGGGAGGGGGAAGCAATGGCTCAGGATGGCAGAGACCTAGTCTCCGTGCAAGTTTTGGGTTCTATTATAAGCAAAGAAGGCCTTTTAATCACAGAAATTAATGAAGTACTATGCCAATCGCCCCTGCCCCGCCTTTACAGTTTAAATGGAATAAAACCAATATGGGCTCTTTGGAAGGTTTTTACTAGAAGCCACAAGGATAGCCACAGACCAGCTGTAGAAGGAACACAGTGGACTCCTTCCAAGGTGAAGGAAGCAAGGTACCTAACCAAGAATCACCTGGCTGTGGCCCTGCTTGGTAGACAATCTGGGGAGGTGAGTGCGGCTCAGGGCACAGTTGACCTCGTATCCACGCCCCAAAGCCCATCTCCTGAGGGGCTGTGGAGAGGGTCCCCTCTTCCCCACCCCATCCCCCACTACGCCTGGGTCTTACCAACAACTACTGTACAAAGATTAGACAGGAGCCTTAGGGGGCAGTGAGTTTACATTAATGGGGGAGGAACAACTCGGAAAAAGAGGGTGAGAACGGTCACACAGCTTGAAGGGTGGAATCAATGTCACTGAATTGTACATGTAGAATCTGTAGAATTGGTGTATGTCCTGCTGTGTACATTTTCAACAACAACTAAAATAAAAAAGAAAAGAAAACCCTATGGAGCACAGTTCTACTCTGATACATGTGGGGTTGCCATGAGTCGGAACCCACTTGGTGGCAACTGGCATTAAGGTAGCAGTTTGGAATCTTCCATAATGCTAAAATTCGAGCCTGTTTGGGTGTTTCAGAATGCCAGAGAGGTGAGTGCCTGTTGAAGCATTGTCTCCTAACAAAAAGTCAGTCCCATATGTTGGCCATAACAATAATTTAAAAACCAGTGAGTGTTTTTAGAGTTTACAGAGCGCTTCCATCATATGGAAGTTTCTTTACCCCGTCCTACGGATGAAGGAAATGAGGATCAAAGGGCTAAGAAAGTGAGTTACCCTGGTCGACATTTTGTAGTTAGCAAACCCAGAACTTGACTATTTTTAGCAGAAAGAAAACACCGTTTACCTATCCTTGTAAGAGGAGAAGCCAGAATTTGTTCTCCTGCTGTGACTCGGCCTCAGACACTACGTAGAGGAGCTCAAGTAATATTAAAAGTTAAATTAAACAGCTTTTAAAATCGTATCCTAAAAATAATAATAATAATAACCACTATGAGGGGAGAGGCCACCATGACGTAATGCCCTGGGGTCTGGTCCCTTCCCGGCACTCACGCCCTTATTCACTAGGCGCAGGGACCGGAAGTAGGAGTAGAAGAAGGCATCTTTGATCATCAGAGGATTCTGGATGGCCAGCTCTCTCAGGAAGCAGTCTTCCTCACTGGAGTCCCTCGGCAGAGCCCAGGGTGAGTGGGGGCTGCGGACCAGGCCCAGCAGGGCCTCCACCGTCTCCTCCCCGGCGCTCACCGCCTCTTCCTCTTTGGGCACCAGCTCCCGCCATGTTCGCCAAGTTTGTGGGAGGAAGCGAGACTTATTCTGCAGGGGTGGAGGTGGAGAATTTCTCTGTAAGACTTAGCCATTGCTATGGGTTGAATTAAAAGGAGCCCTGGTGGCACACTGGTTAAGCGCTTGGCTGCTAACCACAAGGGAAAGGTCAGCAGTTGGAACTCCTCAGCAGAAAGATGTGGCAGTTTGCTTCTGTAAAGATTACAGAATTGGAAACCCTATGGGGCAGCTCTACTCTGTCCTATAAGGTCGCCGTGAGTCAGAATCAACTTGATTGCTATGGGTTTTGGGTATGGGTTGAATTGTGTCCCCCACAAACAGATACGTTGAAGTCCTAACCCTTGTATCTTTGAGTGTGGCCTTATTTGGAAATAGGGTCCTTGCAAGTGTAATCAAGGCAAAATGAGGTTGTTAGGGTGGGCTCTAATCTACCAGAGCTGGTGTCCTTATAAGAAGACAGACAGACAGACATAGGGAGAAGGCCATGTGACAACTGATGCAGAAACTGGAGCAATGAGTCTGCAAGCCAAGGAACACCAAGGATTGCGGGCAACACCAGAAGCTAAGAGAAAGGCACGGAACAGATTCTGCCCTGGAGCCTTCAAAGAGAGCACAGCCCTGCTGACACCTTGATTTTAGGCCTCTGACTTCCAGAGCTGGGAGAGGATAAGTTTCTGTTGTTTTAAGCTCCCCCAAAACCAAAACCAAGCCTGTTGCCATTGAGTTGATTCCAACGGATAGCAACCCTGTAGAACAGAGTAGAACTGCCCCATAGGGTTTCCAAGGAGAGCCTGGTGGATTCGAACTGCTGACCTTTTGGTTAGCAGCCAACTCTTAATCACTATGCCACCAGGGTTTCCTGAAGCCCTCCAGTTTGTGGTAATTTGTTACCGCAGCCTTAGGAAGCTAATATGAGTCATCTGAAGGATTTGAAACTCTCAAAATTCAATAGCTTATAAAATAGGACAATTAGGGATAGAGAGTTAGAAATTTAGACAATAGGAAATCAATAATTTTGACTGATTATTTACCATGGATATAACCACAGATGAGGGAAATACAGAATCCCCAAAAGGCCCAATTCCTTTCTTCACTTTAGTTGGAAACCTTGAACATACAAGTATAAGTGATCAGACAGTACCTAAAGCAACATGTCGGTGTAGTGGTTAAGAGTTCAGCTGCTAACCCAAAGGCGGGCAGTTCAAATCCACCAGCACTCCTTGGAAACCCTATGGAGCTGTTCTACTCTGTCCTATAGGCTCACTATGAGTTGGAATTGACTTGATAGCAATTTTTGTTTGTTTGTTTGTTTTTTTTAAAGCAACACGGGGGAGTCCCTGGGTGGTGAATGAGCTCAGCTGCTAACCAAAAGGTTGGAGGTTCGAGTGTGCCTCTGAAGAAAGACCTGGAGATCTATTTTCAAAAATCAGCCATTGAAAACCCTACGAAGCACAGTTCTACCCTGACACACATGGAGTCACCATGTGTCAGAATGGACTCGACAGCAACTATTTATTTTTTCTTTTTAAGGCAACAGACCCACTGCCGTCGAGTCAATTCCAACTCATAGTGACCCTATAGGACAGAGTAGAACTACCCTGTAGAGTTTCCAAGGAGCGCCTGGTGGATTTGAACTGCCGACCTCTTGGTTAGCAGCCGTAGCACTTAACCACTAAGGCACCAGGGTTTCCAAGGCAACAAAGAGGTGCAAAATTTACAGGCTACGAGCCAGAAGGTACAAAAGGCAACACGTGGGATATAATTAATCAGGGAGGGGTTTTTGAGGAAGAGATGGTAAGACTGAAAATGTAAATTCAGAACTTTTACACAAAAGGAAGGAGCCCTGGTGGAGCAGTGGTTAAGTGAGCTCGGCTGTTCACTTAAAAGTTCAATGGTTTGGACCCACCAGCTGCTCCCGGGCAGAAAGACGTGGCATTCTGCTTCCATAAAGATTTCAGCCTAGAAAACTCTATGGGGCAGTTCTACTCTGTCCTATAGTGTCTCCACAGCACACAACAACAACAACACTCGATAGTAGATGAGGAAATGGAAGGCGAAGGATTCGTTCAGGGACTTTACTCTCTCTTAAGCCTCTTCCAACAGCCTCTGGAGATACATCTTTGAAACCCTACAGCCTAGCACAACACCCGGCACATGGCAGATGCTCAATCAATACCTGCCGATTAAACAAATAAATGAAGAATTTCCCTCATGGGTGTCTCCGTTTTCTCTATAAAAATTTAACACCAGCTGCTCTGAATTCCTGAATGCTGGCAAGTGTGCGTGTGCCCCACATCCAGCCAGTTTCCCTGGAACACTCGAGACTCTCAGGACATCTGGCAGGCACTTGAGGAGCCTACAGTTCTAAGGTGCTGCTCCTCCCCGCCCCCTGTGCAGCCAGCTAAGGAGGACGCCCCCCGCCCACACCCGTGGCAGGGTCCTATGGCAGGCACTACTCCCAGGACTGCAGTGGAGTAAGGGGGAGAAGGACCCTTTTGGGCAGCAAAACCACAATTTCCTTCTGCAAGCTGTCACAACTACGCCCGACACTGAATTTCCTTCAGTCTCCCCACAGCCCCATATGTGGGGGGCAGGCGCACCTGCTCTTGCCTTGCTGAACATCATGGTCCCTGGGGTAAAGCCCTAGGGGGAAGGGTCTGGACTTCAGGGACAGAGACAGGAAGGGGGGTGGGAGTCGCTCCCTCAGGCCCTGAGAGGTGGAAGGCCAGACCCACCAACCTGGGGAAGCTTAGGCCAGGGCCTGTTCAGGACTGTCCCACACAAATGGCTCCATGGAGTGGTTTAGGGCTCCTTGTGGATTCGAAGCTTTTCACCCAGCAGAAAGCTTTTAATCCAAAAAGGAACCCGGAGTCTGGGGTGTGTCTTTAAAAGAGTGAAAGACCCTTCCCCAGGGCAGCCTCAGGCTGTGGGTCTGGCCGGCTTGGGCCTGAGCAGGGCCCCTGCCCTCCAGCCTGGGTCATGTGGGGGGCCTATTCCATTCACTCCTTCAGTGTCCCCCACCCACCCCCGGTCATGCCGCTCTCTAAATGCCCCGATGCAAACCTCCTGTCATTCTTCTCCAGGATCAGACCGCCCCTCAGCTCCCAGGCCAGTCCTGACCTGACCCCTCGGTCCTTCCCCTCGGCCAGTCCCCCAGGTCCCCGCTCCCCGGCGTCCCTCGCCGCCCGCACCCAGCTGCCAGTGCCGCACGGGAACTCCTTGAGACACAGCTGCCGCAGATGCTCCCGGACCGCGGCGCTCACGGTCCCCGGGGGCGCCTGCATGTCCACGCGGTCTCGGCGCCCAGCCGGTTGCTAGGCAGCCGGGGACGCGTGCGCGCTGCCGTCACGCAAGCGTGCGCGCGACCGGGCGGGACTCGTGCTCGACGCCGGCGGAGGCGTGCGGTGGCCCACGGGCTCCCGGAGTCCCGGCTTTCATGGTGTGCAAACCTGCCCCGGAGGAACATGTTATGGGGTGACAGTGCCCTTGCCCCGGTCACCCGACGGGAGGCTGTAACTGCTGTGGCTCCCCGCAGGTACCGAGCGCGCCCGCCCCTACACCAGCCTGTTGCTGTTGCCCCTCCCGGCCACCCTCGGAGACAGACCTGGGAAGGGGGAACGCGCCCAAGGTCAAAGGAGCGCTGGACTCGGTCAGCGGATTCCAGTGTAGAGCTCTCCGACCCCGTGTCGCGGGTTTCATCACCATCACGGATATAACCGTTGTAGACTGGGGTCTACAGGGCACTTAGACTGCTCCAGCCTTACTCATCTCTCCGCCCAGCACAGCGTCTCACCCGCTGCCGGCCAGTAGGGGCTCCTGGGCAATGGTTTGTGAAATTAATGGAATGAGCTGGTTCTGGGTCCTATAAATTGGAAATGCAACATCGTATTGAGATAAAATTTATATACCATAAAATTCACCCATTTCAAGTATACAGTTCTGTGGTTTCCAATATATTCACAGTTCAACTATATTCATTAGGCAACTATCACTATGACCTAATTTTAGAACATTTTCATCATCCCAAAAAGAAACCCGTTAGCAGTCACTGCCCATCCCCTCACCTACCTACCCCCTGCCCCTGGCAACCACTAATCTACTTTCTGTCTCTATGGATCCAATTATTCTGGCCATTTCACATAAGCTGAATCATTACAATACATATTCTTTAGTGACTGGCTTCCTTCACTTAGCGTACTTTCAAGCTTCATTCATGTTGTCCTCCATTCCTTTTTATGGTTTGATAATATTCCATTGTGTGGATAGATAGAGCTCGTTTTGTTTATCCATTCGTCTGTCGATGGACACTCGGGTTGTTTCCACCATTTGGCCATTATGAATAGTGTTGCCAGGCACATTCATTTACAAGGTTTTGGGAGGACATGTTTTCATTTTTCTTGGGGAGACATCTAGGGGTGGCATTGCTGGGTCATATGGCAGGTATATTTCACATTTTGAGGAACTGCCAGACTGTTTCCCAAAGCTGGCAAAGGTATATTTTACAGTACAAATCCTATTAACCAAAACAGGGAGTAGATCTCATTGCCATCAAGTTGATTCCGACTCATAACAACCCTAGATAGTGGACCAATATTAAGGTTATCTAGTTAAAATGTCACTGCAAATATTAAACATTAAATATTCCTTACGGGTCAGGCATGGTTTAAAATCAAGAAAGATGTATGTCAGGGTTATATCCTTTCACCATATATATTTGATGTGTGTGCTGAACAAATAATCCAAGAAGCTGGACTATATGAAGAAGAATGTGACATCGTGACTGGTGGAAGACTCATTAACAACGTGCGATACGCAGGTGACACCAGGTTCCTTGCTGAAAGTGAAGAGGACTTAAAGAACTTATTGATGAAGATGAGAGACTACTGCCTTCAGTATGGATTGCACCTCAACATAAAACAAAAATCCTACAACTGGTCCAACAAGCAACATCATGATAAACGGAGAAAAAAGGAAGCAGCAGTCAGGAAATCAAATGACATATTGCATTGGGCAAATCTGGTGCAAAAGACCTCTTTAAAATGTTAAAAACCAAAGCTGTCACTTTGAGGACTAAGGTGTGTCTGACCCAAGCCATGGTATTTTCAATCGCCTCATATGCATGCGAAAGCTGGACAGTGAATAAGGAGGATCGAAGAAGACTTGACAGCTTTGAATTATGGTGCTGGTGAAGAATATTGAATATACTGCGGACTGCCAAAAGAACAAACAAATCTTTCTTGGAAGAAGTACAGCCAGAATGCTCATTAGAGCAGTCTCACGTAGTTTGGACATGTTATCAAGAGGGACCTTTCCCTGGAGAAGGACATCATGCTTGGTAAAGTAGAGGGTCAGTGGAAAAAGTGGAAGACCCTCAATAGAATGGATCCATACAGTGGCTGCAACACCGGGCTCAAACATAGCAACAATTGTGAGGATGGCCCACAGTCAGGCAGTGTTTTGTTCTGTTGTACACAAGGTTGCTATGAGTCAAAACCAACTCGATGGCACCTAACAACCATAACAACATGGGTCAGGAGCTGACTGAGAAGTGAAAAATACTACAGACCCTACCTTCAGGGCACCTGCTGCCCAGTGAGTCTGGAAAGCAAGGGCTAACCTGGAAAACTCCTCGTGGTTCCAGACTTTCTTAGAAATCCGTTCTCTCGGGACACATGCCCATGGAGTGCAGAGCTGCCATGTGCAACGTCTGACTGCCCTGAAGCTGCACTGCTGGAGAGACCCATAGACAGAGGAGAGACAGAGGGCTGAAGAGCCCCGCATGAGCCTCCCTGGACTATTTGAGTCTTCCTAGCCCAGCACATGGGAGTGAGGGAGCTTTCAGACGACTCGAGCCCCAGCCACCACTGATGGCAACCGTGTGGAGACCTGGTGAGAACTGCCCAGCTGAGCCCAGAGGTGAGAGACAGAATGCTAGAGTGGTGGCTGTTGTCTTAGACCACTGTTTTGGTGTGGCTTGTCAGAGGAGGAGTCTGGCTCTCTGGGCTGCACCAGCCCCTCTGGCAGCACACCATCACTCTCAGAAGTCGATGAAGTGGAGATTGGGCTGACAAAGGCCTGAAGTTGCTTTTTGGTGAAATCAGCTTGCTTTGCCTGCGCTTGCCCCATAAGATTTTCTGTTCATTTCTTTTGTTCTTTCTTGCCACAAAAAATGGAGGGGTGACCAGCATCACCCCTCTCCTAGGACAAATGCTCTGCCTTCCCCAAGGCCAAGAAGCCCCCTCTGTGATACAGGGAAAGAATGGTGGGGCAAGGGGGAGGCTGACTGCCTCCCACAAAGCTGAGATTAAAAAAAAAAAAAAAATTCCAATTCTCTTTTACTTAGCAGGAGACCAATATGGGTCTCCTACTGTATGCTAGACACCGTGCCGGGTTTGGGCAAACAGATGCCTTGCTCGTAAAACGTTTATTCGTTACCAACATATTTACTGAGTACCTCCTGTGTGGGAGGCACCATGTGGGGAACACAGTGACTGTGACATACTTGGTCCCTAGCTTCACCTTCCTAGTGGGGGACACAGAGAAGCAATTACAAAGCAGTGATGCGTGAGGCCGGGAGGCACAGAAGAAGCACTTGGTCTGAGTTAGGGGAGTATGAGGAGGGGCTTCCTGGAAGAAGAGGTTTCAAGCTGAGACTTAAGGGATGAGTGTAAGCTATGCAAGTGAGAGAGGTAGGGGGAAGGGTGATCCAGCAAAGCTCCAGGTGCCCTGGGAGAACCAATGAGTCAATGGGTAAAAATAGAGCCATGAAACAGAATCAAAAAGCCCAGACCTATTGGACTGGTGGAGACTGGACGACTCCCTAAGACTGTTGCCCTAAGATGCTCTTCAAACCTTGAACCAGAACTTAACCCCTGAGGTCACCTTGTAGCTAAATAACAAATTGGTTCAACAAATAATGAATATCACCCATAAGTACTCTGCTCCTTTAAAAAAAGTCACCTACATGACACCAAACAGTCAACCATGACTTTAAAACGAAGATGAGAATGTAAGGGGGTAGGGAAACTGGATTAATGGAAACGGAACAACCAGAACAGAAATAATGAGAATGTTGATGCGTTGTGAAGAATGTAACCAAGGTCACTGAACAACTTGTGTAGACATTGTTGAATGGGGACCTAAACTGCTGTGTAAACCTTCACCAAAAACACAATAAAATATAATTCAAAAAAAAAAAAGCCATGACAGCACTGTGATTTTCGAAGGGTAGAGCTGGAGAGACACGTGTGTGCACAGGCGTGTACGATAGCGGATAGCACCGTAAGAAAACACAAGACCTTGTGGGATTTTAGAAGACTGTGCAGAGTTCTACAGGGCAGTGGAGAGCATCAAAAATTTGTTCTCTTCCTCCACATTCCAAACAAAATACTTTCCCTCTCCCCTATCTTGCCCCCTTTCAATCCATCCACCATGCTGCAGCCTGAAAGATTTGTTTAAATAGAGGTCATTCGTGGACCCTGTCCATCTTAAGCATCTCAGTCAGTAGTGTGTTTGGAAGGACGTTCTCATCCCCGTTAGCAAATGGATGGTCCCTCCTTCTCCCAGGAGGAGGCACAGTCTACCCCTTCTCATCAACCCTCCCCTGGGGGACAACGGTATCAAGGCTTCAGTTGTCTCAACTTCCAGATCCTGTAACTGCTGAACTTTTCGACGGCAGCTGCACCATTGGTATATGTACACCAGCAAGGCACAAGCGTTCTAGTTTCTCCACATCCTTGAAAACTCCTATTATTTTCCAGGTGTTTTGCTATAGCCATCCTAGAGGTAGTCAGTGGTGTCTCATGGTGGTTTTGATTTGCATTTGCCTGATGACCAATGATGTCATGTATCTTTTCATGTGCTTTTTGGCCATTTGTATATCTTCTTGGGAGAAACGTCTATTCAAATTCTTTGCCGTTTTCAAATTCAGTCATTTGTCTTTTTATTATTGAGTTGTGTTCTTTATATATTCTGAATACTAGCCCTTATCACCCCTTCCAAATATTTTCTCCATTTCTTTGGGTTGTTTTTTTTTTTTACTTTCTTTCTTTTTTTAAATTTTTTTCACTTTCTTGATAAATCTTTGATGTACAAAAGTTTTTAATTTTGATGAAGTCCAGTTTATCAAATTTTTCTTTGGTCGCTTGTGCTTTTGGTGGCATATTTAAGAAACATTGGCCAAATCCATTACATAGAGTTTTGAGAGTTCTCCATATATTCTGCTCACAAGTCCTTCGTCAGATATATGATTTGCAAATATCTTCCTCCCAGTCTGGGCTTGTCTTTTCATTCTCTTAACAGGATCTTTAGAAGTTTTTAGTTTTGAGGAGGTCCAATTTATTGGTAGTTTTCATTTATGGATTGTGCCTATGCTGTAGTATCTAAGAAATCTTTGCCTAATATAAGACACAAGGTCATAAAGATTTCTCTCATATTTTCTTCTAAAAGTTTTATAGTTTTAGGTTTTACATTTAGATACATGATTCATTTTGAGTTACTTTTTGTATATGTTGTTATTTTTCTTGTTGTTAGGTGCCGTCGAGTCGGTTCCTACTCATAGCAACCCTATGCACAACAGAACGAAATACTGCCCGGTCCTGCGCCATCCTCACAATCGTTGCTATGTTTGAGCTCATTGTTGCAGCCACTGTGTCAATCCACCTCATTGAGGTGGATTTTTCTTTTTATGTATGAATATTCAATTTTATATATGAATAGTCAATTGTTCCACTATCATTTGTTGAAAAGACTATCCTTTCCCCCACTAAATTGCCTTTGTACTTTTGTCAGAAATCAGTTGCTCATATATGTCAGTCTATTTTGAACTCCTTTTTCTGCTCCATTGATCTAGTCATCTCTCTGATACAATACCTCACTGTATTGACTACGGTAGCTTTATAAGAAGTCTTGAAGTCAGGTTGTGTGTGTCTTAGAGTGTTCTTCTGTTTTAAAGTTGTTTGAGTTAGTTTAGGCCCTTTGCATTTCTATATGAAATTTGTAATCAGCTTGTCCATTTCTACCAAGAAGCCTGCTTGCATTTTGATTGGGATTTCACTAAATCCATATATCAATTTGGGGACAGTTGACATTTGTCTTAGTCATCTAGTGCTGCTATAACAGAAATACCACAAATGAATGGCTTTAACAAAGAGAAATTTGTTTTCTCACAGTCTAGTAGGCTAGAAGTCCAAATTCAGGGCATCGGCTCTAAGGGAAGCCTTTCTCTCTCTGTCGGCTCTGGAGGAAAGTCTTTCTCATCAGTCTTCCCCAGGACTAGGAGCTTCTCTGTGCAGGAACCCTGGGTCCAAAGGACGCACTTTGCTCCAGGTGCTTCTTTCTTGGTGGTGTGAGGTCCCCACTCTCTGCTTGCTTCCCTTTACTTTTATCTCTTGTGAGATAAAAGGTGATGCAGGCCACACCCCAGGGAAACTCCCTTTACATTGGATCAGGGATGTGACCTTAATAAGGGTGTTACAATCTCACCCTAATCCTCTTTAACATAAAACTACAATCACAAAATAGAGGACAATCACACAATACTGGGAATCATGGCCTAACCAAGTTGACATGTATTTTTCAGGGACACAATTCAATCCATGACAACATCTGAATAATATTGACTCATCTGATCAATGAACATGATTTATTTAGATCTTCATTAACTTCTCTCAGCAATATTTTATAGATTTCAGTGTTCAAGTATTACACCTTTTGTCAGATTTATTCCTAAGTATTTCTTATATTTTGATGCTACTATAAATGATGTTTTTTAAAATTTTAATTTCTGATTATTCGTTGCTAGTATATAGAAACACAATTCATTTTAATATATTGACCAAGTATCTTGAAACATGGCTAAACTCACTAGCTCTAGTAGCTTTTTTGATAGAGTGCATAGTATTTTCTATGTAGACGATCATGTGTACTGCAAATAAAGACAAATTCAACTACTATTTGCTAACCACCAGGATGGGCCAGGAGATCTAGTGGTAAACAAGACAGATATGATCTCTGCTCCTCAAGGACCTTACGTTTCAGCAGGGAATACTGATATTTAATAAAATATCAGGTAGTGAAAAGTGCTTGAAGACAGTAATAGATGGGATAGAGAGTGACGGGTGAGATACTTTAGGTCAGGTGAAAACACATTGCCACGGCATGAGAGGAAAAGTGGTTTTCAAGGAGGAAGAAATAACTGGCATCATCATAGGCCGCAGAGAGGTCATATAAGATAAGGGCTGAAGACAATTACTAAGTTAGGCAGTGAGGTCACTGGGAACTTTGCTGGGGGGAATTTGAATAAATTGCTGGGGTGGAAGCCATATTGTGGTGGCTCGGAGAGTGAGGAAAACATGAGTGTAGCCACTCTGTCAAGAACCTTTGATGAGAAAGGAAGAGACAGCAGTAGATGGAGGGAGACTTGGGATTAAAGGTGTGTCTTAGGCTGGGTTCTCTAGAGAACCAAAACCAGTAAACCATATATAGATATAACCAAAACCAAAACCAAACCCACTGCCGTCGAGTCAATTTCAACTCATAGCGACCCTACAGGGCAGAGTAGAACTGCCTCATAGAGTTTCCAAGGAGCGCTTGGTGGATTTGAACTGCCAGCCTCTTGGTTAACAGCCGTAGCACTTAACCACTACACCACCAGAGTTTCCGGCATATATATAAAAAAAAAAATTGGATAAACCAAACTCGTTGTTGTAGAGTCAGTTCCAACTCATAGCAACCCTATAGGGACAGAGCAGAACAGCCCCATTGAGTTTCCAAAGAGCAACTGGTGGATTTGAACTGCCAACCTTTTTGGTTAGCAGCCTGAGCTCTTAAACACTGCGCCACCAGGGCTCCATATGTACGTATACATACATATATATATATACACATATACATATATATATGTATATATATGCTCAAATAGGGCAGTTCTGCTCTGTCCTATGGGGTCGCTATGAGTCAGAATCAACTCAATGACAACAGGTTTGGGTTTTTGTATATATATATAAATATATATAAATATATATATGTGTGTGTGTGTGTGTGTGTATGGAGAGAGATTTACATCAAGGAAATGGCTCACACGGTTGTAGAGGCTGGCAAGTCCAAAGTCCATGGGTCAGGCATCAGGCTAGAGGCTTCTCCTGACTCACATAGCTGAAGAGTCTGATGAACCCAAGATCAGCAGGTCAGACGGCACTCTGCTGGCTCACAGGCTGCAAAGGCTGACAAATTCCAAGATTGGTGGGCAATACAGCAGGCCGCTGGCTCAGGCCCCAAGAATCGGAGGTCAGATGATGATGAGCTGGATGCAGGATCCAGAGCGAGCAAAAAACAGTGAGCTTTGCCAGAATTTCCACATATATTGGATACAGACCACACCCCCAAGGAAACTCCCCTTACAACTGCTTGGCTGATCACATCAGATCACATCATGGAGGTGATTACATTTTATCAAAAAATGGAGGATAACTACCTCATTACATAACTGCCAAACCACTGAGAATCATGGCCCAGCCAAGTTGACACACAACCTTAACCTTTATAGGGTGGAAGGAGGTTCCTGGCTGTGTTTCTTCTTGTGCATCTAGGGTTGAACAAACTTCTCCAGACCTGACCTTATCCCTGAGCTCTTGACTGATATTCAACTGCCGACTTTACATCTGGACATCTTGAACTTAACATGTTGAAAACGGGACTCATGCTTTCCCCTGTCCAGACTTCTCTTCCTTCACTGCATATCATTCGCCCAGTTTCTTCATCAAAACCCAGGAGTCACCTTTGGTTGATCTCTCTGATTCATGTCCCACCTCCAGCCCATCAGCTAGTTCTGTGGACTCCATCTCCGTCCACTTCCACCTGGGTCCAAGCCACCATCGTCATCTTTCACTTGCAGAGCTGCTAGAGCCTGCCACTTCCAGCTTAAATTGCCACAGCCTACTCAACAGCACGTCTTTCTCTCTTTTTTAAAGTACACCAGAGCCTATACTTCTCTGCCTTAAGCCCTCCAGTGGTGTTTCATCATACGGGAACAAAACCTAAGCTTGTGGTCATGGCCTAAAAAGCCTGCCACTGTCTGACCTTTACCGACCTTTGCAGCACTCTCCCCTCTCACTTCACTCCAGCCGCCATGACCTTCTTCCTGTTCCTTGGGCACACCAAGCTCACGTGGCCTGAGGACTTTTGTACTAGTGTCCCCTCTCCTTGGAACACTCTTTCCCCAGATCTTCCCAGGGCCAACTCCTTTCTCATCCTCAGGTCTCAGCTTAAATGTCACCTCAGAGTGACTTTTCCTGATCCTCTGACCTAAAGGATCTCACCTGACACTTTCTATCCCATGATCTTATTTTATCTATTTTTTAATGTATCAAGTTCTTATCATTGCCTGATACTTTTGTGGCCTCTTGCCTGCTAGAATTTTGGCTTCATGAGGTCAGGGACCTTATCTGATTTATACGTCGCCACTCCTGAGACCCTAGAACAGTGCCTGGTCAAAGGTACCACTCAGAAAAATGAGTAAGTGATTTCAACAAAGTGCTCTGGGCACGATTCTGGTTCTAAGACCTGGGGTTCCAAAGACACAGTTGAGAATCCAATGGTGTTCAAGTTCAAGTAGAATGGGGACAAAGCCTTTGACTCATCACATTCACAGTGGTTACCAGGGCCATCCCCACACCTTGCATACTTCAGAAATTTCCAAAGATAACACATTGTGCAAACCCCACACCAGCTTTATGCTTAGGCACACTCACCGTGACCCTCCCTAGAAATTTCCTGTGGGTCACGGGCCCTCAGCCCCTGTAAGTCAGCTGTTGCCTCGTGGTTGTGTCTGTCAACGCAGGTTAGATCACTGAGCTCTTTCCAAGAAGAAATGGCAAAGATGTGTGCCTTCCTCTGTACTAAGTCAAGCATCTGCCTATCTTGAGGGTAACATCAGTACTTCCTTCCCCCAGCACTGCTTTCATCCAACCTTGGGTGGCAGAATTTAAAAGTATTTTCTGGAGAAAAGCTGAGCAATGATTTTGCCATGGGCGGGACATTGGTTGTTCTTCCTTCCCACGACTGGCCCTTTATATACCCTGACGACCAAGGTGAGCACGCTGGTCTTGTTGCTGAAGCTGTTGCTGAATCAGGCCTTGCTCTCATTCACCATGGTCTCCCATTCAGGTACCACTACCCTGGGTATAGTCTCTTCTCACCAGACAGAGAGGAAGGCCCTGGAGGGGACTGGCCTGTTGGTCAATGGCTCCCATGACTGCAGCTAGAGTGGGCTGGGGGGTCTGACCCATGTTACTTACAGTGTTGCTCTCTTTCTCCAGGACCCAAGAAATTTGCTCTGTTCCTGCTCTGTTGTATGGGAAACTTGCTCTCCTCCCATATGTTATCCATCCTTCGGCCAGATGCAAAAGACCAACAAAAAATAATCAAGGAATTACAATACTTATCTAAGATACTTTTGGAGGAATATGTAAGTGCCCTAGAGATTTCTTTTGTAAACTATTTTTTTTTAATGCTCTCAATTGCCCCTTTCCAGATCTGAAGATAGCGTTGTGCATGGGCCAGGGAGAGGTTCCTAGGACCTTGGCAGCCCTTCAGACAAACACAAAACCCCACTCTGTAAGTGAATGTGTGGCTGTAAGACAGGCCCACAAAGAGCAAGGAGCTGGCCTGGAAACCCAGGTGCTCTCCTTCGCCAGCGTCCTGAGCCATGGAGCTCCTAAGAGCAGATTCCAGAAGGCTCTGGAGACCTCAGCAGGATAGGCAGAGGAGGCAGGATAAAGCAGTGGTTAGAGGCTTTGGCATCACTGGCCAGACCTGGGTGGAATCCTGGGTCTGCCACTTGATCTTTGCTCAGCTTCCTAAACAGATTGGGATACTGCTGGTCACAGACACACGGGGTTGTTGTGCCAAGAAGGAGCTGGTCAGGGTGATGCATTTAGCACAGGCCAGCCACAGATGAAGCACTCAGGTGTTAGCTGTTGGGGTTTTAGCTGCCATTGCAAACGTAATGTTCACCAGTTTCTCCCTTCGCCCCACAGCGGGAAGCAGAGAAAGGAGTGCCGGAAAGCACAAAGTACACACTGCCTTGTTCGACCTCTGACCCCCACCCATCAAACAACATCAACAGCTCAGCCATCCTGCCATACTTCCAGGGGATCAAACAGCATATAAATAACAAAAGTGTTGTTGATGAAATCACAGGACAGCTGAAGAAACTCGTATCTCAAGACACATCAGAAATAAATGTCTCGGTGCCTACAGATCCCTTTGAACGTAAATGCTTCATCTTGGCAATTTTACAACAGTTTGCAAAGTGCGTGGATGGCAAAGCAATGAACTCTGAGGACCAAAAGGCCAGTTAAGGCCATCTTGGTCAACTGTTCCTTTTGGAATGGCAGAAAGAAACTTCTGGAGCCTTTAAAAAAAGTGACCAATGGTTAAGTGTAAGAACTCTCCTGTGAGTTACTCATTATTCCAATGAATCCACAGATGGGCCATTCCTGAGAGGACGGAGATTTTAAATTATTAATTAACCCGAGAAAAGATTTCAATTGATGTCATTGTTATAATTTGGTATTTATAGGGTGTTTTTCTTCTGTGGACTTAAATCTAAGTTATTCCCACTGTACCCTTCCAAGGGGTGGACGTGGCAGCTATGTGAATTTGTTGATGTTTTTTGTCCCCAGACTTGTTAATGCTCCTTGGGAGAGCCCTCGAGACCTATTTAATAAATTAAATTGACTTTTTCTCATGAGCTGCTTTGGGTTTTTTGAGGGGGGCTGAAGTTAGCGAATGGGAATCCAGGCTGGGTGGGGTGTGGCCTGAGGAACGGTGGGGGCTTCTGTGGAAACAGATACTAGTCCTGTCACTGCTGTCTCCCCAACTGCACAAACTCAATAGCAAATGATACAAAACTAGCAGCAACGGCCATCTATTAAACATTTCTTTTTTGTGTGGTCCTGTAAGTACCATTCTTAACCCCCTTTTACAGTTAGGAAAACTGAGACCCAAAGACATTTAGTCTCTTACCCAAGGCCACACAGCTGTTAAGTGGTGGAAACAGATTCAAGCTTGCTCTTCAACAGTCAACCCAACCTTTGTCCCTGTTTTCGGTAGATCACCCTCCCTGGGCAGTGACTGGGTCTCATTGTGTGCCGTCGAGTTGATTCCAACTCATAGAGACCTTATAGGACAGAGTAGAACTGCCCCATAGGGTTTCCTAGACTGTAGTTTTTAAGGGAGCAGATCACTGGATCGTTTCTTCCGTGGAGCCACTGGTGGATTAGAACTGCTGACCTTTTGGTTAACAGCCGAGCGCTTTAGCATTGTGCCACCAGGGCTCCTTTGACTGAGTCTTAGTGCCTTAATGCTTTGCCTGGCACAAAGTACTCAAGTGTCCAAGCGTGACTCCCTGAATTCCCAGTGGTTCTGTGTCTGCAAAGGCCTCTTCCATCCTTTCACCAGTGACAAGTGACAACAGCCAAAGTTTTTATCATTGGGCTGAACCTGGAGTCCAAAGCTAAGAGATCATCTAGACTAATGGTTCTCGGAGTGTGGTCCCTGGACCAGCATCATCTAGGAACATGTTAGAAATACAATGTCTTAGGTCCCAACCCCAGACCTACTGAATCAGACACTTTGGCAGTACAGCCAGCAACCTGAGTTTAACAAGCCCTCCAGGTGACTCTGGAGCCCTGGTGGTACAGTGGTTAAGAGCTTGGCTGGTAACCAAAAGGTCGGCAGTTTGAAACCACCAGCTGCTTCTTGGAAATCTTATGGGGCAGTTCTACTCTGTCCTATAAGGCTGCTATGAGTCAGAATCAACTCAACAGCAATGGGCTTTTTGGTTTCCAGGTGATTCTGATGCATGAACAAGCCTGAGACCAGGAATCTAGAGTTGACAGGCACCTTCATCTTATCTTGGGGAAACCGAGGCCCCAAAGGAGAATGTGTGATTTGCACAAGTTCACATACTGTGTGTGTTTAGGACTCTGAGATGTGCGGTTCAGTCTGGGGTTTCTCCTCATTCCTAATCTTTTGGGTATTTCTACTCTAGTCCCACATCTGATTTTTTTTTTTTTTTTTTGGTGCTTTAGGTGAAAGTTTACAGCACAAAGTAGTTTCTCATTCAAGAATTTATACACAAGTTGTTTTGTGATGTTGGTTGCAGGCCCCACAATGTGTCAGCACTCTTCCTCCTTCCATCTCGGGTTCCCTGTTTCCACTCATCCAGGTTTCCTGTCCCTTTCTGCCTTCTTGTCTTTGCTTTTGGGTGTGTGTTGCCTGTTTGATCTCGTACATTTGATTGAACTAAGAAGCACATTCCTCATGTGTGTTATTTTATAGGCCTGTCTTATCTTTGGCTGAAAGATGGACTTTGGAACTGGCTTCAGTTCTGATTTAGCAGGGTGTCCAAGGGCCATAGTCTTGGGGGTTCCTCCAGTCTCTGTCACACCAGTAAGCCTTGTGCCACACCTGATTTTTAAGACCCCAAATACTGGTCTCCAATGACAATGTTTTGGGTGATCCTTCTAAAAAAACCAATATGGTGGGCAGATGTCATTCTTTTGATTGTCCTGTATCAGACCACCTCTACTATTGTTAGAGAAATTATCTAAAACTGGGAAATAAAGCAAAAAGATGACCATCTATCTTTCCAAAGAATGAAAAAAAAAAATTCATGAGTCCACACTGACATGAATAAATGACTGGCTAAAATAAATGGGGGAAAAGGAACAAATCTTACAGAATTCCAATGAAGAAACACAGAAGGAGTGAGGGAAAGAGAAAACCACCATTACAGCACCACAGGAATCATGATGATGGGCAAGATCCACAAACCAATGTGAAAATTAGGGAGGGCAACTTTGAAGAGAAACAGGTAACCTGCATAGCCTCAAAGTATCACCCTCAAAATATTTGTTAGTCACTGTGGGGGCTTTAAGACATGTTCTCAAATCCTATGATATTCCTCCCTTCAGGTGATGCTGAGCTCCCCTCCCCGTGAGTCTGGTGGACTTGGTTACTCACTTCTCAGGAGAGGAGGACAGAAATGAAAAATAGCAACCTGAGAGTGGAGAAATACGGCAGACTCCACGCTCCCATGGGATCAAGGTCGGTCTCACCAGTGCTGAGTGGCACTGGCGTTACATGTACCACTGGACACTTGAGCTCTGCGATGTTCTTCCCCAAACCCATAAAAAAAAAAAATTTTTTTTTTTTTTTTTTTAAGCCCAGTCTAATCACGAGGGAATAGCAGACAAACCCAAACTGGAGAACATTCTACGAAATTCCTGACCAGTGCTCTTCAAAAGTGTCAGGATCGTGAAAACAAGATGGAGAACTGTCACAGATTGGAGGAGACTAAGGAGGCAGAACAACCGGATTAAATCCTAGGAGAGAAAAAAGATACTAGATACCATGGGAAATCTAAATTAAGCCTTTTTTCCAACTCATAGCAACCCTATAGGACAGAGTAGAACTGCCTCATCGGGATTCCAAGGGGTGGCTAGTGGATTTGAACTGCCAAGTCTCTTAACCACGGTGCTACCAGGGCTCCAAATTCAGCCTAGAGTTTATTTAGTAATGTTTTACCAATGTTAACTTCTCAGTTTTGATAAACGTACTTTGATAATGTAAGGTGTTAACATTAGGGGAAGCTTGGGGAAGGGTACTATCTTTACAACTTTCCATAAATCTAAAATTATTTCACACTAAAACCTTTTTTTAAATTCCATTTCTCAGTGATACGAGCCACATTTCAAGGGCTTTACAGCTGCATGCGCCCATACCGGACAGATACAGAACATTTCATCAGTGCAGATAGTTCCTTCAGACAGCACAGCTCTAAGGGAATGTAACTTTGACATATTATTGATTATTGATTAGATCCCAGAGTCTGTGGACTCGTAGAAAACTGATAGGATGAAAATGATGTCTACTGAGTAGAGACAGTAACCTCCAAGGTTTTGGTTTTACTGCCTGTAGGATGTTAACCAGTCAAGCATCTAACTTAGCCATTAGTCTAGCATCTGTTCTCTTCCCTGAGGATGGATAGATAGATGAACAGGTATATACAGATACTAGTTTCTCATATCCTCCTCTGAATTGGTTGCATTGTTGGGCTGATTTCTCCTTAATGAGTAAACAGAACCTGGACACGTGCCCGCCGTGTCTTTGCACAAGGAGACTTCTGTTTGGTGGACAGCAGAGCCTGCTTCCTGCTACAGAGGCTGAAATGCCAGCAGTTTGCTTCCCTCGTGGCTCGGATGTGGGCCTGTGCTGCCGCTGTACATCAGATTTTGAATCAGGGGCTAGTGACATGAAGCAGCGGGGAAGGTGGAGAGTGGGTCCTTGCTGGCTGGGGGATTCCGCCACTGCCTGATGACTAAAACCACCTCCCTACTTTCGCAGGGAGAGGCTTTTTGGAGGTTTTGATTTCTCCGTTCCTGCTTCCAGCTCCTCCACCTACGGCTTCCCTGACGTAGAGGCAAACCTGATAACCAAACTCCCCTTCCTTCCTTACTTGGGACAACCCAAACTTCAGACGGGGGTGCAGGGTTGGCTTCGTGGGCCTGTGAGTGGTGCAGCTGCTCTGCGCTCAGAAGGGCCCTCACTCAGTTAACTGCTCTGGTGTTCCTGTCTTGAAATTCTTTTTTTTTTTTTTAAACTTTATATTGTTGATGTTGTTGTTGAGAATATACACAGCAAAACATACACCAATCCAATCATTTCTACATGTACAATTCAGCGACACAGGTTACATTTTTCGAGTTGTGCAACCATTCTCATCCTCCCTTTCTGAGTTGTTCTTCCTCCATTAACATAAGCTCACCGCCTCCTAAGGTTCCTATCTAATCTTTTGAGTTACTGTTATCAATTTGGAAACCCTGGTGGCAAAGTGGGTAAGTGCTACGGCTGCTAACCAAAGGGTCGTCAGTTCGAATCTGCCAGTCACTCCTTGGAAACTCTACGGGGGCAGTTCTACTCTGTCTTATAGGGTCGCTATGAGTCGGAATTGACTTGACAGCACTGGGTTTGGGTTATCAATTTGATTCATATAGATATCTCTTAAGAGACCATAATGCGATATTTACGATCAGCATCTGATCTCTAAAATCTACATAATACTGCAAAAACTCAACTACAAAAAGCCAATAACCAAATTAAAAAATGAGCAAAGGATATGAACAGACACTTCACTAAAGAAGGCATTCAGGCTGCTAACAGATACATGAGGAAATGCTCATGACCATTAGCCATGAGAGAAATGCAAATCAAAACTACAATGAGATTTCATCTCACTCCAACAAGGCTGGCATTAATCCAAAAAACACAAAATAATGTTGGAGAGGTTGTGGAGAGACTGGAACACTTATACACTGCTGATGGCATTGTAAAATGGTACAACCACTTTGGAAATCAATTTGGCACTTCCTTTTAAAAAACTAGAAATAGAACTACCACAGGATCCTGCAGTCCCACTCCTTAGAATATATCCTAGAGAAATAAGCCTTTACAAAAACAGATATATGCACACTCATGTTTATTGCAGCACTGTTTACAATAGCAAAAAGATGGAAGCAACCAAGGTGCCCATCAATAGATGAATGGATAAATTATGGTATATTCACACAATGGAATATTATGCATCGATAAAGAACAATGATGAATCTGTGAAACATTTCATAACATGGAGGAATCTGGAAGGCATTATGCTGAGCGAAATTAGTCAGCTGCAAAGGGAAAAATATAGTAGAAGACCACTACTATAGGAACTCAAGAAATAGCTTAAACAGAGAAGAAAATATTCTTTGATGGTTACAAGAGAGGGGAGGGAGGGAGAGAAGGAAAGAGGTTTTCACTAACTGGATAGTAGATAAGAACTATTTTAGGTGAAGGGAAAGACAGCACACAGTACAGGCGAGGTCAGCACAACTGGACTAAACCAAAAGCAAAGACGTTTCCTGAATAAACTGAATGCTTCGAAGGCCAGCGTAGCAGGGGCAGGGGTTTGGGGACCATGGTTTCAGGGGACGTCTAGGTCAATTGGCATAATAAAATCTATTAAGGAAACATTCTCCATTCCACTTTGGAGAGTGGCGTTTGGGGTCTTATATGCTAGCAAGCAGCCATCTAAGATGCATCAATTTGTCTCAACCCACCTGGAGCAAAGGAGAATGAAGAACACCAAAGACACAAGGTGATTACGAGGCCAAGAGACAGAAAGGGCCACATAAACCAGAGACGACATCAGCCTGAGACCAGAAGAACTGGATGGTGCCCGGCTATAACCGATGACTACCCTGAGAGGGAACACAACAGAGAACCCCTGAGGGAACAGGAAAACAGTGGGATGCAGACCCCAAATTCTTGTAAAAAGGCCAGACTTAATGGTCTGACTGAGACTAGAAAGACCCCGGAGGTCATGGTCCCAGACCTTCTGTTAGCCCAAGACAGGAACCATTCCCAAAGCCAACTCTTCAGACAGGAATTGGACTGGACTATGGGATAGACAATGACACTGGTGAAGAATGAGCTTCTTGGAACAAGTAGACACTTGAGACTATGTTGCTGTCTCCTATCTGGAGGGGAGATGAGAGGGCAGAGGGGGTCAGAAGCTGGCCGAATGGACATGAAAAGAGAGAGTGGAGGGCAGGAGTGTGCTGGTGTCTCATTAGGCGGAGAGCAATTAGGACCATATTTTTGAGAGCAAGGTGTTTATAAATTTTTGTATGAGAGTCCGACTTGATTTGTAAACTTTCACTTAAAGCACAATAAAAATTAAAAAAAAAAAAGCATATTGCTCAAGACAAACGTTCTTTACTAGGTAGGCTAAACTGTCGTTTGCTTTTAAGAAGACTTCAAGGGATATTTCTGGTTTAAGGTTTAAAGATTATCTCAGGACAGTAGTTTCAGGGGTTCATCCACCGCCTTTGGCTCCAGAAAGTCTGGATTCCATGAGAATTTTAAAATGTGTTCTTCTGCATTTCCCACCTTTTGGTCTGGATTCTTCTACAGAATGTTGGATCAAAATGTTCAGTAATAGTAGCCAGGCACCATCCAGAGTCAGTTGTCCCTGGAGACAACTAGCCACACGTCATTCCATACCCTCCTCCTCTTCCTCCTTTTTCCTCTGTTGCCCCAGAGACCAACTGTCATGCCTTGGACGACCACTTGCAAGCTTTTAAGACCCCAGGCACCATGCAATGAACCAGGAGGTAGAACAGAAGCACTAAACATGTTATTAAGCCAGTTAACTGGGATGTCCCATGAAACCATGATCCTAAACCTCCAAACCAAGGAATCAAATCCCATGAGGTGTTTGGTAGTACATAAGCAGCCTCAGCAGCTACCCTTTTCTTTTTTGTCATTGTTGTAAATATATCTATCACATAACTTAGGACAGTTCAACTTTTTACAGGTGTACAACTTTTATTGACAGCAATTACAGTAATCGGCTGTGCAACCTTACCCTTACTTAAGCAATATGATTTTTCTATCACCTTTAACCCACCTTCTCCCCTTGCCTCCTGCCCCTGGTAACCACTAACAAACTTTGGTCTCTATCACGTTTGCCTTTTCTTGTCTTTTTATGTGTGAGGTCATATAATATTTGTCCTTCTATAACAGACTTATTTCACTCAGCATAATGTCTTCAAGTCCCCTCCATATTGTAGCATGTATCAAAAGACTTTGTCTCTCCTACTGGCTGAGTGGTATTCCATTGTATGTATGGACCACATTTTGTTAATCCATTCATCTGTTGATGGGCTTTTAGCTTGTTTCCACCTTTTGGTTCTTCTGAATAGTGCTACAATGAACATTGGTGTACAAATCTCTTTTTGAGTCTCTGCTTTCCAGTCTTTTGGGTATGTACGTAGGAGTGGAATTGCTGGGTCATATGGTAGTTTGTTTTTTTTTTTGGTATGGTAGTTCTATTTTTAATTTTTTGAGGAACTGCCACACTGTTTTCCACAATGGCTGTACCATTTTGCATTCCCACCAGCAATGGATAAGGGTTCTAATTTCCCCACATCTTTGCCAACATTTGTTATTTTCTTTTTTTTAATTTTAGCCATCCTAGTGGGAGCGACATGGTATTTCATTGTGGTTTTGATTTGCATCTCTCTGATGGCTGATGACGTTGAACATTTTTTCATGTGTTTGGAGACAATTTGAATGTCTTCTTTAGTAAAATATCTATTCAAGTCCTTTGCCCATTTTATGATTGAATTATATGTCTTTTTGTTGTTAAGTTGTCCAAGTTCAACACATATTTTTGTTATTATATTCTTATTGGATATATAGTTTCTGAAGGTACTCTCCCAGGCAGTAACTTGTCTTTTCACTTTTTTGGTAAAGTCTTTTGATGAACAAAAATTTTTAACTTTTGTGAGGTCCCATTTATTTATTTTGTCTTTTGCAGTTTGTGCTTTTGTTATTATATTAGATAATTCATTGTTAGCAGCTAGGCCTGACTTCGCCATCTTGAAATTCTTTATAATTTTTCAAAAAGGGGCTGCACGTTTTTATTTTGCACTAAGCTCCACAAATTATGGAGCTGGGCCTGTTGAGGTGTTTGGGTACAATGCAGATTCCTGGGTTTCATACCCTGAGGCGCTGATTTAATAGGATTGGGCTGGGCCCTGGGATCAGGATTTTTTTTTAAAAAGGATTTTTTAATATACCATGATTTATAGACCATAAAGCTCACCTGTTTAAAGTGTATAATTCTGTGGCTTTTAGTATATTCAGAGTTGTGCAACCATTACCACTACATAATTTTAGAACATTTTCATCACCCCCAAAAGAAACCCTGTGCCCATTAAGCAGTCACTCCCCACCTCCTGCTCTCCACAGCTCCTGGCAAGCACTAATCTGCTTTCTGTCTCTATGGGTTTGCCTATTCTGGACACTTCATGGAAACCTTGGTGACGTAGTGGTTAAGCGTTCAGCTGCTAACCAAAAGATCGGCAAAAATCTACCAGGTGCTCCTTGGAAACTCTATGGGGCAGTTCTACTCTGTCCTATGTGGTCGCTTTGAGTCAGAATTGACTCGGTGGCAACGGGTTTGGGTTTTTTTTTTTTTTGGAATCATACAAAACATGGTCTTTATGACTGGCTTCTTTCACTTAGCATAGTGTCTTCAAGATCTGTCCAGGTTGAAATGTGTATCTGTACTTCACTCCTTGTTATTTTCAATAACATACGCAGAACCCAGTGCCATCGAGTCGATTCCGTCTCATAGCGGCTCTATAGGACAGGGTAGATCTCCCCTGTATAGTTTCCAAAGAGCGCCTGGCGGATTTGAACCGCTGACCCTTTGGTTAGCAGCCGTGGCACTCAACCACTATGCCACCAGGGTTTCCTCAATAACATAGAATCAGTATTTTAAAACAAGTTTCTGATGCGGACACCAGGACAGTGACATTTGGAGAAACTATGCCTTGAATTCCCCACAGATTCTCAGGAACAAGAATAATTTGTGGGGGGAGATGAGGGAGGAGATTAGGGGCAGAAATTCACCTCTAAATCAATCCAGACCACCTCTCACAGCGTAAGGCAAGAGGAAGAGCCCAATTCATACTTGCCTTGCCTGAAGCAGCTACATGGGACAGAGCAGACCCTGGGTAATGAGGGTGGCAAATCCTGAGTTCCCTGGAAGTCAACTAATAAGAATTCTCGAATAATTAGAATTTCTTCTGATAACAATCTGCCAAAATTTAAGAAGAGGAAAAAAGATAAACATTCTCTGATAAACTCAGTATCTCCTCCACCAAACAATTTCCACGATGTGTCTTGTGGTCAATATGCTCCTAAATAACGAGTTTAAATCAAGCACCTACTGACTCAGAAGAAAGGAAAACAAACAAAACAATCAAAGTTCACACAGGGGCGAAAAGTAACACGATCGTAGGATTTCTTCATTTCAGGAGAAACTTTCCGAGACAGAGTAAAACTTCAACTTGCCCAATTTATAAAGCAAGAAAAAGGGGATGTAGAGTCGTGGGAAAAAAAATTTAAATAATGGCATTTTCTTATTCTGGAGAATGAAGAGGTAAGAACAAAAATAAAGAGGAAATCAGATAATGAGAGAGAAAGCACCTACATGTAAAAAGAAATCAAATAGCCAGTAAATGCGAAACTATGTTCAACCTTAGTAAGCAAGAAAGGCAAATGAGCAGAAGGCCCCATTTTTTGCCCTCAAATGGGCAGACTTTACAAGCGATAAGGATTGATGAGGAGGTTGTGGTGAGAAAGGCCGGCTCAGACGCTTCTGGAAACATGTATCAGAGTCTTATAAATGGGTTATAACCCTCATCCAGCAACCCCTCTCCTGGTATTCTGCCCTGACACAGTTTCCCTAGGAGATAGCCGTGGATTTGGGCAAGATTATACTCGAGCGTGTTCAGAGCATTAAAGAACATCAAAGCCAAATGAGCACACAGAACTGGAAACAGCCCCTGTGTAGTCCAGTGGCATTGCTAGGGAGGTGCCGGGGTGCGGACCCCACTCCCTGAAACTGTCAGAGGGGGTGTTATGGATTAAATTGTGTCCCCGCAAAATACGCATCAACTTGGCTAGGCCATGATTCCCAGTATTGCGTGATTGTCCACCATTTTGTCATCTGATGTGATTTTCCTACTCATTGTAAATCCTACCTCTATGATGTTAATGAAGCAGGGTGATAGGCAGTTATATTAATGAGGCAGGACTCAATTTACAAGATTAGGTTGTGTCTTAAGCCAATCTCTTTTGAGATATAAAAGAGAGAAGCTAGCAGAGAGATAGGAGGACCTCATACCACCAAGAAACAAGAGCCGGGAGAATAGCGTGCCCTTTGGACCTGGGGTGCTTGTGCTGAGAAGCATCTTGACCAGGGATTGATGACAAGGACCTTCCCCCAGAGCTGACAGAGACAAAAAGCCTTCCTCTGGAGCTGGCACCCTGAATTTGGACTTTTAGCCTCCTAGACTGTGAGTGGATAAATTTCTCTTTGTTAAATCCATCCACTTGTGGTATTTCTGTTATAGCAGCACTAGATAACTAAGACGCAACCCAAATGACCTCAGGGTTCACGGAAGGTGCAGTAGGGGGGCTGGCGCTGCTGGGGGAGAGGCCACCAAGGCAGGGGTGTCACTAGGGTTGGTGTCACCCAGTGCGGTAACTCATTATACCTGCCCTTCTTCCCCCCATAGCCACTAGTCCAGGTGTGGGAGGCCAGGCCGTGGCAGGTGCCACTGGTTGGACAGGAGGGTCTCTGCCTTGGCCAGTAGGAGAGAGGAGAAGTTGCAGGGAGCCATGGAGGGTGGGAGCAGAAAGGGGGAGGCCAGCAGTGCCTGCATTGGGGCAGGATGGGCTGTTCTACCCACCCAAATGTGGGGTTGTGTGAGACACCATGAGTTACTGCACTGGGTGACACCAACCCTAGTAATGCCACTGATGTAGTCTGGTCCTCCAACAGGCAGACACCAAGATGGAATTAGCCACTCTGAGCCTGTGATGGAAAGTGGGAGGGAGTGGGAAGAGGAAGAGGCTGGCAGGACAGTGCAGGTAGGACCCCTGATATAGAAGAAAGAGAAGGAAGGAAGGTTGGTGGATGCATCTTACAGTGCAGGGCAGCACTAAGAGCGTTCAGCAAGGCCACTGGGAAACATTCAAGTCAAGGCCACTTGTCAGAGCAGCCTGCACCTCCCAGGAATGGGCCAGTATCACTGTTGTACTGTCATTGGTTCTACCTTTTGAGACTGAGGCAGCTCTCCTTCCTGTGCTCCTTGTCTCTTCAGCTTCTGCTTCCTGGTTCCTTGGCCTCTCAGCCCCTCAGCCCCTAGGCCCCTTGGACTGGCTGGTCTCTGCCTTGCTCGGGCAAGTGCTACAAAGCTCTTTAGCTCTACCGATCAGTGCCTGGAAACACTCCACTCCACCAGTAAACCTCAGCCAGAAGACACTCAGCTCTCTTGCTCTGTGGGTCAGCAAGCTAGCTCCACTAATAAGTGCTGGGAGGCACCCCACTTTGCCCAGAAGCCTCCTGTGAAAAGGCACTCAACTCTCTAGCTCCATGGGTTGGCTCCAGCACTGTGTCCCAACAGTCTCCTGGTTCTGCTGCCCTCATGGTGGGCAGTGGGTTTCAGAGCATGGAGATACAGACTCATTCAATGACACTTCCTGAAGTAGATTTTCACAGCCACCACACAACCCAAATGAAAACAGATATAATGTTATTTTATAAAAGCAGGTTAAAAATTATATTATAGTTATATAAATTATGTAAATATATAATACAAAAAACCCCTTTACCATTGAATCGATTCTGACTCATAGCAACCCTATAGGGCAGAATGGAACTGCCCCATACAGTTTCCAAGGCTGTAATCTCTACAGAAGCAGACTGCCACGTCTTTCTGCTGCACAACAGCTGGTGGGTTCGAACAGCTGAGCACTTAACCACTGCACCACCAGGACTTCTTAATACATAATATTTATTGTTATCTTGTCCTTAGGTGCCGTCGACTCTATTCCGACTCATTGCGACCCTATGTACAACAGAACAAAACACTGCCCCGGTCCTGTGCCACCCTCACAATCATTGCTATGTTTGAGCGTATTGTTGCAGTCACTGTGTCGATCCATCTTATTGAGGGTATTCCTTTTTCGATGACTGTCTACTTTACCAAACACGATGTCCTTCTCCAGGGACTGGTCCCTCCTGATTACATGTTCAAAGTATGTGAGACTGTTTTGCCATCCTCACGTCTAAAAGAGCATTCCGGCTGTACTTCTGGAACAGATTTGTTCATTCTTCTGGAAGTCCACAGTATATTCAATACTCTTTGCCAACACCATAATTCAAAGGCATCGATTCTTCTTCGGTCTTCCTTGTTCATTGTCTACCTTTTGCATGCATATGAGGCGATTGAAAAATACCATGGCTTGGGTCAAGTGCACCTTAGTCCTCAAAGTGACATCTTTGCTTTTCAAGACTTTAAAGAGGTCTTTTGGAGTAGATTTGCCCAGTGCCATACGTCATTTGATTTCTTGACTGCTGCTTCCATGGCTGTCCATTGCGGATCCATGTAAAATGAAATCTTTGACTTTGGTTCAGTTATGAGGATTTTTGTTTTCTTTCTGTTGAGGTGTAATCCATACTGAAGGCTGTGGTCTTTGATCTTCATCAATAAGCTCTTCCATGTCCTCTTCACTTCCAGCAAGCAAGGTTGTGTCATCTGCATATTGCAGGTTGTTAATGAGCCTTCCTCCCATCCTGATGCCCCATTCTTCTTCATATAGTCCAGCTTCTCAAATTATTTGCTTAGCGTACAGATTGAATAAGTATGGTGAAAGGATACAACTGTGACGCATACCCTTCCTGGTTTTTAACCATGCAGCATCCCCTTGTTCTCTCTGAACGACAGCGTATTGGTCTATGCACAGGTTCCTCATGAGCACAATGAAGTGTTCTGGCGTTCCCATTTGTTGCAATGTTATTTATTAATTTATGATCCACACAGTCAAATGCCTTTACATAGTCAGTAAAACACAGGTAAACATCTTTCTGGTATTCTCTGCTTTCAGCCAGGATACATCTGACATCAGCAATATCTCTCATTCCATATCCTCTTCTGAATCTGGCTTGAACTTCGGGCAGTTCCCTGTCGATGTGCTCCTGGAACTGTTTTTGAATTATGTTCAGCAAAATTTTACTTGCATGTGATATTAATAATATTGTTTGATAATTTCTGCATTCTGTTGGATCACCTTTCTTTAGAATGCACACAAATATGGATTTCTTCCAGTTGGTTGGTCAGGTGGTGGTCTTCCAAATTTCTTGCCATAGATGAATGGTTCCAGCATTGCATCCATTTGTTATATACTGTATTATATAAAAAATATTGTCTCAGTCATCTAGGCTGCTATAACAAAAATACCACAAATGGAATGGCTTTAACGATGAAAAATGTATTCTCTCATAGTCTAGGAGGCTAGAAGTCTGAATTCAGGGTGCTGGATCCAGGGGAAGGCTTTCTCTCTCTCTGTCAGCTCTGAAAAAAGGTCCTTGTCATCAATCTTCCCCTGGTCTAGGAGCTTTTCAGCACAGGGACCCCAGGCCCAACGGACTCACACTCCTGGCTCTTCTTGCTTGTGGTAATGAGGTCCTCTTGTTTCTGCTGGCTTCTCTCTTTTATATCTCAAAAGAGATTGACTAAAAACACAACCTAATCTTGTAGACAGAGTCCTGCCTCATTAACATAACTGCCTCTAATCCTGCTTCATTAACATCACAGAGGTAGGATTTACAATGGGTAGGAAAATCACATCAGATGACAAAATGGTGGACAATCACACAGTATTGGGAATCAGGGCTTAGCCAAATTGATACACACATTTTTGGGGGACACAATTCACGACAGAGACCATTTAGACAATGGCCCTGCCCTCCAGACTCTGGGTGTTGGCCATACTTTCTGGATTCTGGGTGGAGTTCTCTTGGCCCTGGGCTTCAGCGCCACCTTCCAGGCCCACTGGAACAGCAACTCTGCTCCCTGGGTTTTGAGCACCCCAATTGTCCTAGCTGATCTGAGTGGCAACTCCACCCTTTGAGACCCCAGAGGTTATGGTCCTACCTTTGTGACTGAGCTCTGCTTCCTGTGTTCCTTGTCTCTTCAGCTTCTGATTTCTGGTTCCTTTGCCTCTTGGCCCCTCGGGCCTCACCACTGGCATCTGTCCTGCTTGGGCAAGTGTTCCAAAGCTCTGTAGCTCCACCATTAAATGCCTGAAGGAACCCCACTCTGCCAGTAAACTTTGGCCGGAAGGCATTCAGCTCTCTCGCTCCGTGCGTCAGCTCCAGTGCTGTTTAGCACTGGTCTTCTGGTTCTGCTGCTGCCTCTCGCCATCTGCGCTGTCTCCAGTGTAACAGCTTTCCTCAGTTCTTTCTGAGTCCTTACCAGAATTGTCTTTCACGTCCATAATTGCACTGACAGTCTCTTCAAGGTGATCTAGGCTTTTACTATTAGGCACTTTAAAATTCTTCCAGCCTCTAACCATTCACTTTTTAAGTATCTGTTAGAGCAGCATCCCACTCTTCCAGTACCAAATTCTGTCTTAGTCACCTAGTGCTGCTGTAACAGAAATACAAGTGGATGCTTTAACAAAGAGAAATTTACTCTCTCACAGTCTAGGAGGCTAGAAGTTCAAATTCAGGCTGCCAGCTCCAGGGGAAGGCTTCTTCTGTCAGCTCTGGCAGAAAGTCCTTGTCATCAATCTTCCCTAGTCGAGGAGCTTCTCAGCACAGGGATCGCAGGTCCAAAGGATGTGCTATTCTCCTGGCTCTTGTTTTTTGGTGGTATGAGGTCACCTTGTCTCTGCTCGCTTCTTTTATATCTCAAAAGAGATTGGCTTAAGACACAAGGTAACCCTGTAAACTGAGTCCTGCCTCATTAACATTACAGAGGTAGAATTTACAACAAGTAGGAAAATCACATCAGATGAGAAAATGTTGGACAATCGCACAATACTGGGAATCATGGCCTGGCCAAGTCGACACATTTTGGGGGGACACAATTCAATCCCATCCATGACATGTATTTATAGTGATTCCCACTGAGATACATGTGCATATGAGGCAACATCTTGATAAATGGAGAAAAGACTGAAGTTGTCAAGGATTTCATTTTACTTGGATCCACAATGGACACCACGGAAGCAGAAGTCAAGAAATCAAATGATGTATTGCATTGTGCAAATCTGCTACAAAAGACCTCTTTGAAGTCTTGAAAAGCAAAGACATCACTTTGAGGACTAAGGTGCACCTGACTCAAGCCATGGTATTTTCAATCGCCTCATATGCATGCAAAAGCTGGACAATGAGTAAGGAAGACCAAAGAAGAATTGATGCCTTTGAATTACGGTGTTGACGAAAAGTATTGAATATACTGTGGACTGCCAGAAGAATGAATAAATCTGTCTTGGAAATACAGCCAGAATGCTCTTTGGAAGCAAGTACAGCAAAACTTAGTCTCATGTATTTTGGACATGTTATCAGGAGGAGCCAGTCCTTGGAGGAGGACATAGCGTTTGGCAGAGAGTCATCGAAAAAGAGGAAGACCCTCAATGAAATGGACTGAAACAGTGACTGCAACAACGTGCTCAAACATAGCAATGATTATGAGGGTGGCACAGGACCAGACGGTGTTTTGTTCTGTTGTACACAGCATCGCTATGAGTTGGAATAGACTCGATGGCACCTAACAACAACATATATATATATATACACACACATACATACATATATTTATCGTCAGCATGTTTGGTGTCATATCTGAAAACATGTGCCCAGTCCAAGGTTGCAGATATTCACATCTATTTCCTTTTTTGGGGGCAGGGGGGGTTTATTTCCTTTTAAGAGTTGTGTAATTTTAGCTGATTACATGTAGATCTATGGTCCACTTTGAGTTAATTTTGTATATGGTCTGAGACAGAGGTCCAACTTCATTCTTCCGCATGTTGTCCCAGCACCATTTGCTGAAAAGACTACTGTTTCCCCATTGAATGGTCTTGGCACCTTTGTTGAAAATCGTGTGACCATAGATGTATGGGTTTATTTCTGGACTCTCAATTCTATTCCATTGGTTTATATGTCCATCCTTATGCCAGTACCACACTGTCTTCATTACTGGATCTTTCCAGTAAGTTTTAAAATCAGGAGTGTGAGCCCTGCAACTTAGTTTTTTTTTTTTTTTTTTTTCAAGGTTCTTTTGGCTATTATGGGTCCCTTGCAATTCCATATGAATTTTAGTGTCAGCTTGTTCATGTCTGCAAAAAAAAAAAAAGCCAGTTGGAATTTGAATAGGGATTACATTGACTCTCTAGATCAATTTGGGAAGTATTTCTGTTTTAGCAGTATTAAGTCTTCCAATTCATGAACACGGGATGTCCTTATATTTAATCTTCTTTAATTTCTTTCAAGAATTTTTAGTTAAGGTGAAATTCACATAAAATTAACCATTTTAAAGTGTACAATTCAGTGGCATTTAGTACATTCACAATGTTGTGCAACCATCACCCATGTCAAGTTCCAAAACATTTTCATCACCCAAAATAAAACCCTGTATCTATTAAGCAGTTCTTTTTTCCCCTGTTCTTCCTGTCTTTAGGCCTGACAGCCACCAACCTGCTGGTTGTCTCTATGGATTTATCTATTTGGGAATTTCATATATTTTGTGTCCAGCTTCTTTCACCTAGAGTAATGTTTTTGAGGTTATTTACACGGTAGCATGTATCAGTATTTTATTGCTTTGTATGGCTGAATGGTATTCCTTAATGTTTTGTAGGTTTCAGTGTACAAATCTTGCACTTCCTTATTCTTAGGTATTTTATCTTTTTTGATGTTACTGTAAATGGAACTGTTTTCTTCATTTTTGAGTTGTTTGTTACTACTGTATAGAAATATAACTGATTTTCATACATCGACCTTGTGTCCTGGAACCTGGATGAACTTGCTAATTCACTGTAATAGTAATTTAGTGGGCTTTTAAAGGTTTTCTATAGACAGGAGCATGTCATCTGCAAACAGAGATAGTTTTAGTTCTTCCTTTCCAATCTGGATGCCCAATTTCTCTGGCTAGAACCTGCAGTATAATGTTGAATAGAAGTGGTAAAGGCAGACATCTTTGTCTTGTTCTTGATCTTGAGGGGCAAGCTGTTAGGTTTGGGTTTTTGGTAAATACACTTTGTCAGGCTGAGGAAATTCCCTTCTATTCCTATTCTGTCGAGTGTTTTTATCATGAAAGCCAAGCCTCAGTTTTCTCGTCTGTAAAATGAAGACGATAATCCTTACTATCTAAGGTTCTTTGAACAGCGAAACTGTGAAAATGTAAGTGAAATGTCTAGCATGGAAGCTGACATATGTCAGCTGCTATTTTGTGGGAGGGGCTCGGCCCTTGATTCAGACACACCTTGGTCTACAGCTCAGCTCCACACTTGGCAGTGGTGAGGCTGGGCCAGTTATGTAGCCTCTTTAAGCCCCATTTCCTTATCTTTAAAAGAGGATAATAACAGTACCCACTTCACAGGGTTGTCGCAAGGATTCAGTCACTTATCATTGTCCCTGGCAGGTAGTGGTAGATACGGTTTACGTCACTAGCTTACTAAGTGCCCAGGACATAGATGCTAAGTGCTATGGTAGATGACTGATAAAATGAGATGCAGTCCTTGTTCTGAAGATGGGTGATGCTCTGAATGCAGTGACATTGCCAAGTAGAAAGTGCCATGTGACAAAAGTGACAGACGTGGAACACTGGTGGGAGTTCAGTCCAAAATGGGGTGGGCCAGGTCAGGGAGGAGAAAGATTAGCAAAGACACAGAGGTAAGAAAGCATGGGGCATGTCTAAGTAACCACGCGAGTTCCCTTTGCCTGCAGTTGAGGCTCTGTAATCAGGGAGTAAGGGCAGATGAAGCCAGCGTCTTAGCGAATGCCAAGCTAAGGCCTGGGGGCTATAGAGAGGAGCAGTGAGCTCTCGAGTATGCCTGCTGGGGCACAGTTCTGAAAAAAGGATGGATGCGTGTTAGGAAGCTTGAATGCTATTTCCTCACCTTTTCTGGATCACAGCTGGGGGAGTTTCGTTAAAAGATAATTCAACTCTGATCTGTGATAGCTGTGTTCATGGCACAGACTGGGACCACGGTTAGTGACATTTTGAAGAAAGAATTCACTGCACAAGATGTGGTGAGTGACAAGGGGGAGGTATCAACATCACTGTCATTAGGGAATTGCAAATTAAAACAGCCATGAGATGCCACCACACACCTATTACAATGGGTAAAACCCAAAACAATGACATCAAGTATTGGAAAGGAAGTGGAGAGCAGGAACCCTGATTCATTGCTGGTGGGTATATATAACGGTACAGTCACCTTGGATGACAGCTGCGTCGTCTTCTTACGAAGCCAAATTTGTCGTCTTACCATACGATGAAGCAATCACGCTTCTAGGTATTTACCCAAATGAACTGAAAACTTATGTCCACAAAAAACCTGCACATGAATATTTACAGCAGCTTCATTCATAATTGCCCAAAATTGGAAGCAACCTTCAATAGCTGAATGAATAAACTGTGGCAATCCATACAATGGAATATCATCCGGCGATAAAAACAAAGGGGTCATCAAGTTACAGAAGAACATGGAGAAACCTGAAATGCACACTGCTAAGTGAAAGAAGACAGTCTGAAAAGGCTACTTACTGCATGATTTCAACTATATGGCATTCCGGAAAAGGCTAAACTATAGAGACGGTACAAAATCAGTGGTTGCCACGAGTCCTGGGGCTGAGAGAAAGGACGAATAGGTGCAGCACAGGGTATTCTTCAGGGCAGGAAACTTTCCGTATGATATTATAATGGCAGGTATATGACATGATGTGGCTTTTAAAACCCACAGAGCGAATTCTAATGTAAGCTATGCGCTTCAAGGAATAATAAGGTATCCACACTGGTTCATTGATTGCAACAAAAGGACCAACCATGTCAGTGCAAGATGTTAGTAAGACAGGGAGCTGCAGGGAGGAGAGGAGGAAGAGGGGATACGTGGGCACTCTGTACTTTCTGCACAATGTTTCTGTAAAACTACAAGTGCTATAAAAAATGTCTATTAAAAAAAATAAAAAGGAGGGGCAAGACACTGAGGAGGAGGAAGAATTCACAAGGACTCCAGGATCTTAGGAGCCCTGGGGTCACAGCGGTTAAGAGCTCGGCTGCTAACCAAAAGGTCAGCAGTTTGAATCCACCAGCTGATCCTTGGAAACCCTATGGGGCAGTTCTACCCTGTCCTATAGGGTTGCTAGGAGTTGGAAATCAACTCGAAGGCAACGAGTTTGTTTTCTGGTTCCAGGATATTAGAAGGGCTTAGGAAGATGGCCTTCGTGACAGAATTAATAAAAACTGAAAAAGTTGGAGAAGGATAAGATTTGTTGCAGATGGGGAAGAAAGCAGGGCAAGAGAGACTAACACAAAAAAGCTAACATCATAGGAGCTTCCTATATACCTGGCACGTGGGGTAGGTGTAATTATTATTCACATATCATAAATGAAGAATTTCAGGTACAAGAAGGCTGTCACTTGCCAAGGGCAGTCAGAAATCAGGTCACATTGGGTCTAGTAGGTCCTGACAAGGAGCCCCTGGAAGTTTGAGCAGGCGAGGGACTTGATCTACTAGCCTCTGCTTCTTTAAAATCATCATTCTAGCTGCATGGAGAACAGATGGAAGAGCAGGGAGAGGTGAAATACGGACAATATTATGGTCATCCAGGCAAGAAATGACAGTGGTTTGGGGAATTGCAATGGTAGTGGGGATGGGGAGAAGTGGTTGGAAGTGCAGTTTACTCAGTCAGTATAAATGGTAGGACCTACTAACAGACTGAGTGTGGCAAGTGAGGGCAAGGAAGAACCAAGGATGACATCTCAATGTTTAGTCTGAGCAACTGGGTGGGTGACAAGGCCACTGACTATGATGTGGGAGATGTGAGCATAAACGAGTTTTGGGCAGGGGAAATCCTAAGTTCAGAGAAACAGAGAGGTTTGAGAAACTTGAGAGCAGTGAGGAAAAGAAGGAGAAAATTGTGAGAAGAGATAAGTGACAAGAACTCCCAGGGTGGGAGAAAGGGAGTAGGTTCCAGGGATCTAAGACACACATAGAGATGATATAGTTGACTGAATTTCCTCTGACATTTGCCCTTTCCTCTGGGTTTCTGCATCTGAGGGTCCTTGAGCGTATTCCCACCCCGCCCCACTTCGCCTGGACAACCTCTCTTGTCCTTCTGTTCTGAGCTCAGATGCCACCAGCCACAGGGCACACACCCTCGCGGGATCCTCCATGATTTCACAGCCAGCGTCTACTTCCACCACTCGGTGTCAGGACAGATTTTACCGTCTCTCTGACAGTCACTGTTCTGTACCCTGAACCTAGTTCAAATGAGACTGCAGGAAGAAGGAAAAGGTGGGTAAACATACAGCAATCACCTACGTGCTCTGCATGTAAGGGGTCATCACCATTGACACTGATGGGTGGGAAGATGAGGGAGCCTGGCCGGACTGATACCCAGGCTCACTCGTGCCCCACCCCCACCTCGATCTGTAATGGAATCAACTAGCCCCGTTGGGGCACTTCCCCCAGGAGCCAGAATCAGTCAGACTAGATAAAGAGATTAGACTGCCTGCTCTATCATACCCTTTAAGGCAGGAGAGTAGACTTTTAGAAAGCTTTTCCCCTCACTAAACAATCAGGGTTTTCTAGTGATTGATTCGGCGAAACAGAAAAACTCCCCACTTCCAGGCCTTATCATTAACCGGGGCTTTGTCACTTTTCACGAAGACTCCGGGAGCTTTTGAATGACCAACACTGCAATTACATGTACGATTCTTAAAATGTATAAACACATTTTCAGTATTACAGATGAAACCCATGTGGTGTCTGTGGTTTGCTTCAAAATGAGGGCAGGAGAGATATAAGGCAAAAGTGGCCACGAGTTGATGGGTACATGGGGGTCCAGGATACGATTAGCTCTTAGGTCTGTGGGTATTGGAAGCTTTCTAAGAGTAAAAAGTCAAACTTGCCTTAAAAAAGCATATTTATTAAAATCTAAGACAAATGCTATCACAAACCCTACACCAGTCTAAATTTATACCTTATGGCATTCAAAAAAAGAGCTTCTAAAAAGAAGTAGGTAAAATGTTCTATAGAATCATATCCAAGATGAAATGCTTTCAAATGCCATTTGGGTTACACTTATTGTATCTACGATCTAAATTACTAAAGAAAAAGTTTTAAAATGAAATACGTAATCTTAGGAGTCAGCCTATAAGCCTTGTGCAACACCTACTTGAGCCTGACATTAACTATCAGTCCATGTCCGCCCGCTAATTCCGACCTTCCCTCCCTGAAGTCTCACTCAGAATTCCCACCGCCTCCACCCTCTTGGACTGGATGGGCTGGAATGCGCACAGGCTCACAGCTCACTCACGAATCATCTGGGTGAGTGCTGTGGGTAGTTTTGTGCTGGGCACAGCAGTGACTGTGACATCAGGTCTTTACCCCAACGGGCCATGTAGTCTCCTGGGGAGGATCAGCTGCATTGTCAAAACAGGGATGGGGTTTTGAGGAAACATAGGATGTTCTGAGGCCTACCTTTGTGTCCATACAGTGGAGCAGACGCTTCTTAGGAGGTGACATTTGAGGAAAGCCCTGAAGGAAGAGCTAGCCAGGAAAAAGAGCAGAGACGAGGAACGGGTTTGGGGCTGAGGAAACAGACCTTGGGAAAACGTTATGGGGGGAAAACAAAACATAACACGGTATATTCACAGAACTGAAGAAAGCAAAAATGAGGCGGGAAAGGCATGTTGGGGCAAGAAGGGCCAGATGAGGTGAGGGCCTTACATTACTGGTTTTGGTCTTTAATCTGGAAAGCCCTTGAAGGATTTTGAGGACAGCGTTGTGATTAGACTTGGTCTTTTTAAAGCTCACACTCACTGTGCAGTAGAGTGGGCCAGGGGACGCCATTATGTGAACTGGTTGAGAGATGATGGTGGCTTGGACTTGATAATGGCAGTGGGGATGGAGAAAATGGATGATGTATTTGGAAGAAATATGGGAGACAGACTGACAGGACTTGGTGCTGGAGGGTGAAGCAGGGAGGGACGTACATCAGGATTGTCACTTGACAACTGGTGGAGAGACAATTTTACAATAAATGACGCTTTTACATTCTCTGACCCATGCAGCCTGTTACCTTGGAAATGACAAGTTTCTTCATCTATAAAATGGGAATAACCATACCACCAACTTGGGAGAACTGTGTGGAGGGCTCTAGGAACTAGTGGGAGCCTGTGAATGGCCCCAACACAGAACACCAGCCCAATATCCACCTGAGGGACAGGCATCTCTAGTGCATCACCTTGCTCCTTCTACATTCGGTTCCTGGCCTGCATGCTTCAATTGTTACTCCCTCCCTAGTCTATTCAAACTCGACCTTCTCCGAACTACGCCCCTAGCATCTTCTAACATTACATACACAGCATGGAGCAGGCTCAAGAAATGGAAACCAACAAAACATACATGTGTTGCTCAGCTTGATGAAAACCAAGTTCCTTCTAGCCAAAAGGAGCCCACGAATTGCATACCTTTCTCTCTAGGTCCCGGGTTCTCCAGGTCCAAAGTCCTGCTTTGTGTCATGAAGGTTTTTTTACTTGGGTGAGGCATAGGAGTTTGATCAGACATGAGCCTATGTCAACCCACTGCAATTTAAGTCAAGAGATACAGATCTGGGTGTCGTTTGGTGAAACAAGCTGGCAGCCTGCACAGGGCCAGCACAGCCTCGGAGGGGCACCCCGGGTCTTCTCACTGGATCACCCTGCCTAGGCCCAAAGGCAGGGAGAAGGGAGAATGGGGTACAGGCAGATGGCATGGAAAAGAGAAAAGCTTCTATGTTAAACAGAGATGACCAGATTCTCCTCAGCACCTGAAAGAGGGAGACACCTCTACTGGTCAACAGTCATCAGGGAGGCTACAGTCTCATGGTGTCATCACCATGACCAGAAGCCTTTCAGAGCTGGGGCCAGAGGCTCGCTGTCCTTATAACCTACGCTTTCTTAGGACAACGTTTCATGGCTTCCTGATCATCTGATGATTTTACACCTCACAACCACCTTGTAAAACGTGCAGTGCAGGTACTATCTGCCTAAGTTCCAGAGAAGGAATGGGGGCTTTGGACAAGCCCCGTGAGCCCCCCGTTCTCCCTTTGCCCACCTGTGAAAGCCCAGGAGAAGCCGCTGGCCCATGAGGCCCTGGTGAGTTTGTGGTGGAATCTCTGATCTTGGGCCTGCCAGTGGGGGGCTCTCTTTACGACCACACCTTTCAGGACCCACCCATGACCTCCACTGCAGACTGAACCAACACCACGCAGGGCGGAAGCAGTCTACTGGCTGAGGACACCACCTCTATCTGACCTAACCATCTTACCGTCTCTCTAGAGCTCAAAAGGGTAGCATTTAAGGTCACACAGCACAAGCATTTCAAAAAAATAAGGTTTTTATTGTCCTGGATGCAAACATTTTTAAAAAATGCATTGTAGTGTTGAACACAGCTGGTGGAAACGTGCTTCTCAACAGCAGAGTATCAGAGGGTGACGCTCAGGGTGACACATGCCAGAGGGGGCCCCTGACCAGACAAGGCTCTTCTCTGGGTGATTTTTTGTTTTTCGGAGTGCAAGGTGTAACTGTTTCCTCAAAGGAACCCTGAAACAGTCACCAAAACTCATGACAGAAAAAATGAACCATTTAAACAATAAACTGAAACCTGAAAAAGGCAAAGAGCACAGTGTTCCAGCGGTGGTGCTACAAAACAAGCAGATTAATACACTTTCCTTTCACAGCTGGGTGACAAAGGTCCGGCTACAGAAACAACATGGGCGTGGGGAGGAGAGCTGTACTTCTGCCCACCGTGGGAAACAGCCTGGGAACCGAGCATCCCAGGGCTGAGCCCTTCATACCTTTTTAATTGCAGGATGTAAACTCTGTGGAAATGTAGAAAACTTCCGATTCTCCCAGCCCTCCACCATCTCCTGAAACCACCAGGTCTCTCTGAAGAAACCCAGAAGAGAATTCTTCCCGTCATCACCGCTCAGGGCTAAGGCTGTGGTACCAGAGCTTTGACTGGGAGCTGGAGTTGCGTTTTGCTACATAATTGGAAAGGAATTTTACAAACATAAAATTCCATGAAGTAAACACACACATGCAGGCATGTGTAAGTGCGCGCGCGCACACACACACACACACACACACAATCCAACATTCAACATCCCAATTTCCCTTTTCCTTCTCAAAGGTTGGTTTTCACAAGCTCCAACAAGGAAGCAGTCCCTCATTTGGTAAACCGAGCCTGTCACATCCTCAGAATGAAAAGCCAGTAGCCGACCTGTCTGTCCGCCCTCTCCCAGGCCAGCCCGGGCAGAGGCCCACGGGAGGCCTGGACGCTTCTTCCACATTCCTGGAGCCTCTGCCCCACTTCCCAGGGCTTCCAGGGGCGTGGATTACAGAAGCTTGCCCGACAGATCACGGTGTCTACTGCATAGTACACGTAAGCAGCTGAGCTTCATGACTTCAAGCCCCAGCCTCTCTGTCCCCTCTCCTCAGACCCAAGCTCTTTAACACCAGGAGGCACCAAGGGCTCCCGCCAATACCACGTCTCAAGGGCTCACACACACCTCCCAGCTTCTTCCCAAAAGAGACCATGTCCCGGAAAGGGAAGTTCCACCACGTGGTGGGTGGGTTTCACCTATGGCAAAGAGTGCGATGGGAAGCAGGTATCTCTAGGGAAAGGCAATTTTCCCCACCACAGAAAAACCGAGCAGCCCAGCTCACACACAGGTTTGTCAGGAACCACAGGCAGGGGAGCCCCAGCACACAGGCAAAGGCCACTGGGAGCTGGGTGACAACCGCAAGAGAAAAGGACTTCTGAGGGTGGGGAGGGTGGTAAGAGGTGACTGTTCAAACCGGGCAAGGCCAGTCAGGGCAGGGATGAGGGCTCAGCACCCACACCAAGGGAGACAGCGGCCGCGGGACCGAAAGACCCACGGGGCAGACCCAGCTCCACTTCTGATGGGTGCTGAAAACACAGTCTTTTTCAGCTTGCAGTCTCTAAATTATCAACAAGAAGCCTGCCACTTATGGTGCTAGCCTCAGGATTTCTTCCAGCTAGAAAGCCAGGGCCTTCAAAGAAGGGGCACCCTCCAACCTCTCCTTGGACACCCATAACTGGGCCCAGGCAGCTGAGGGGGAAGCCAGCTGCACCACACAGTGACAGGCAGAGCTGGGCGAGTTCTCCACAGCCAGATCTGGGGTGGGGGTGCAGGGGGTAGGCAGAATCAAGCAAGGGTAGCGCCAGCCAGTGCATGTACCACCACACCCCTCACCTAGGGCAGGATGAAGGTCCTCAGCACCTCCCTCGGGTTTGGGGAGCCATGTCCTCTAAGAATCCACATTTACATTTCTACCAGCTAGAGCAGAAAAAGCCTGAGGACCGACCTCTAGAAAGGGAGGTATGGACCAGGTCACAGGACAGGTAATGAGGAAATCTGGAGCACAAGCTCATGAGTGCACAGTGGGGCGGCAGATGACATCCTTGCCCCTCTCTGGTCCTCCTGCCGGGGTGGGAACCCAACCGCACTAGGAACTGTGGGGGACCCCCCCTTTCTCCTCCACAAGACCCAGTGCTGGGCCTGCTTCCCTTGTGCCTGCTAAGCATCCTCAGGCAGGCACCCCAGTTCTGTAAACAGTCTGTGACAGAGGGACCAGCCAGCCTTCAGAAAGCCCGTGTGGTGCCAGCTTTCTGTCCTTGCACTTCCCACTCATTATGAAAAAGCCGCAGCATGCAGAGAGCTCTGATGGCACAAAAAGATTGCACAGAAACACCCTTCCAGAGATTTCTGTGCCTCAGAGGCTTGTTTTTTTTCTTTTCAGATTGATTTTCTTTTTTCCAAACTGTTGGTATTTAAACTTTTCTCTATGGATGTAGTGGCCAGAATGGGGGTGAAAATGAGTGTAAACAAACCAGAGTGGCTTCCGCCCAGGGTGAAAATCAAGGCCCAGCCTCTCTGACTGGAGTCCTCAGACAAGTTAACTGCAGGGCCAAGAAACAATCAGCTTTGCAGCAAGAGGCACAGCTTTGTGGCCTGACAGCCACGGTGGCCATCGGGAGCACCAAGAGAAAAGAACTGAAGTAGATCTCTACCAAATAAAAGCAGGCATCTCCTTAGCAGTCTGCTGGGACACACACACTCAAGTCTCACACAACCTAATAGACTGAAATATCTGACGGAACGTGGAATCACAGACGTTAATTCAGCCAAAGGGAGAGGTAGGCCAAAGAAGCAAAAGGCCAATTTTATATCCCACAGAGTTTTAAAAAAAGAAAATTATTCCCCAGCAAGTGGTGAGGAGAAAGCTATTGACGTAGGAGAGTCCTTGGCTTGGCCCCCACACTGGCCAGTTAGTCGGTGGTCTGCATGTTTCACCAAGAAGGCACAGGAGTTGGGGGAGGGGCTGAGCTGACAGCCCCCTCGAGGCCCTCACAGATATATGCTTGTTGTGTTTTTTTTTCCCTTTTGACCTTCAAGGAATTCTTACCAAGGTCTTCACCTTTTGAAGAGTGACCTCATGGTTCCTCCTGGGGTAGAAGGAGAGTTCTGTTACCATTTCCCAGAGAACTGCTGAGGACCAGTCCACTGTCTGGGGCTCAGCCCTCAGGAAGGTTCTAGAACTCTCAGGAAGGTTCTAAAAGCCTGAAGACACAGTCTCTGGGAGGCTGAGGTGGGAGCTCCACACTGATCTCTCTTGTGCAGGGCTGAACCACAGACAAGGGAGTGGGAGAGACAGTGCCTGATTGATGGTGGACAGAGAAAACCCTTCTCTGTCTCCCACGACCCCAGACAAAGCGAGCAGCTGTGCCCCTCTGAGCAGAAGCCTCTGGGAACCAGAGGGAACTGTGAACACTACTGAACTTTAGGAAGCCCCCACAGCGCCCCCTTGTCCCGTGGCTCCAGGCTCCTCAAAGCCACCCTAGATTCCTGTGCCACCGACAATGGCAATGCCTACTGCTGCTCTGGATGCCCCAGCAGGAGGTTAAATCAGTCTCCAGAGAGGAGGTGCCATGTTGGGCTTCCTGAGCTTCACAGCGGGCGTCCTGCCATTCAGAGGGGGAGGACGGCTAGGACTGGGCCTCCTGCAGCTCCTCCATCCATCCTTTCCTCCCTTCTGATTGCAACACACACTCCAGAATGGCCCACAATCCTTTGCAATTCCCTACTTTGAGCAGACTTGACGCTAACGCTTGACAGTCTGACCTGTGACCCCAGGTACGATGCAAGGGTTAACCCCTCAGAGTGCTGCCAGTCCACGTTCAATTTCTTCATCAAAACAAAAGGCAAGGCTGACTTTGGGCTTGATGACATCTTTGGTCCAGAAACTGCTATGGTTTGTGGTTCCAGCTGAGTGATGGCAGAGAGTGGTCAGGCCGAGGGCAGCGAGGTGGAGCCCAGACTTCAGAGGCTACAGCTTGAGGGTGGGAGCTTCCATCCAGCACCACTCAGGGGTGGTAGAGAACCTGGGCAGTAGGGCCATGCGTGAGGTGACCCTGAGAGGGCCCTGGGTGGAATCCTGCCCGTGGCTCCCAAGTCAGCGAGGCTATGCACGTTCAGTGTCAAAGGAACCAGACTCTGGTAAACAAGTACACCACTCAAGTGTCCAGGCCAGAGCACAGCCGTGTTGCTCACACTTCCGTTCCACCCACGTGCATTCGTGGTCTCAGCCCACTGTGCCTGAGCCTGAACTCAAGTCCAGATTTACTTACGAGGTTCAGCCTGTGACAGCTCATCAGGAGGACAGGACAGGAACGTGAACCACCCAGCAGGAGGGGAGAACTGCAGCTCAGATGGAGCTGGGAGGTGCCTCAGAGTCACCTAACCTGAAGAGCAGGCTGTCTTCTCCCATCCAGATACTCCATTCACAACTGCAGGGGCCTCCCCCTGGCAAACCACCGCGGCAGGACAGGACAGAGAGAGCAGGTGTGTCCCTTTGTCCGGGCTCCCTGAGGGCAGAGGGACTGGTGACTGAGGTCGCTGAGTGAGAGAGTTCACAGCAAAGGGTCCCCAGATCTGGGCTATTGCTGTTGGCAGGACCCAAACCTGCTGCAGACCTGAGCGTGGTATTTGGGATGGCCCGGGGGACCGTCAGTGTGGGAGGGGTCCTGAAGCTCTGCGTCAGAACAGCTGGGGGCGCAGCCCCCCCTCCACAGGCAAGAGTCTCCATGGCGTCTCATGCAGCCGCATGCCAGCTAAGCGCTAAGACTCGCCTGTTCTCTTGCCAATTCTGGTGACAGCCTCAGAGGCCTGCTTGGGCAGCTGGGCTGGGTCTGTCAGAACGGAGGTGGTGGTACTCAGGTGGCGGAGAGTGTTCAGCACCACTGCAAGACAGGAGTGGGGTGAGCGGGAGATGAGTACACGCCCCTGTAAGCCCCACGTCTGGGGCAAGTGTCCTGTGTACACGCCCCGTGTGGTGACCCTCCTGCACTGCAGCGTGGGGACCACTGAGCTAGACTGAAGGAGGGAGAGATGGAAGCCCTGGGCTGACGCCTGGGCACTGCATCTTTCTGCCTTTAGGATACTCCAAAGCTCTAGTGGGAACTGCAGACAGGTGAAGAACCCTAAATTTTTCCTGCTTGCCACAGGTTTTTCTCCACTTGTTTCCATATTAAGCTTCCATAACCCTAATTTGGAACCCCTGGGTGATGCAAATGGTTAAGGCACTTGGCTGCTAACCAAAAGGTTGGAGATTTGAGTTCCAGCTGGAGGCACCTCAGAAGAAAGGCCCGGTAATCTACTTCTGAAAACTCGGCCACTGAAAGCCCCATGGAACAAAGTTCTACTCTGACACACGTGGGCTGCCATGAGTTGGAACTGACTCCGTGGCAACTGGTATTGCCTTAATATACGGAAATAGCTTTGTTAATTATCACAAGAATCAAACAAGTACCTGAGAGCGCCTGACACAGGGCCTGGCAGATAGGAGGTGCTCGATATAAGGAGGCTGAATTTGGTCAGGGACACACACCCTGACCATAGGAAGCCAAGGTGAGGACCTCAGAGACCTGCTTACCGCTCCTCCTCCAAGTGGCCTTTCTGGCTCAGGGCCACCTGACTAGCACCATCCTCCAGTCCTGGGCATTGTTCACGGGGCTCCTTACAGGGGCGGGCTAGGTTTTCTTAGGTCCTGCCTTCAGCTAAGGGCCTCCAGGATCAGCATCCAGGGTTTGCTAGGCCCCGGCCCCCGGCCCCCGGGCCCCGGCCCCGGCCCAACCCCGCCGCACTCACTTGGCCTGAGGATGGGCAAGGAGCAGCGCTGGTCGAGCCAGGACAGCGCTGTCCGGTGGAGCTCCTCCAGACTGCTGGTGGACACCATCCCCTTGAATGACTCAAACAGTGGCTTGATGATGATACTGAACTGCACGACGCTTGGTTAAAGAAAAGGTCTTTGTGGGGAGGCCTGGGACGTGTACCCAATTCCGGTTATGAGCCAGTCACACCATTAATGGTTTCCCTCAGGACTGGCTGGTAATTGTCCACAGAAAATTAAGAAAAAGAGAGGGTGAGAAAGTGCTCTAGATGAGGTCAGGGTGCCCTCACACTGGCTGGCATGTTTGCATCTGATCGGTCCTAACCCCGGAGCAGGAAGGAAGCAGGGACAGGGCGGGTCCTTGAGAGGACTGGGTGGTCGTACAGTGCTGTGAGCAGGGCAGGAACGTGGCAGGCACAGAGGGAGACAAGGGCACCTGTCTAGACATGCCAGCCTCCTGTTAAATGTGGCAGCTCTTGATCATACTCTGCTCAGTCTCCCAAACCCCCTGAGAAAACAGGCTCAGTGAAAGCATGAGGCCCATGTCCTCATCGATTCACCCTGACCCGAGAGCACGTCCACAGTCCCCACTCTGCAGCCATTTTACCAGGATGCACCTGACTCATGCCATGAATGGCAAGGGCTCAGGAGCAAACAGAGTAAAGGCAGGTCGGGGCACTAGGGCTGGTGGCAGTCGCCCCTTCCTGCAGTCGCCCACCAGTGTGCACACATCCCACCTGCCCTGCCACCATCGATGGTGGTAACGGTTCTCTCCTCCTGCACGACTGTCCCCTCAGACCCTCAGACCCGAGGCCCCTGAGGCGGTAGCTGACCCACCAGGTGTGCAGGGCACAGGGTAGCCTTGGCCCCAGAGACAGACCTGGCACTCCTTACCAGTCAGACCCTGCGGCTTGGACAGAGAGTGGCGTGAGGGAATGGGCTCCAAACCCAGGCTCTGCCCTTCTTGGTCCCCCCCCCAAAGCCATCTGTCCCAGCAGGGTGGCACCCTCCTTGTGCTGCCAGGATCACTGAGCCTGCTGCCAGCTCATGGGGTCCCTCCCTCTCCCACTTTGCTGCTCTGAAGTGGCTGAGCACTGTCTTTATTTTTCAAGGACCCGTTCTGCCTCCCTGCCCTTCCGGCAAGGTGCCCAGGAAGCCCCAACCCTGATGTAGTTGACGACAACAGCCCCATTCCACACACCAGACCAGGCCTGCTCTCTCTTCTGAGACAGAGAGAGACACAGGGACTCAGTGCTCCTGTCTAAAGATAATCTTTCTCAAGAGAAGAGAGGCTCAATGTCTGCTCTTTCGCTGCACTGGCTGGGGGTGGGAGAAGCCAAGAAAACCAAAGATACAATCCAGAACTTCCAATTCTGCAGGGTTCGGCTCTTCACATATTCGTCAAACATGTCTTTCATGTGATCAAACTGGCGCCGGGTGACAGGGACACCGGTGGCAGGGAGCAGCTGCTGGCAGGAGCTGAAACAACAAGTGGCAGGCTATGGAACAGCTGGGGGCTTGTCGGGCTGGCTGCCGGGGGCTGCAGTGTGTAGGAGGGGAGGACCCTCGCCTGGCCCGGCACTGCCCACAGCCTCACATGATGGTAGCATTCAGGGCCTCAATCTCCTCCCGCAGCCGCCGGGCCTCCTCCTGCAGCTGGCTCCTTTCCTGCTGCAGCTTGGTGATGTACTCCACCGTCTTCTGCAGGGTGATGGCGTGGCTGGTCTGTGGGAGGCAGCCGAGTCAGGGGCAGCACCCCGAGGGAGCCTGGGTTCCCGGCACCAGCAGTAGCTCAGCGCAGGGCAGAAGGCATTCTGGCCAGTTCCCCAGCCACCTCCACACACTCAGTCAGCCTACCAGTTTGGAATTATTAGAAATCAGACTATTCAGGGTGTCAAAGCCGATCTTGATGTTGAAGCGCCTCTTCTGCTCGGCTGAAATGTGCTTCATCTGCCGGTTCTGCTGAGGAAAATGGCCGTCACTGGTGACATGGGTGAGGCAGGCCGGTCACACACTAGGCCCAGCCCTGCACACGTCCTGACCCCATGCGAGGCTGTGGGGCAGGTTAGGACCGAGGGGCGCCCACCAGGCCAGGCTACAGAGGGGTGTGGAGGGAGGGAGGAAGCTGACAAAGAACTAGGCTGTTCCCAAGAGGAGCCAGGAGGGGGCAGGACAGGGAACACTGGAACACCATCACTGCCAAGTGCAACAAGCAAGCCGGTAAGCGGCTGTCGAATAAATGTGCTGACTGGGCCTTTGGACTCAATGTCCAATCATCCCTCTCCTGGTCCCGTTTTTTCCAATGTTCCCTCCCCCTTACAACAGATGATGGTCAGAGGCGATTACCAGCGCTGCACGGGGACTACGCCGTTGGCTCTGGGCTCAAGCCCATGCAGAGGTCTCCGACATGTCCAGCACCCCCACTGGGCTGATTGTGGGGAAGCCAGCTACTGGGTGGGGAATGGAGGGGCCAATGTAATCCCAAGATTAAAGCAGCAACCCCCAATGTGCCTGACACGCCCTAGACTGCTGCAGCCGGTCATTCTGTGCCTCTCCTTTCCAGCATGTCCCCAGTAAGGGTACAGCTGACCCAAAGCCTCCACAGTCTTCTCCCCACCCTCCCGAGGGAATCCAGCCACAAGAGATACCTTTAACACAGCCACATTCTTGGGGTCTGCAGGAGATTTCCCTGAGCAGTTGTTCTGGGGAGACTGAGGACTGGGGCTCTGCTCAGATGCACATGGAGAGGCCTGCCCGGAACTGGGGCAGTCACGACCTGAGAACACCGGAGACTCACCTCAGGAACAGAGCCTGGGAAGTGTACGTGGCAAACCAGGCGAGAAGGGCCACCCCACCAGCAGTCTTCACAGACCAGGGAAACCTGACAAGTCCCAATACTTGGAACCTTGCTTATAACTCCCAGAGGGGCCCCCAAGAAAAAATACACACTCTGGCCTAGATAAAGTGGTGCCCAGCTGCCCTGGGGTGTGTGGCTTGGCTGAGGCAGGATCCAGCCTTCAGAGGAGGAGCAGACGTGCCCTGGGCTTGGCCTGTTAAGACTCAGAATACCGCCTCCAGGCACCCAGGGTACCTGTGGTGTCTGTAAGGCTCTTGCCCTGTGCAGCAAGGAGATGGGTGTATTTTCATTCTTTAAACTGTATGCATATGTCTTCTTACTCGTTTTACCATACCTGCCCCCCAGACGTTTTCTCATTAGAAAAACAAAAGCATCCTTTCGCCCACACAGAGAGTGACAGAAAGGCCCTGTGGCTGGGGCAGCCACGTTCCCGTCTCTGTCTCTGGGGTCTGGGTAAGGGACGCTCTCTAGGAGGATGTGGTGGCTCCCTCAATGTAGCAAAGCACCTGAAGTTCGTCATTCTCTACCATGTGATTTTTCCCAAATGACTTCCATCCAGTGTCACAGCCTCCCTCTGAATACCATGGACGAGGCACTGCTCACCCCTGCCTCTCCCTGATGACTATGCCGTGTTTTTATCTTCCAGACTGAAAGTCCTGACCTCTCGATCCCTGCTTGGGCAGGTCCCCCCATCCACTCCTTTCAAGTTAGAGACCTTTCCTCATTGGGCCTTCTTGACACGGAAGGAAGACAACTGTTTGCGTGAAGTTTCAGAACAGCAGTCCAGGGCACCACCTGGCCCTGCCGTCTTTCCAGATGTAAACTGGGCAGTCGGTCCTGTCCTGAGCACCTCATCAAGGCTAAAATGGGCTGGCTGACGTGGACTGCTTTCCTCACCGTGAGGCTGGTGCCGAGAAAAGGCTGGGAGCCTCTGGGGCCACAGTGGCTTCGCAAGTCCTTTCTGGGATCAGAACTGGCTGCTGAGGGGCAGTCATTTCTGAAGCAGAGTTTAAGAGTACTTTCCCAAGGGTGCCAGCTGCCTACATCTAGAGGCTCCTCTCCTGCCTCAGTCAGTCCGACTGCTGCCTATGCGGATGCTGCGGAGCACCAGCCTGAGGTCTCACTGATCAACCTGAGGGCTCCCATGCCAGACCTCACAGCCTAGTGGCGGGATGCCCACTGCACCCCACGCTGGACTTCACAGCCCGGGGGAGAACACCCACTGCACCCACACCAGACCTCACGGCCTGGTGGGGGGACACCCACTGCACCCCACGCTGGACTTCACTGCCTGGGGGGGAACAGCCACTGCACCCACACTAGACCTCACAGCCTGTGGGGGGGACACCCACTGTACCCACACTGGACCTCAGCCTGGCGGGGCAGCTCCTGTGCTCTGACAGAGCCCCACCATCCCAGTGGAGTGAATACTCACTGGGACCTGCAGTGGGGAGCTGGGGGCCGCCCCCATGCACCAGGCCCTGCTCGCCCTTCACCAGGGTGTCTGGCACGGTGCCCGGGGAGAAGAGGCGGGAGACAGGACGCTGGCTGCCTGGGCTATGGCCGAGGTCTGCCACTAAGATGCTGCTGTGGAACTCCGTGACTCCAGGAGCCTACAGTGACATGGAGAGAGTGGTCACCTGACAAAAGACACGTGGCAGAGCAGGAGACCAGTCATGTTACAAGGGCATGGAGGGTCTGCCCAGGGCCCCAGCCCCTCCCCATGACAAGCGAGCTGGCGTTTCTCACCCTGGCAATGGCAGCGGGTGCGATGACCACGTTTGACTGGGACATGGTGGAAGCCAACATCCCTTCTCTCTTCAGAGGGCCTGATGTCATAATCACTGCTTGTGGTTGTCCTGGAAAGGCAGCTGACAGAGCAGGGAAGGGTGAGGGCCCCAGGTCATGCGGTGGTCAGCCTGGTTCTGCAGACTGCATTCCGGTTACCACTGAGCAGCAGGGCTGCCCAGGACCAGGTGACCCCTCCCGCCACCGAAACACCTGACCCTCAGTGCAGGGAAAGAAAAAGCCACCCAGGCAGCAAAAACACTCCTGCAACTTGTGCCTGAAGGGGACAGATTACAGACCCAGGAAGGAACAAGATGGTCAGGGCCATGAGTTTTCAAACCATGGGTGAGACCAACGTACAGGAAAAAAAAAAAATCAACTAGAATAGACAACACATCTGTATTATTTCATGAAACTTGCGTTTCACTCACATGTGGGCATGGGGGTAGGGTACACGGCCCCCTGCCTGGCTTGTAAGACCTGGGAATGCAGTCAGCCTCAGGTGCAGCTCCACTTGACTCACCTGGGGTGATGCAAGCGTTCTTCAACACCAACGACACAGGCTCTGGTTTGGGAGCAGGCACTATTTTGGGAGGCTGCTTGGGCCTCCCCCCAGTCAAGGATACAGGTTTGGGGGGCACAAAAGTTAAACGGGGTTGGGGGGGTCCAACCATTGGTGGCTGGATGACAGGAGACAGGGCCAGGCCACAGGAGGAGACCGAGGGGGTGGGGGGACAGGCGGTGATCACCAGGCCCTGGCTGTGGCTGAAGGTGGTGGCAAAAGCGTCATGAGTGAGGGTGGCAGAGGCTGTGTGGGTGATGACAGAGGGGGGTTTACTGACTCCAAACTTCTGTGCCTGCAGGAAGGCAGAGGGGGCTGGAGGGCTCAGGGCAGTGGCGGGAACCGGAACCAGTGGTAACGTGGGTGAAGCAGGTGTAGGGGCAGGGCTGGGAGAGAGTAAGGGCATGGTAAAGACGGGCAGGAAGGGCTGGGGCACACTCAGTGCGGGCTCAGTGGGGCCAAAGTCTGTGGGCTGGACGAAGGGGTCCCCGGTACGGGGGCCATGGTCACAGCTCTGCTGCTCTGAGGGGTCCAGGGAAGCAGTCGCAGCGGGGGCAATGAAGTTGTCTGTGAGGCTCACAGTGGGGAGAGCGGTGGCTGGCAGGATGCTCTCCTGAGAAAGTAGGTAGAGGAGGAGAGAACAAAGGCTGGAGTCAGACGTTCGCTTTTACTTTCTAGAGCTACACACCACCAGGACAACAACGTGCTCCAGGCGCCAGATGATTCCTGGACAGGGGGACCAAGGAACTGCCTTCCCCCATCACACTGATCTCTGGGCACAGATCTGCATTTCCCTGGGTATCTGCAGGCTCCAGTTTCCACCAGGAACCAACGCTAGCACGGAGCTCAGATGGCAATTGCTCCATAGCTGGATGCCAGCCAAGGACTATCCGGTTTCTGAAGTCCAGCAGGGTCTCCCCAGGGCCTCTGCCATCTCCCATTACAGGACAGACGCAGCATGGATCACAGCTGCTCATGGGGTCCCCCAGGACCATTTCATGTGTCAACTTCTAGAGAGGTCACCTCTTCCTCAACAGGAGAGGCTATGAGGACTCAACTGTTTCAACCCCAGTCTCCACAGAAGACATTCTTCCCAGAGCCAGATGGAAGAGGACAGTGCCAGGTTACTGGAGTCTCACTGGATATGAGTGCCAGCCCGAGAGCTCCTTACGGATAGGGAACCATGCCTCACTCAGCCCTGCGGCCTAGAACTTGGGAACCAACTTTTGCTAATTGAGGAGCAAAAAGGGAAAGAGATATGCAGAACTTGGTTTTATTAATGGCCTGTGTTTTCTGTCTAGCTAATCCCATCTTAACTGGTCAGAACAGGAGTGCACACGGAATACAGGGAGCCCTGGGCAGGCACACGTTTCCCGGCAGAGCTTCCATTGTCATGGACACTGAAGGGCGCTCTCAGGTCAGGAGAACTTCATCATACATTACATGTGGGTCAGCACGCGACGGAGCAACCCCGAGAGCGCTGCTTCCAGCCGCGTGGTCCTGCCCTGAGCGGAGCCCTGGTGTACGGCTCTGAGGACGAGCCTCATACCTGAGCAGGGGGGCTGCTGGGATCGGGTGCAGGGGCAGGGGTGGAGGCAGGCAGCATGGAGCCAAAGATGGAGCGGCTGGAGGAGAAGAGGTCTGAAAGACAAAGTTGGGGGACTTGTGAGCTTCTCGTGCCCACCATTCCCAAGGTCCAGACTAAGCAGTGACCCCGCCTTACCCAGAGGAATGCCATGTCCCGCTGTAGAGAACTCTGCAGAGGCCCTCTCGTCAGAACTACACATGCTGGCAACTAGCCTGGGCTCTCAAAGACTCCCAGGCCGGATCTTACAGCCATCTCTAAGGTGCACAACTGCTGCATGTTGGCTGTAGCATGAGCGCCCCCTCCTGCCTAGAGGGGGAACTGCTTATACCCAGAGCCAAGCCTGAACCTTGGGGGACAGAAAGCAGATTTCTTAGAGAACACTGTTCCAGAAAAACTTCCCAGGCTGTGCAGCTACTATAGAAGAAAGGTTTAGTTTTCACTAAATCCTAAGTCTGTGCCTTGCCCATTCTACCCAATTCTCTCGGAAAGGGAGGCTCCTATATGCTTTGTCCTGGCAAAGGGAGATCCAGGTAGTGGCTGTGTTCTCTGCCCCAGTGCTCACCCTGAAAAGGCTCAAACGTGTCCATGAAGTCCAGGTTGGGCTGCAGAGGAATCAGCCCTGGCTGGATCATGTCTGCGTTTCCCAGATGTGCTGTGGGAATCAGACAGTAGAAAGGTGTCATTCTGCCTTCTCAGGTGGCGTGGTAGGAACACAGAAAGAGGCTGGAACAGAGCTTCCTGGCCCTGCTACATTCTAGATCCTTTCCAGGGGAACTGGTGAGAATTTCTACCTCTGCAGGTTCATGGCCATTCCCCCACTCAGAAGGCAGGAGAGAAAGGTCAATGGAGTATCCAGGAATAGACACCCCCAAGAAGCCGTGAGCAGCTAAGCAGAGATCCCTGTGGCTCGGTGGCTCTTCCCTCAGGGTTAACCTCTCAGACCTCATGCCACCAAACTAGGGGCCATGCCCAGGAATGCTTCTGATTTCTATAGTGAGTCACGCCCCCAGCCAGGGGCCAGTGTTAGAAACATGTCTGTTCTCACAGTGGGACCGAGGGACTGACAGCTGTCTTGGCAAGGTTCCTCTGCAGCCCCCACCCCATCAAGTGCACGTAGCCTCATGTAAAATGGCGCTGGCCACTCCTTCACCTCCTCACATGCCTGCCCTAAGCAAGGGACCTGCAGCAGGCCAGAGCTGGGCCTGAAATGAAGCCTGGCCCAGGGGCCTGGAGGGGAAGCAAAAGCACAGGGTCTTCAAGTTCAAAGGGCTTAGGTATGGTTACCTATTTCCCGTGGGTTAGGCCAGGCCACAGGCTGGTGTGAAGACAGTGTGGAGAAGAGGGTGTCGCTGAACTCAGACATGAGCATGTCAGTGTCCAGCAGTGGGTCCTCCTCCATGGGGACTGGGGTCTTCCATCCATCCCCATGTTTGTGCCAATAGAGCAAGTCATCATCCTACCTCACAGAGGGGGAGGAAAGGTGAGAGGGGAAATACGGTGCTTGGGTTTCCCAACCTTGTGGCGCTGGGGAAGGCGCAACAAGGGCTGTGCTGTTGAAAAAGGTGAGTGGTGAAAGCTTAGTCCAGCCCCTGAGATGGTGAGGACTGGGCTATCCTGGGCCCTATAATAGACCTTCCCATGAGGAGGGAGGCAGCCCCTTCTCTAGCCTGAAGGGGAGTCCAGGTGCCCCCACCCCACCCACTGCAGAGCTCATGGCTCTGTGCAGGCAGTGGAGGCTCCCATGAGGGGTGCCCCAGCCTCTCTGAAGCATACTCACCTGCGCAAGGCTGGACAGGTCTTCATCCTTGTGCTGCTGTAGCTGCAGGGGCGGGAGAGCAGACGAGGTGGTCCCCTCAGGCCCTGAGCAGGGTCAGGCCCTCAGCCCCACCTCCCTGGGAGTGAGGGACCTCTCTGGACATAATCTGGGGCCCTGGGAGACAAGCAGGGAGAGGGAGCCTGCCTCTGTTATCCCCAGGCCAGTGCCTGGCCCAAAGGAGATTCTCAACCAGCGTGGAGTCAGTAGCCCCAGTCCACAGCTGGGGAAACTGAGAGCAAAGGGGGCGTGACCGTGGCAGGCCCATCATTTGGGCTGAGACCAGAGCCTTGGATCCTGCCTTCTCCTTGACTCTCCAGCCCCAGGTGGGGAGCTCGAAGCCTCTGGCACCTGGGAACAGTGGCTTCTCTTCCTTCCCTCCCCTGCAGGGCCTTCCTGAACATGCTCTTTAGGAGCCAATGCCGGAAATACCCTTTTCTTGAAGTAGGTTCTCCACTTGTGATATTCCCTGATGACAATCTCAATGCGGCTCTTCCAGTACTTCCCTTCCGTGGTGATGGCCTGCAACAGGGACAGAGGGTAGGAACACAGCAGTTTCTTGGTTGATTACCAAAACTCAGTGTGTGAAAGCAGAAGAGTCAGACACTGGAAGTCCTCCTGGGTGCCAGCTCAGAACGTATTTACAACGTCACTCACAAAGGTGTCCCATCTTGTCTGTGCTACAACCAGCCCTCCAACTGAAACTGCACTTTCATCTCGAGACCTAAGGTACCCCAGGTGCCTCGGCGGACTGGTCCTGGGAATTCGGGTTGGAAGTCCAGGGCAGAGCAGGATGCTTGGGCAGAGAAGCAGCCCAAAGGCTCCACTCCAGCCTTTGAGGAACTTGCAGAAACTCATAGGCAGCCCCTTCCCACTTCCAAAGGGGAGAAACTAAGGGCCAATCACAGAAGCTCAGGTGGAATGTAAACTCTGAGCATCTGGTCCAGCTTTCTGTCATGGGAGGTAGAAATCCCTTTCACAATATCCCCTAACTCATCCGCTTATAGGGTTTTCCCTCCCTCCGCCCCCCAGTTGCCGCTGATTCAGACTCGCCGCGACCCAATGTGCGTCAGAGGAGAGCGAGGCTCCGCTGGGTGTCCAGTGAGTCATTTGTCAGAAGCACGTCACCATGTCTTTCTTCTGAGGCACCCCTGGGCAGACTAGAACCACCAACCTTCTCGTCAGCAGCTGAGAGCATTAACTCTTTGACCACCCGGGGATGAATTCACCACGTCCTCAGACAGCTCCCCTTACTTTTAGATTCCTGTTTTTCCTTCTTCTTCTTCCGGCTAGGCTATTTTAAAGCCAGCTTCCCACATGAATACGTTAGTGTGTGTCTCTAACTGCGAGGAACCTTTTCTGAAGCGTGATTACAGTATTATCACCACACCTAACACAACGACATTAAGGCCAATACTGGAACATGTCCAACTGTCTCAGAACTGCCTTTCGTTAGGTTACTTTTTAGATTGGGTGTTTTTTTCCTTGTATCGTAAAAGACATGCTTGAACAAAACTACAACAACGCAAAAGAGCCTGAATGAGGGTCTCCGCTCCTCTGGCACCCCACTTGACACCACTCCCCAGAGTACCCTCTGTTAAACGAGTTCTGGGTATCCTTCTGGACGTTTCCTATGCAAGTATAATCAAAAAGATAAACACGTTTAAAAATTAACAATGAGACTAAAAACACCGTTGTGCTACTTCCTTTTTTTCATTTACTATTTCCTTGACATCCTTCCATCTCAGTACATAAGGGTCTGGAGATGAGTCACTCTTGAACTGCTAAAAACACCTGTCTTACACTGAGTCCAAACCCTCCATGTTGACTCCCAGAAGTAATACTGATCTCACATGACAGCAGAGGCTACGTCCCGATCGGAGAACCCCTCAATTTTGGGTCAGTCCAGCCTGAAAAGGGGGGAACCCCTGTGGCCCATGGGGTGTCAGAGACCACTTGCTGCTCATGTCCCTTCTCAAGGTGGTGCTGGCTGAAGAACACATAGTCCTTGGTCTCCCATCACAGAACCCAGCCCTCCCTCCTAGCCCTCTAAGTGTTTCCTCCTAGAACTAGAGTGGCTCTCCTCTCTCCACCACCATGGCCACTCGCCCAGTACCTCTGGCCGGCGATGCTCGTCCACGTCCACAGAGCCGTCAAGGGGAGTAACAAAGTGGCATACGGGATTCTTGCGCTTCTCCAAATCTGGGGGGAGGGAGGGCGAGAAACCATCACTATAGCCAAGAGCCCTGAATGAGCTCCATGCCCATCTGTCTCCACCCCTTCCCACGGTGCGGGACCCTCCAAGTGTCCTCCCTTCTCCTCCCTTGAACAACTGGGGAAGTCAGGGAAGCCAAGGAGCCAAGTTAGACGACAGGAGCCTGTCAACTATGCGTGGGTGGGAGGGGCGTCTGGCTTTTCGAGAGCACACTCATCTTCTGAGGACAGTACCAGGCCCGACAGCACTTGTACCAGCTGTGGATGGAGGAGAGGGCCTGCGCCTGCTTCTCAGTCCTGCTGCTCCCTGACCTTTCAAAGGGCACCTCTCTGCTACAGCCTTCCTGACTCCTGAGAAGAACGAGTCCCTCCCTCCTCTTCTGCCTTGACAATATGGGGCTTGTGTCTCCATCATAACTCTGAGCCCATTACACTGGGTCCTACATCAACACACCTGCCTCCTCCAAACTGAGGGCATCTGCTCGGCAGAGGCCCCTCTGCTGACGACAGTGTCTGACGGCTAGACTAGGACGTGCCTTAGCCCTCCTGCCTCCAGACTGCACGAGAGACACTGCTGCTTGGAGCGCAAGGTTCCAACGCTCGGGGCCCCCTGGGTGCTCAAGCAGCACTCACACTGCATGTACCACGCCCGCCAGATGGCGTTATTGAGCCGGATCTTGTCCCTCCACTGGAGCTTCAGGCCTTTGAAATTCTTCCACTTTGGAGACACCAGCTTCCCACTGAAAGGCAAGACAAAGAGCTTGGGAAACTCAATGACTCCTCTTAAAACAAAGTAAAATCAAGTTGTGCCGTTCCATCATTTCAGGACCCAAACTCTGGATGGATCCGTTAGAAGCCCCGGGCAGAATACATGAGTCACTCGCCAGGCTTTGTGGTCACTTCAGCATGACACCAGGTGGGAGGGGGTGGGGCGTGAGGAGTGGTGGTGGTGATGGGGTAAGATGTGGAGGGAACAGGACTGGCCATGGGTGGACAACTGTTGGAGCGGGCAGACGGTAAATGGGGTTTACTACACTATTCTGTGACTTAAAGCTTTCAAAGGCTTCCCATTACCCTTGGGATACTGTAGGGCCACTCAGGCCCTATGGTAGTCTGGCTTCTCCAGCTTGTCTACATCAGCTACTTCCCTGCCTCCACCACACTAGGTGGTGGTCACTACCTTGACCAGGCCACATTCTTGCTCACCTCAGGGCCATCCAAAGCCAGTCAGAAAGCACAGCACGGTCCTCCCTCCTCCCCTTGGCTTAGCTAGGGTTTCCTTATCCTCTAGGCCTTTACTTCAACATCACTTCCTCCAGAAAGCCTCTCCTGACTGCTCAAGCTTGGTTAGCTGTGCCTGCTGTGTGCCCCACAGCCTCTCTCTGCTCTAACACTCCGAACACAGGCTGTGTAACTTAGGCTTCAGAACACTGGGTGCTCCTCAAGGGCAGGGGTCTCGCCCCCTTCCTCAGCCCTTAGCGCGTGACGCAGGGCAGTCTCTTCACACTTGTAGACCGAGTAAATGTGGCCCAGGCTCTGCCTTCCGAGAGTAATGGGAGCAAAGAGGCAGGCAGGGCACCAAAAGTGGGCGCCTTGGGTGTAAGCTTTTCCTCCTGAGGAGGAGGGGCCAAATGACAACAATGGGGCAAATACAGAAGAAAGGAAATGAATTACAGGCCAGGAGGTCGTGTTAAAGGTCAGGTCTCTTGGTAATAACTTAAACCTAGATAATCAAGGTAGATTAATAGCTCACATTTCTATTGTTTTAGGGTTTGCTGTGTGTGTGTGAGAGAGTGTGTGTATACATTCATTTAATCCCTATTAAAACTCTCTGGGCATGGTGCTGTTATCTTGATTTTAACCTAGGAAACTAGAGTGCCAGAAAAGTGAAGTGGCTGCCCAAAGGTGCACAGCTCATATGCAGTTACACACAAAAACTCTAAACCCCACACTGCTGGCAGGTGAAGCTAGGCAAAGCTGATGAACATGGAGGCAGGTTAGAAGTGCCCTTGGACTGGGGACAGAAGTGTCCACTGAGAAGGGAAGGAATTTTGTACATTTGAGTTTTATCTATTCAAAAAATAAACAAAAATGTTATGATCAGAAATTTTAGTTTTCTGTATCTACTCGTGCACAAAGGGGGGAGAACTACACATTTTAAATTGTATTAGTTATTATGTGTAATAGTAAAAAACTGAAAATAATGTAAACGCTCATCAATAGGGAAACAGTTAAATAAGCTACGGTATGATCATACCATGAAAAACTGTGCAGCGATTTAAAAACAGAGAGACAGATCTACGTGTTCTCACACAGACAAAACTCCAGGACATGGTGTTAAAAAAAAAATTAATTAATGTGTAAAATATATATACATATGTGTGTGTGTATTTATATATATAAAACCAAACTCGTTGCCTTCGAGTCAATTCCGACTCATAACAACCCTACAGGACAGAGCAGAATTGCCCTAGAGGGTGTCCAAGAAGCTGCTGGTGGATTCAAACATGCTGACCTTTAACAGACAAGCTCTTAGGCACTGCACCACCAGGGCTCCATATATACATACATATACACATACACACACACACAAACGAATATATAAAGAGAGACCACTCCTTGCTGCCTTATGGAAAATGGACCAGAAAGGCGGTGCAGGAGTGCCTGTGCGCCCTGTTAGGAGGCTGCAGCATCTTGGTGTCACCCCTCCTGGCTCTTCACACAAATCGTGTCACTAGCTGTAGCCCCAAAGCATATCAGGTCCCACTTCTGGACAGAGCCAACCCTCTTTCCCCTCCTCTACAAGATCTTCCAGCAACCTGATGTCTAGCCAGGCAGGTAGTTCCTAGGGGTAGGGTGGGGAGTACTGTCCTTAGTTTTTTATTTTCTTAAGGAAAAAACCCATAAACTTTATATCAGCACACCTTCCTCATGTTGACACCCAGAATTCAGTGGCCCTTCCTCTGTGTGTAAGACAGAACCAGATCCTGACCAAGCACTTTTCACCAGCAAAGACAGTGGGAGACGACAAGAGCAGAAGTGAAACAATGGGAAGTAAGGGCACCTGGGAAGAGACCACTTTGGTGTCTTGCAGTGATCTGTGAAGAACTAACTTTTGGGCTTATAATATAAAGCCAACCACCTCTGCTTTGTTACTTAAGAAAAGCGAAGAGCATGTAAACAGTAAGAGCACCTTCTCAGAGAAGCCAGGTCACACAACAGTTCAAATACAGCAAAGGGGCGGGAAAACACAGCAACAGAGAAATTAACCCTACAGCTGAGAAACCAAATCTGATGAGTTTAGTTTTGGGATTTTCCTCTTCTTCTTCTCCCCTCGCTGAAATGTTTCATTTTTCCTTGATGTTTATGTCAAATACGGTCAAACTTCAGCATGAATACACATTATTTCATAATGTCCAACTGGTACCCCACTATCACCCCCAGGCTACTGTAATATCTCAATAGCCAACAGGTGGCGCTGAATAAACACAAAAAACAACAAAACCTAAACCATTCAACAGAAGAGAGTCAAAGACCAGTGTCAGAGATGTTTTAACGGCGACTGACCTTCCTCCCCAAACCCAGTAAGAAGCACCCATGGTGGGTGCTCCTCTACTTCCCTCCCAGCCCTTCCCCAACCTACTCCTCTCCCAGACACCGTGACTGGGACGCTCCTTAGTCTGAACTCAGAATCACAGCGTATTCCTTCTGTAGAGCCACTAGAAGCACATCAAGGGCATTTCTGTAGAAACAATGGCTGACTTCTTCCTGCCTTAACCTCTCAGACCTACGTCCTTGTAGCTTGGGGCTCCCCACTGTGAGCAAGGACTACCCTGGAACACACTGGTCCATTTACCTAACCCCTTTTGACTATGGACCGCCAAAGTCTAGCCTGACTCATCTCAGTGTCGCAAGCACAGTGCTCAGTATACACTGTTGTTTGTTAGTTACTATCGAGTCGGTTCTGACTCACAGTGACCCTATAGGACAGAGTAGAACTGCCCCATAGGGTTTCTTAGGCTGTAATCTTCATGAAGCGGATGGCCAGGTCTTTTCTCCTGCTGAGTGGCTGCTGGGTCCAGGCTGCCGACCTCTGGGTTAGCCACCGAGCGCTTAACTGTTGTGCCAGCAGCGCTCCTTGCCTGGCACATGGTAGGTGCTGAATAGGAAGTTACTAAGTGAGCGCTGAACTCTTCCAGAAAGCAAGTTCTTCACACTCCCCTGCCGTGGCTACCCTTCATCGAGGCAGGTTTGTGAAGCGAAACAGGAAATTCAGCACAAAAGAGGTCTTCTATAGGGTCCCTCCGAGTTAGAACCGACTCAACAGCACACAGCAACAACAACAATTTTAATGCTGGCCTAACCGTTTAAAATTTCTGAGCCTTCAGATCCTTTCTCACTAAACAGGGGCTAAAAGAAATCTTTTATTTAATTCCCAGAGATATTTAAGGTTTAAACAAGAAATATGTATGAAAGGATATGTAACTCACTGCCATTATTGCTTATATTTTCCATTAAAATAAAAACTTAATAAATACACATACACACACAAAGGTCTCTCTCACAGCTTCTGTTGGAAAGAAGTAGAAAACCAGGAATTCTTCAGAGGTCTAGCAAGAGACTGCTCTGGGGTGGAAATTAAATGGCAAGCCTCCCACAGACAGGGGCTGAAGAGCGAGCCGGGAGAGCCCAGAAGTGGGGTAAGGCAGGACTGAGCCAGGCCTTGGGATTCTGTCCGTCCCAGGCTGGATTCTGCTGACTCCCAGTTAGACCATTCTGCCCAGAAGAAAGCGGCCTGAGAGGACTCTGGGGTCCTGTGTTATAGCTATCAGTACACGGTAGGGTCAGTTCAGTTATTACTCATCCAGCCACCTATGTTTGTTATGGGCCAACATTTCTTCCCCATTCCTGAGGCTTCCTGGAGGAACATTCAGGAGCATTCCTGGCCTTGCCCTCAGGCCCTGCCACAGATCAGTAGAGAGGATGAGGAGAAACCAGCATGGGTAGCCCAGGCGCGTCCCCTCCTCTTCCAGGAGCTGGTTCCTAGTCCAGTACTGCCGCGCCTGGGCAAAAGGTACTTTGGGGCTCACTTATAAGCCCCCTCCTCCAATATCAGCTATATCGACAATAAAGGTAGTAGTACTGTGGCCACCCTCCGCTGTTTCCTTTATCTCTCAATCAGTTGAGAGCTGAGGCAGAGAAGACAGGCCTTATCACTGAGTTGGCACTGAGGCAGAAACAACTGTGAAGCTTGTTGGAGGGCAAGGTGATGACTGCCTATCAACATCTGGAAGGCACATCCCTTTGGCCCACAATTCTGCTTCAAGGGATTGAATCTATAGACCCACTTGTGCAGGGGCATAGGACATTAAACCGTGGCACTGTTAGTGGGAGCAAAAGGCTGCAAACAACCGGGATGTTCACCAAAGGGCACAGGCTAAAGGAAGGGTTGTACCTCCACACAGGGGAAGACTATGGGGCAATGAAAGAAAATAACATATATTGATACATGCTGATACTGTACAAAACAAGATCTCCAAAATGCATTGTTAGGGGAAAAAACAAAACAAACAAGGTACAAGATATGGCTGCCATTTGTATTTTTAACAGGGAGACACACACTGAATGACTCAGGAACGACACACAAGAAACAACACCGACACAGGAATTTCCTTCTAGAGAGAAATGGAGAATGAAGGGACCCAGGGAGATGGAGACAAAGAGACTTACGTTTTCATTGTTCATCCTTTTGTACTATTTAACTATAAAAATGCATTACACACACACATACTTTCCTTCCCCAAATAAACAAGGAAAAAGCCCAGGCATGGTCCAAGACCTTATAGGGCTTCAGTTCATTGGAGAAGGCAATTAATCACACGAACAGATATGAAAGTTATGAACGAGGTTTTTCTGTGCCCCAAATCCAAACATGAGGACTCTAGTTATTGAGAAGTTTCTTCAAGGCATGACTGGAAGAACGGATGCTCACACTGGTCTCCCTTCCAGGGCTCCAACTATTTTTCTTCAAGAGTACGCTCTCTGATGGCTTTTCCTGGGGATCTGGGCCTGGTCTACAGGCTGCTCGGAGCCAAAACTAACAGGCCGCAGAAGACAAAGGTTCATTGAGGAGCCCAGACGTGGGGAGTGGCTACAGCCAGAAGACTGGCAGGACGAGGACAGCGTGGGTAAGAGAATCCCCCTGAGCCAAGGGCCCTCCTCTCCTGGGCCACCCCTAGACAGGAAGGCTGAGGGCTCCAGGCCCTGCTCCCATGCCCACATGGTGTATTTATCTCTTCTTACATCCAAAGAAAGGCCTGAGGAGAAGCTCATCTGAGGGCTGTGGCAGCAAGACAGGAACACGGCTCTTGAGGCCTTCGTTCCAGCTCTGTCCTACTTACATGAGTGTGAGAGACAGTACACGTGGGCACCTTAGTGCATGGAGATGTGTAGCTGCAGACATGTGAGTTTGTCTGTGAAGGTTTGTGTCTGTTTCATTTAAAAAGCAGGCAGGAATCCTGTCCATGACCATAAAAAACAGAGCAACTTATGGGAGTTGAAACCAGCCAAAATCTGACTAGCTACACTGGTGACTTCTCCTTCATCCTGACCGTGAACTCCGGTGACCCATGTCCTTGCTGAAAGTGTGTCCCTCCTGTGTCCTGGTCTCCTACTCAGGGAGCGACACCACCACACAGACACCATTTCTAAGCAAATGAAGAAAGCGGAGTGGCTTCCACTTGTGGACTAAGACGCCTGCCCAAGCCTCGTCCCTGTGAAATGTGACCACGTCCACCTCACAGGAGAGCAGCAAGAGCGGACCGAGTCCACGGGCTGGCAGAGAGGAAGTGCCAGGCGGATCTGGTCTACGTTTCTGAATTTTAGTTGCCTTTTGGTTGATTCCTGGGCATGTTTCTGAGTTTTAAAGTACTGAGTTTCCTGTTGGATTCCAGCCATAAGCAGACTTTCAGGCAGGAGCAGGGCCACTGGGCAGGGCACCAGTTAAAGCCATATTCTTGTGTTTACCTGCCAGGAGATTAAATACTGAATCCAGAGCCCTGGGTGGCACCTGACTCCTCTGCACTGGGGCTGGGACCAGACTTAGATAAAAAGTGATTTCTCACTTCAGTTTGCACTGTTGTTGTGTGCCTTGGGGTTGGGATGGTTCCCATTCCCAGCACCATGTGACAGAGAAGAACTGCCTATAGCAGATCAGGGTTCAGATCACGAGGTCTTCTCACTGGAGCTGCTGATGGGTTCAAACCACCAACCTTTTGGTTACCAGCCGAGGACTTAACCACTATGCCACAAATACTTTTAAGAATTCGTATCGTTAACCATTTGTTTCTCTTATTTTATAAACTGTTTATGCCCTTTGTCTTTTTTTAAAAAACATTTTATTTTGAAATAATTACAGGCTCAGGAAATCACCAAAGTAGTACAGAGTCCCATGTACCCTCGGCCCTGCTTTCCCAAAGGTGACGTAGCTGTAGTAGGGAAGGATCAAAAACAGCAAACTGGCCCTGGTTCGTGACTGTTAAGTGGACTTCAGATCTTACTCACTTTTCACCATCCATTGAAATGTTAGTTTTTTTTTCTTGCTATGTTATATTTGTGATATGATATTAATATCACAAATATAAAATGTTTGTGAGGATGGCACAGGGCCGGTCAGTGTTTCGCTCTGTTGTACACAGGGTTGCTATCTTCAGAACCGACTCAACAGCACCTAACAACAACATAATACTAATGACATTAAACCTGTGTCGTTTTTGCAAATGCTTCCCTAGCTTTTTGATTATCTTTCACTTCTTTTTATAACATGTCTTTGAATAAGAAGGTATCTATTTGTGTAGTCACGTCTACTGGTCTTTTTTAATAATTTATTTTATTGCTTCCTGACTGCCCACCTACTCCATCCAGAGAATTTATTTTCACTGGCTTTTTTAGTTTTGTTGATTTTTTAAAAGAATTATATACCAGCATTGGAAGAAAATTCAAGTGATACAGAGCAGTACAAGGAATAAAAGCAAAGTTATCTGCAACTCCATCACCTAGAAGTGACCACTGTTTGAATTTTGGTGATAATATTGTGTCCCTTACCCCAAGAAAGGTTTGGCCTTTGCACTCAGCTACTGGGAAGTAGTCTCTAGACCCCTGGAATGTCCTGCCGGGTAAAAACGTCTTTGCTTGCCTGAGGGCTTTGGCCACCCAACAGTCTAACAATGTGATTTATTTTAGGAGCTGTGAGCCATGTGGTGTCAATTCCGATCTCCAAATGCATCCTCAGACTAAAGGTATTAGCCTGACCTCCAGGAGAGGCTGGGAACTAAAGGTCATCCATGTGGACAGTATGAGATCGAGCCCCAGTAAAAACTCTCAATACCCAACAATCAGGAGGGCTTTCCTGGTTGGCAATATTCTGTGTGTGTTGTCACATATTGCAGCCAGGAGGTACCGCTGTCCAGGACTCCACCGTGAGAGGATGACCACAAGCTCCACACGTGGACCACTCCTGGACTCTGCCCTACGCACCTCTGCCCTTGGCTGATTTTAATTTGTATTCTTTCCCTATAATAAACTATAACCATAACTATAACTGTTTTCAGCGAGTTCTGTGAGTCCTTCTAGTTGTGTTGGAAACCTTCAGAACTGGCAGTTAGTGTCTGTCATGAGTGAGGGCAGTCTTATGGACCATTTAACTTTGTAATTGGGCAGTAACTTCGTGTAATGTATACTGATGTGATTATGCATATACACAGATGAAGATATAAATACATAAATGTAACACTTAAATATGTGAGACTGTACCATTATTATTTTGTAAACCACTTTTCACTGATATATTACAGACATCTTATTATGCCAATAAACATAGTTTTATGTTATTTTATTGGCTATAGACTATTCCACTATATATGTTTACCGTAACAGAGACCTACATTTACATCAATGGACATATGTTGCTTCTATTTTTCACTATTATAAACAATGTTGTGATAAACATCCTGGTACTTACATCTTCATGCGACTGCATGACTGTGTTTGTAGGGTAAATTCCTAGAAACGGAAAAGCTGAATCAGAGGGTATGTGTACATTCACGATTTTGTCACAGTCAAATCTTTCAAAGTTTATACTAATTTACACTCCCTCCAGCAGAGAATAAGTACCTGTTTTCTCAAACCATCACCCGTATTGAACCAAAAAACATTAATAATGTTCACTAACCCGACAAGCAAAAATTTAGTCCACTAATATTTTTATTCCCATTTATATGTTTATTAGCCACTGGACTTATTATGTTAATTGCATCTCTTTTGCTCACTTCCTGTTTATTTCTCTTGCTGGTTTATGAGAGCTGTTAATCTGGAGAAGTTATCTGCCGTACCTATGGCAGAGTTAATACGCCGTTTCCACTATTTGTGCTGTTTTGTTTTATGCTACATTTAACTTTTTAATGTATGGTGAGGTTTTGTTGTTATTTTCAGTAGAAATTTTTCATTAATTTAGTCAAATTTTAAAATGTTCATTTTATTGTCATACTTAAAAAGCCCTTCCCTACTCCAAGACTGTGAAAACACTTATGTGTATTTCCTTGTACCTTCACAGTGGCATATTTTACACTCACATCTCTGCTCCATCTGGAATTTATTTCAGTGTAATGAGTGATATAGGGATCCTTCTTCAGTCAGGAGTTCTATTTATTTACTAAAAAATTGTTAGTAAATGTGTGATGGGTTCCTTTTATATGGCCTTTCTCACCGTGGTCTTTTAACTCCCATCAAATGACTGGGTGGGACGATACAAATATGGTGCTTTGTGGCCCAACAAGGGGATTGGACAGCTTGCTAATAATGCAAATAAGGCACAGGGCACCCTCTGGGGGGGCGGGTGGGACCATGCAAATAAGGTGTACAGAACCCTAAAAAGGGGATTGGTCAGTTTTGCCATCCTGCTAGGTTTAAAATAAGCCATCCCAGAGGCGGGAAAGGGGACCTAACTACTTCCAAGTAGAAGAGACATGAGTGGGACATGTCCTTTGGACCCGGGATTCCTGAGCCGAGAACCTCATAGACCCAGGAGACAGAGAGAGAGCAAGCTGTAACACAGGAGACAGCGAGAAGCAGAAGCAGAGAAATGGCATCAACAGAGGTGGCAGAACCAATGGGCTTCCTGGTGGAGTGGGGTGCCCCCAGGCACTTACAGGTGGAGCTAAAGAGCTTTTTTTAACACTTACCTGGGCAGGGCAGAGGCCTGGCCAAGAGGCCAAGGGCCAGGGAGAGACTTGCCTGCAGGCACGGCTGAGAAGAAGCTGTCCTGATGGCAGAACTGTATCCTGAGTAGTTTCTGATCCTGGATTGTAACCTGTTACTTCCCCAATAAACCCTATAATCGTGAGTATTGTCTGTGAGTTCTGTGTGGCCACTGCAACAAATTATCGAACCTAGCAGAGAAGTAGAGAGTGCCGTGGGAGGGACAGACAGCTATGTTAGATTTAGTAAAAAAAGGTTGGAGAGAGGAGGCATGTTTGACCTTCGCCTCAAAGGAATCTGCCTTGGGCTGTTGATTTTGATTCTCCTTCCTTGGTGATGCAGTAGTTAAAACCTATGGCTGCTAAGCAAAAAGTTGGCAGTTCGAATCCATCTAGGCGTCCCTTGGAAACTCTATAGGGCAGTTCTACTCTGTCCTTCAGGGTCGCTACGAGTCGGAATCGACTCGACGGCAATGGGTTCCCCCTTGTGAAGTTAGAGGAGGTGAGATGCGCCACCACACCATTTGTACATAGACTAAAATACCATCTTCATCACATATCATATTCCCATATATATACACTTGGAACCACTTCTGAGCTCCTATTTCTTTTGGTGTTCTGTGTACATTGTTTTTAATGGTTTTATTTGTTACATTCAACTGGGTGGTAATCAGTTTAGTTCTTTAGACAGCCCCCTAAAAGAAATTCCAAGTAGCTACTGATTGTCTTAACTCCCCCTCTCCCACTAATTTATGGCACTGCTATTAACATATATTATTAAACTATAGCTTACACTACGGACTATTCTTAAACTATGTTCCACCGATTTGTGTCCAGACGTGTGCTACCATCTATCACACTGACTCAATAATTACAATGCTATGATAGGTTTTACTTCTGGGTAAGGTTAGTTCCTATCGTTACTTTTTTTTTTTTTTAAAACAAATTTTAGAATTCTTGTCTATTTATTCTGCCATGTAAATCTTACAATCATGTTGTTAAACTGCTGAACTATTCTGGCATTCTGACTGAGGCTGCACTTACCTTATAAGTTAATGTGGGCACCACTGATCATTATCATTTGTTCATCTCCACCCTAGATCAGGGAGTTGTGGTGGAGCAGTGGTTAAGAGCTTAGCTGCTAACCAAAAGGTCAGCAGTTCAAATCCACCAGCCGCTCCTTGGAAACACTAATGAATAGTTCTAATTTCTCCTACAGGGTCACGATGTGTCAGAATCAACTCACAGCAACGGGTTTTTGGTATCCAAGATCATGATACGTTTCTTCACTTACTCAAGCTACTTAACCTGCTTAAATAAGAGAAACCTGAAGCTGTCTCGTGTTCTACCATTTTCTTCATATATGTCCTTCACGTTTCTGATCATAATACTTTTATAACATTATAAAATCATGTAGAAAGAATATTTAGAAAGAGAAACCAGTAAAAAAAATTACATAGTTACACCACCCAGACATAAGCACTGCCACATTTTATTGTATTGAACACAGCCCCATCTAGCTAATATGGCAACTGGACCTCGCCCAGACCAAAGTAACTGTGCCATTATATATTCAGTGTTAGGAATAACTACTCCCTCAAAATAGAGCCCTTTTCTAGCACCTTCATCCATGTGCCTATGTGAAAAGGCAATTAGTAGGTTAAATATTCCCAAGGTGAGGTTTATAGAGAAAGAATTAAAAGCCCCACCCAATTGCAGACATCTGGCTTACACAGGAAGTAAATCAACAGTTTCCCAGCCAGAGTACATACCAGAAGTCAAGAGTACAAACTGGCTACCAACGATGTGACAAGAATAGATCATGCTTGCAAATGTTTCTGAGTTCTTTTGAAGACTGGCAAGAAACAAATTTGTTATTACCGTCACTATTTCTCAGTTTCAAGGCACTGCAGGCTACATAACCTATTTAGCAGCCAGGGAAACCTGAAGCTGTCTGATGTCCTGAGAGGATAAGGTAACACTCCCCAGGCAGCCAAAACCTATAAAGAGGCTTTGCAGGCACTGGCTCCTTTTCTCTAAGTCTGCTTCACCACAAAAGAAAACCCATCAACCTGTCCTCTATTGAATTTGAAAGCCCAAATCTTGGCTTTGACAATAACTAGGGTCACAGAGCCATTACAGTAAATGTGGGTACATCTATGAAAATCTAATCTTTCTAGGGACAGGAGCTGAAGCTAGCAGTTAATATGATGTAGCACCTATTACAATGTCCTATGCAATATGGTGCTTAAAAAAGAAATGGATTGACAATGATAAGAACTGAGACCCTCCCCAGTTGCACGTGGGCTACACACAGCATGAATACTAGAGCGAGATTAATCTGGCTGAAACATCACTTTCCTCAGCATACTTCCTGATTCACCCACTGAATGAATCTCCTTAGCATTGTTCTAGATGCTAAGGGTAGACGGCGACAAAAGAAGGCCCCTAGCCTCGTGGCATTCACATTCTGTGGAGAAAGACAGGCAGCCAAGTCACATATGTGCTGTGTCGGGAGGAAGAAGTACTAGGGAGCACTCACTTAGGGCTGAGGGAGCTGGGGTGCTATTTGTGTTGAGGGGATTTGTGAAGGTGACACTTAAGCAGACATGAAGATGGGCAGCAAGGAGCACAGCTGTGTGGCAGATCCGGGCCGGCTTCAACCTCAAGATGCCCACGGAACTCTCTTGCTGAGGATGCTGATAACCTCCACGGGGTCAAATCTCAACGGTCACTTTTCAGACCTCCTCTGATGTCTGGCCCCTCCTTCTGCACGGCCACATGCTCACTGCTCTCTCCTCATCTTGTCCTGCCTCCCCTTTGCCAGCTCCTCCTCCTCCTCCTCTCAGCCCCTAAGGCTGGTGTCTTCAGGCCTTAGTTCTGACTCTTCCACCTCCACTCTCTTCCTCTTCTCCCTCCACACTGGTTCTCCACGCTCCCACACCAGCTCTGCCAATGCTTCCCCCAACTGGTATCAGCAGTCAGACTCCCTCCTGCACTCAGGATGCAAAGGCCAACTCCCCTGGTGCTCCACAGGCCCCTCAGGCTACGCAGCCTCCTCTCTAGGCTCTTCCCTCTCTCGCCCTCTCTACCAGAGACTGCCACCAGAATGCCCTTGGCCATACACTTCTGCTCCCACCTCTCCCTTGCCTAGACTCCCTCAGGGCTGACACCCACTTGTAAGGCAGAATAACCAAAAAGCCAACTGCCATTGTCTCAACTCCAACTCATAGCGACCCTACAGGACAGAGTTGAACTGCCCCACAGGGTTTCCAAGGAGTGGCTGGTGGATTCGAACTGCCAACCTTTTGGTTAGCAGCCAAGCTCTTAACCACTGTGCCACCAGGGCTCCCTGTAAGGCAGAATAAAAAAACAAAACCCAACCCCGTTGCCATCAAGTAGATTCCCACTCACGGCGACCACTATGCCAGCAGGGTTTCCAAGGCAGAATAAGAATCCCTAAATACTAACCAAAGTGGAACCCCACCCAGCTGCCTACATCTAGTTTAAATAAGACCTCATTTACCTGTCTCATTCCTTCATCTTCCGGATATTAAAACCAGTTGCCATTGAGTCCACTGCGACTCATGGTGACCCCATGTGTGTCAGAACAGAATTGTGCTCCATAGGGTTTTCAATAGCTGGTTTCGCAGAAGTAGACTACCAGGCATTTCTTCTGAGGCACCTCTGGTGGACTGGAACTTCCAACCTTTCAGGTAGCAGTTGAGTGCGTTAACCATTTACATCACACAGGGACTCCTACCAGGTATTAGCTTCTTAAGGAAAACTTCCTGGATCATCCTCTATCTAAATTAGCATATTGGCTAGGCTCTCTCACAACACCTGCACCCACCACAAATATGCAAAGACACGGTATGTGTCTGTCTGTTCACTGTGGGTCTCCACAACCAGCCACCTTAACATGAGGGCAAATAACCCAAATAACCTGCCTGCTGTGTCCACCACACGTATCCGGCACCCAGCACAGCGCCTACCACACACTGGGCCCTCAGGTACTGGGTGACTGAATGCCAGCAGGGTGGACTTTCTTCTGCATTTTTTCCCTACTGCCTACAGGCCTTCACTTGATTGGCACTGCCCTACCCCTCCCATCCTCTTTACTGGCTGGGTGCAGCAGTGGTCCCAGCCCTCCCCGGGGTCCCCTATACTTCACTCACACTCTCCTTCCTGTGAACTCACACATGCTCACATGTTCACTATCCACTTATTCTTGGTTTATGGTTTCCTCCCATTTCACCTATCTTCTCTTCCTACCACTATCTAAAATCACATACATAGCTTTGTACATTAACTGACAGTAACCTTTTCCAGGCTTGCTTTGTTTTAGAAAATACTCCCCAATGAAAAGGAGTCCTATGCTACAAAGAGAAGGAGACCTGACCAGGAGTCAAGATGCTGCTGAGTTCTAGTCCCAGTTTTCATGCTCAATGGCAGTGTGGCCTTAAATGGGGTACTCTCTCTGCCTGACACGTACTTCTCCTTGGCCTGCAGTTTCCCTTTTTTAGATAAGAGACGACTAGATCACCTTATTTCCAAGTTCTAAGGGTCTAGAATTGCACCCCACTCCAGAAAGGGAGATGCTCTCCCTAAAGAACACAAATGAGAAGTACCCCAAGTAGGAAGATGTGCTCTGCAAATACCAGCTACCATCAGGCCAAAGAAAATAGGGTCTGTAACCCCACAACCACAGACTTCTGGCTTATCTCTGAGGAAGGGGATTTTAAAAAGCATACATGCAAACAAAAAACACCGTACTGCCTGCCTCACATAATGGAAATTCCAAAATAGAATCTGTCTACCTGTGCCAGCTAAAGATAACTTCCCTTCCACCTGCCACTGAGCATCCTCAGTCTCTGCCTCTTTCCATCCTCCTCCCACATAAGTTTCTTACTCAACATGTTAACGTCTCAAGTAGCAGGAGTTTGGGATGGACAGGAGAGTCCATCTAAGAAGCTACAGGCTCCCAGTCAGCCTGGTGTTGGATTCAAACACCCTAAATCTGCACCTGGGACCCAGGAGAGACGGAACAGCCCTTCTGCTGGCTGAGACAGGAAGGTATTACATCTTCATCAGCTTTCAAAATGCTTCCATTTTTTCTTTCGTGATACACTCATATTCACTATGTCCTTTCTGTCAAAAGCAATAGATTTCTTATTCACAAAATCAAACTGAAAAACAGCGGTGGAAGGTAAGATGAAGCTTCCATTTATTATGACATTCCAGTTTTAACCCCAAACCTTTATGCATTGTTAACCCTTCTGCAGCTATTTTCCATCTTCACTGCTAATGCAAATGGTTAACAGGAAGAGTATTTTATAGCTCCCTACGAGGGTGAACACACCTTTAGTTACTGCAGTGCTATAAAAACCAAGGTCGGGTAACTTATCTTTCATTTTCTCCTGCTTCAAGGCCTCCTGGGAAAATACACCAAAATAAAATGAAGATGCCTAAGGCCTGAATAATTTCAGAAAACAAACTACAGAGCAGGAGAAAAGCCAACACGGAAAGCAATGTAGATTTATTTTCTCAAAACTGAGGTCCTCACGTGCTGACTTTTCCCTCCACACTCACAAAGCAAACCAACAAATAGGCCCTGCAGGAGCTCACGGTGAAATGAAAGACTCGGACCCACTGGAAAGAGATGCTGTGCTTTCTTATTCCTGCTGACTTCGACTTCGGGGAACAGTGTGCACTTTGAGGGGCGGGGGAGGAGGCAAGAAGGGAGGAATATGCACGCAAACTGCAGCCAGCCATTCACACTTCCTTCCTGACTCTAAAGTTTCTGAGTCTTCATATGATCGCAGGGGCCTGGTCCTCAGGGCCTGCTAGGCTCTCCTGGCACAAGGCCAAAGGATAATGTCTGATTCCTCTGAAGTCGAAATCCCTGGTTTTCTGGAGGAAATCTGATCCTGCCCACTGGGGCTGTCCTAGAGCAAGGCAATTCATTTTTTTTTTTTTTTTTATCAGCAGAATCTTCATAACAATTCATCTCCTCTCTCAGCAGACTACCAGGCAAGTGCCCTCCATGAGGGACACACAGTGTACCTTCCTGTAAGGGTGGCCCTGAAGTGCAAGAGTAGCTTGTCTAATCAGAAAGCCTTGTAGTGGCGTACCAGGGTGCTTTCATAACCATCCCGCTACCTGCCAGCCACAGAAGGTGAGGGGACAGTGTATAGCCCAACTAGGTGGTCCTGGGCACACCTGATCTTTCAGAACTTCACTTTCTTTGGGCAACAACCTACTTCACAGTAAGTATTAAATGGAGGAGGGTATTCAGAATAGATGAACATGTCCAGAACACAGAATTTCTCAATAAATAATTTTACGTATTCAGCGACATTTCCCTCGTTGTGCAGAAATGCTGTGACCAGTTGTGCTGTGGTAAAGCACAGTTAGAGGCCTCTAGGCCTAATGCTGCCAGGCTTCCCAGCTACTCTGGAGACAGAAGAGACAGGCTGACTGGGGGTAAGGGGAATGAGCAAGGGCAAGGTGATCATGAGAGAACTCTCTCACTCAGAGAGGAGTTACCAGGCTCTTGAGTGAAAATGCAGGAGAACGTCATCAGAATGGCAGCACAGACAGACTTGTCTTTTCCCCTTCCCTCTCTGACCACCACAGAAGAGAATCTGTGTGGTAGAGAAGCCTATAGCTTCCAACAGGAACGAAGTTGGGGGTTCCAGCCATCCCGCCACCTGTACCGCCAGCACCCCTCCTACTGCTGACAGACTCCTTGCTCCCCTTCAACATCAGCTCTAAGGTGTCCTTCACTGCAATTTCCTTCATCGAGCACCACTTAGCGGGACAGAGCATGGAGAACCTAGGAGAGGGAGGGAGGGAAAAAGGAAAACGCAAGGAGAGATGCTAGTGATGTCCAAATGCTGCAAGTGCTCTCAGAAACAGGGCAGGCCCTAGTGGATGCATACATTGGTTGTGCAGCTGATTACCAGTCTCTTTCAGCTCAGAGTCCTCAATTCTAACACTGCGGGAATAAATAATGAACGGTACTGCAGTGCGATGGATCGCTTTTATACGGCCTTTCTAGCCATGGTCTTGTAACTTCTACCAAACTCTATTCCTCTGCTAGGTTTGATACTTTGTTGCAATGGCCACACAGAACTCTCAAACAATACTCATGATTATTGGGTTGGACTATGCAAATAAGGTGCTTGTGGCCCACCAAGGGGATCAGACAGCTTGCTAATAATGCAAATAAGGTGCATGGCACCCTTGTGGATGTGAACCACACAAGTAAGGTGTGTGGAACCCTAACAAGGGGATTGGTCAGCTTTGTCATTCCACTAGGCTTAAAATGAACCATCACAGAGGGAGAAAGAGGGGGCCAAGAAAGAAGAGCAGGGAGCAAAGCACATCCTTTGGACCCGGGGTCCCTGCGCTGAGAACTCCTAGAGCCAGAAGGCAGAGGAAGCACGCTCTAACACTGGAGATGGCTCGAGATGGCGAGAAGCCACAGCAAGCATTGCAGAGAGCAAGCAGCAGCAGAACCAGGAGAACGGCAGGAGATGGTATGGTGGGCTTTCCAGACCACAGAGCAAGAAAGCTTAGTGCCTTCAGGCAGGTGGCTTGCCAGTGGAGTGGGGTGCCTCTGCACACTTGGCAGAGCTAGGATCACCAACCCAGGGAGCTAAAGAGCTGAGCACCTTCGGGCCGAGGCTTACTGGTAGAGTTACAGAGCTTTGTAACACTTGCCGGAGTAGAGCCAAAGGCCAGGGAGAAGCCTGCCTCTGGGCACGGCTGAGAAGCTGTCCTGACCAAAGAACTGTATCCTAATTCCTGAGCCTGAAGTGTAACCTGGTACTTCCCTAATAAAACCCATAATCGTTGAGTATTGTCTGTGAGCTCTGTGTGGCCACTGCAACAAATTATCGAACGCAGCAGAGGAACAGAGTGCCATGGGAGGGATGGTTGGAGTAGGAATTAGTAAACAGGTTGCAGAGAGGAGATATGTCTGACCTCTGCCTCACCCACAGGGCTGCTGATGCTGATGACTCTCTCCCCCTCCCCTTGTGAAGTTGGCTGAGAAGGTCTGCCACCCCGCCACACCATCTTTACATGTGCCGAATAGGACCGATACCCTAGGTTATGCAGCATAGTGAACACAATGTCACTGAACTGTACATGTAAAAAATGTTGAAATGGCAAATGTTTTGGTACATGTATACTATCAAAAAAAAAAAAATCAAATACAGGCAATGGAAACCCAAACCAAACTTGTTGCTATCGAGTTGATTCTGACTCACAGTGACCCTAGAGGACAGAGGAGAACTGCCCCATAGGGTTTCCAAGGCTGTAATTTTTACAAAAGCAGACTGCCACATCTTTCTCCCATGGAGTAGCTGGTGGATTTGAACTGCTGACCTTTCGATTAGCAGCCGAGCACTTAATCACTGCATCACCAGGGCTCCTCAGGCAATAGAACAGAGAAAGAAAGAAACAATTACCCTAGAATGCTGAGAAGCCAGCTTTAGGGCAGCAGCAACAGTTACAAAGGGAAAGACTAAAGAGCTTTAAATTCCTCAACTGCTCCTAAGTATACAGATAAAGGCATGTTTTGCTAAAGAGTCAGCAATTTAGTCACGATTTCTCCACTGGGAATCAAAAGCAACCACACCTTATGGAAGAAATCAATGAAGAAATGACTTGCTGGCAGGAAATGAACTACTGCAGCAACATTTACGACGTGCGTGCGGGCGGGGCTCTGCACTGAGGACAGGTGACACAGCCCCTACCCCGCCCTCAGGACCTCACAAGCTAATGGAGCAGAGGGCTGTCTTCCAGGGAGTGTGGGAAGGCTTGCAGGAGCGTCTGGAGACTCACCCGCAGGGCATTCAATGGAGTCTGTGGGTCCAGGACATCTTCCTCAAGTACAACACCTAAGAGGGACCTCCAGGCATGAGCAGGGGTTAGCCAGGGAAAGGGAATGCAGAGAAAAGGCTCTCAGGCAGAAGGAGTACAGGAGGCCTTTCTCAAAAGAGGAGTCCCTGGCTGGTGCAAACGGCTGGCTGATCGTACACAGGTGCTAACCAAAAGCTTGGAGGTTCGAGTCTACCCAGAGGCACTGCGGAGGATATACTTCAGAAAAATAAGCCAAGGAGACCCAATGGAGCACAGTGGGGTCACCACAAGTTGCAGTCAACTTGACAGCAACTAGTTTTTTGGTTTTTCAAGATATTAGCAGTTTGAGCTTCTGCTTCCTCTCCCCCACCTCCAGTGCCATAAGTAGGCCCCAGCCTTGAAGAGAGTAGAAACTAAGCCCAGTGATTGTTTGGGGCCTTAGGATCAAGGTCCCAACCCTGCTGCTGATGTCCCCTTTGCCAGCAAGATGGCACCAGCAACAATAGAGGCAAGTTTTTGGAAAAGGAGGAGAGAGCTAGGAGAAAGTCAGTAGGCCCACAGCTCACCTCTGGTTGAAGCAGAATTTTGTGAATCCACAGTCCAAAAAGAGAACAGAAAAGTTAGCTTGGCATACCGGTTTCCTCCTTTTGAGGTTTAAAGTAAAGCAGAACAAGAAAGAAGAGCGAAAGACAGGGAGAGAGGAAGGAAAGAAGGGGAAAGAAGAGTTTGGAAAAGGGAAGTTATTTTAGGGATCACTTTTGTACTCTTGGCGGTTTGACTATATAAAAGTGAAGACTCTCCTCTAAATAAAAAACTCCATAACAAACTTAGACGATGTGTCAAATGGCAGGATTGTGAAAAAAATTTAATGTCTTTAATATATATTTTTAAGAAACCCGTTGCTGTCAAGTCGATTCCAACTCAAAGCAACCCTATAGGACAGAACAGAACCACCCCTGTGGTTTCCAAGGAGCGGGTGGTGCATTCGAAATGCCCACCTTCTGGTTAGCAGTCTGAGCTCTTAACCACTGTGCCACCAGGGCTCCTAAGGAGCTCTATAAAGAACAGCTACGGGTTGCTGCCCCGTCAATTCCGACTCATAGCAACCCTTTAGGGAAGAGTAGGGTTTCCAAGGAGCAGCTGGTAGATTTGAACTGTTGATCTTTTGGTTAGCAGATGAGCTCTTAACCCCTGCGCCACCAGGGCTCCACAAAAACCAGCTAAACTCCCCAAATTATTCCCTAATTGCCGAGAGAAAAACATACCTTTACAACAGAAACCTGTCAGTCAATACCTTAATGAGCCAAATGACTCAATTAGCATCATTAACATAATGTACCTTGTGATGTGAGCACCTGTGAAGGACTTTCACCAAAAACATTTAACCTAAACTGAATCAAGCCTTTTGTGGTGTGCAGGAAATACAGGCACAGAGGTCCATGTTACAGGCCACAATGAGAAAACAAACCCAGAAGGTAGGGCAATCTTCAAGGCAACTGACAGTCTCTTCAAATAGTCAGTGTCTTGGGGGAAAGAGGTAGGGCGGAGGAAGACTATTAAAAGAGATGAAAGAGACACGAAAACATTTGAGTCAGACACAAAGGACAAATCTTATATGATTCCATTTATATAAAATACCTGGAGTACGCAAATGCATACACACCAAAGTTTATGACCATATTTTTTCGCAACAGGCATATTACACATTTTTGACAGCCACGCAATTCCTTCCCCATGTTATTTTCATAAGTGTGCTATGCCGATTTTTTTTTTTTTCACATGCTGCTGAATTCAATTTTTCATTTCTGATCACAGAGAAACTTCATTCAGACTGTGGTTGTTAGGTGTTGTCGAGCCGGTTCCAACTCACAGCGAGCCCATGCACAACAGAAGGAAACACTGCCTGGTCCTGCATCATCCTCACCATCGTTGTTATGCTGGAGCCCCTCGTTGCAGCCACTGCGTCAGTCCATCTCGTTGAGGGTCTTCTTCTTTTTCACTGACCCTCTACTTTACTGAGCATGATGTCCTGCTCCAGGGACTTGTCCCTCCTGACAACACGTCCAAAGTATGTGAGATGAAGTGTTGCCATCATTGCTTCTAAGGAGCATTCTGGCTGTACTTCTTCCAAGACAAATTTGTTCATCCTTCTGGCAGTTCGTGGTATATTCAGTATTCTTTGCCAACATCATGATTCAAAGGTGTCAATTCTACCTCAGTCTTCCTTATTCATTGCCCAGATTTCACACACATATGAGGCTATTGAAAACACCATGGCTTGGGTCAGGCGCACCTTAGTCCTTAAAGCGGCATCTTTGCTTTTTAACACTTCAGGTATTATTACTCGAAATTTAAGAGAAAAGCATTTACCTGTAGATCGAAAGTGATATACAAAATTTTACTTCGGTAATTTCCTGATAAAATAGCATCATCATTCTCATGAATGGAGCAGTGGGACACCATGTAGAAACCAAAAAGTGTGAATGCACCAAGAACTACAGATTAGTAGGTAAGAAATGATCCTAGGCCTAGAGCAAAACGAACAAGATGTCTGTATTTCATCGCTTTCATAAATCTTAAACTGAAACATAATTATGATCAAAAGTAACATTTTTGCACTATTTTTATACACATAAGCAGGAGATCAAAGAAAATGAACACAATGAAAGAAAATGACCAGAATGGTCTGATTTACCTATAATATGGGAGGAAGGGTGAATAAGGCCGAAATTCACTTCTGGAAAATGTCACAAGGCACAGGAGGTATATGCATGGGCATGCTATGCCATAATTGTTTTACTTATTTTCATCATTTCTGCACGCTGTATGTGGGGGCATGTTATTTATGTGGGCACGTTATTTACATTATTACAACAGTGGTTACCAGGGGTGGGTGCCCAGGAAAGTTATTTATTGCATGAGGACACTGAGTTTCTATTAAGGGTGACAGAAAAATTTGAAAATGGATAGTGGTAACGTATTTCATGTCACTGAACTGTGCACATAAAAATGGCTGAAATGGCAAATGTTTTTTATATATTTTACCGCAATTAAAAAATGCAAAGTACAAGCCTTGATTGAGTCATGATTCATAAAAACTAGTCACAAAAGGCATTTTGGGGAAAATGGGAGAAATTTTTACATGGTCTGCATATTATATCATATTATAGAATATTAACTTTGATATGAAAACAATGATTATGTATGGGAATATTCTTCTTTTTAGAAATAAACTGTCATGATGTAAGCAAGATTTTCCTGAGTCACTGAAGAGAGACAGCTACATAAGCCAAGTATGGCAAAAGTTAACAAATGCTGGCTGTATGTGATGGCTGTAAGGGTGACAACTGCATTATTTCAACTGTTCCATTAAAATTTTTATAATAAAAAGTTGGAAAAAGATACACACATCCCAACTAAGAAAAAAAAGCAAAACAGAAGAACTGAAAGGAAATTCACAAATATAAATTGTCACACTTAGGAAACAAAAGTTCGAGCTCATCAGAGATCAAAGAAATTCATACTAAAACACTAGAGATGCCATTTTTTTGCCTAATAGACTGGCAAAGATTTTTTTAAAGGCACAGTAATACTGGCACAGCCATTTAAAAAAAAAAAATATATATATATATATATATATATCTCACCCTGAGTACTGTGCTCCTTTCATTTAGAAAAAAAAAAAAAATACATTTGAGACCAAACGGTCAACATTTACCCTAAAGCAAAGATGAGAAAAGGGGTGCTGGGGAGGGACAGGGAAGCAAGAATAATAGAAGTGGAACAACCAGAGGGGAACAATAAGAATGTTGACATAATGTAGAAAATGTAACCAATGTCACTGAACAATATATATAGAAAAATGTAGCCAGTGTCACTGAACAATATGTATAGAAATTGCTAAATGGAACTCTAATCTGCTGTGTAAACTTTCACAAAAAAATTCAATAAAATATCTTACAAAAGAAATCTAGTTTTAAAAACAAATGAACCGTGCAAAGTGAAAACAAAACAAAGATTCGGAAAATCCTGGTACAGTCATTTTTGGAAAACAATTCGGCAGTTTCTTATGAACCTAAACATACACTTAGCATGTAACCCTACAATTTCACTCCTGTACATTTATTTACCCAAGAGAAATGAAAACACGGGGTCCACACCAAGACTTGTACGCAAAAGTTCATACCAGTTTTATTCACAATATAACTGAAAACAACAAAACTGAAGACAAAACAAACGTCTATCAACAGGGGAATGGATAAAACAAATTGTGGTACTTCCATAAAATGGCACATTAACTGATACATGCAGCAATATTAAAAAGTCTGCTGTTTCACCACAATTAAAAAATTTATAGGTAAAAACAAAAACGATTATGCTGACCAAAAGAAAGCAGACAACAGGGGTACAAACTGTATAATTCCATTTCCACAAACACAAGGGAAGACAAACCCTCAGGGCAGATGGGGAGGGCAGAGGCACGCCTAGGAAGGGGTAGCGGGAGCCTTCTGGGGTGAAGAAAACGCTCTGTATTGTGATTGTGGTGGTTACACGTGGACGTACATTTGTCTGTCTGACTATAAATCGTACTCCTAAAAGGGTGAATTTTATTGTTTATACATTATACCTCAATAAAGCTGATATAAAACTTAAAAACCAAAACCCATTCCAACTCATAGCGACCCTATAGGACTGGGTGGAACTGCCCCAGAGGGTTTCCAAGGAGTGGCTGGTGCATTTGACCTGCTGACATTTTGGTCAGCAGCCATAACTCACTGTACCTCTTAATCACTGCTCCACCAGGGCTCCATAAAACTTAAAAGTATAGTAAAAATACCCAGTGTTGGGAAGGATGTAGGCGAATAGACCCTCTAACGGGAATATTACTTCGTACGACTTTTTTGTTAGGATGTAATTCAAAACCACACCATTCACCCATTTAAACAGTACAATTCAATGGTGTACTCACAGAGCTGTGCAACTACCACCACACCCAATTTCAGAACATTTTCATTATCTCAGAAAGAAACCCTGCATCCCTGTGCTATTACCTGCAATGCTCCCACCTCCCTCCCCAAGCTCTAAGCAACCACTAATCTACTTTCTTTCTCTCTATGCCTGCCCACTCTGGACAGTCCATGTAACTGGAATCATACAATATGTGTGTTTTTGTGTGTGTGTGTCCGTCTGTCTTCTTTAACTTAGCATAACATTTTCAAGGTTCATCCATGTCACAGCACGCATCAGGACTTCATTCCTTTTTGCAGCCGAATACTATTCCACCATATGGATAAACCAATTTTGTTTATCCATTGATCAATTAATGGACATGGGGTTGTTTCTACTTTTGGCTATTATGAGTAATACTGCTATGAACGCTTGTCTATAATGTTTTGTGTAGACATGTTTTTGATTACCTTGGATATATATACCTAGAAGTGGAACTGCTGGGTCATGTGGTAATTCTGGAAACCCTGGTGGCATAATGGTTAAGTGCTATAGCTGCTAACCAAAATGTCGGCAGTTCGAATCTGCCAGGTGCGCCTTGGAAACCCTGTGGGGCAGTTCTACTCTGTCCTGTAGGGTTGCTATGAGTCAGAATTGACTCCATAGCAGTGGGTTTGGTATTTTTTTTATGGTAGACCTAAATTCAACTTTTTGAAAGACCGCTAGACTGTTTTCCAAAGTGGCCACACCATTTTACATTCCACTAGCAGTATCTGAGGGTTCCAATTTCTCCATATCCATACTAATACTTACTATCTGACTTTTTAATTACAGCCACCTCAGGGGGCTAATGGTTAATCGCACAGCTACTAGCCAAAAGATTGGCAGCTCGATTCCACCAAGAGGCACCTCAGAAAAAAGGCTTCACAATCTACTTCCAAAAGGTCACAGCCATTAAAATCCCTTTGGAGTGCAGTTCTACCCTGACGCACTTTTGTCTGTTTTAATAGTGGGTATAAAGTAGTATCTCACTGTGGTTTTGATAACCAATAACATCGGCACCTTCTCATGTGTTTATTGGTCATTTGTATACGTTCTTTGGAGAAATATCTACTCAGATCTTTTGCCCATTTTTCAGTTGGGTCATACATCTTTTTATTATTGAATTGTAAGAGTTTTTTATTTAATATAGACGCAAATCCCTTATCAGATATATGATTTGTAAATATTCTCTCCCATTTTGTGAGTTGTCTTTTCTAATTGATGCAACTTCTAATTGATACAATCAGTCTAGCAATTTATCAAAAATTTCAGCATGGAAGCCCTTTGATCTTGCAGTTTCATTTTTAAAAATTTATCTTAAAGAAATAAAGAAGTGGAATGAGAGAACTTTCAACAAGGATACTTATCAACATACCACTAAAAATGAATCTTAACCCTTACCGCACACCATACACAAAAATTAACCCAAAATGGTGTGAGAGACTGACTTGATTTGTAAACTTTCACTTAAAGCACAATAAAAATTATTAAAATAAATAACCCAAAATGGATGATGGTGCTAAATGTAAGAACTAAAACTATAAAACTTCCTGAACAGGAGAAAATCTTACAGGCCTTGGGTTTGGCAAACCTTTTGTAAATAAGACACAAAAGCATGAAGTATAAAAGAAAACAAACAGATAAATTGGATCATTAAAATTAAAAACTTTTCATTCTGCACCCCACTTTGAAGAGTGGCATCTGGGGTCTTAAACGCTAGCAAGCAGCCATCTAAGATGCATCAATTGGTCTCAACCCACATGGATCAAAGGAGAATGAAGAACAACAAGGACATAAGGTGATTAGGAGCCCAAGAGACAGAAAGGATCACATGAACCAGCGACTACATCATCCTGAGACCAGAAGAACTAGATGGTGCCCGGCTACAACCGATGACTGCCCTGACAGGGAACACAACAGAGAACCTCTGAGGGAGCAGGAGAGCAGTGGCATGCAGACCCCAAATTCTCTTAAGACCAGGCTTAATGGTCTGACTGAGACTGGAAAGACCCCGGTGGTCATGGCCCCCAGACCTTCTGTTGCCCCAGGACAGAAACCATTCCTGAAGCCAACTCTTCAGACATGGATTGGACTGGATGCTGGTGAGGAGTGAGCTTCTTGGATCAGGTGGACACTTGAGACTATGCTGGCATCTCCTGCCTGGAGGGGAGATGAGAGGGTGGAGGGGGTTAGAAGCTGGCGAAAAGGACACGAAAAGAGAGAGCGGAGGGAGAGAGCAGGCTGTCTCATTAGGGGGAGAGTAATTGGGAGTGTGTAGCAAGGTATATATGGGTTTTTGTGTGAGAGGCTGACTTGATTTGTAAACTTTCACTTAAAGCACAATAAAAATCATTAAAAAAAAATTTTTAACTTTTGGTCTTCAAAAGACAATTGGAAATGACAGTACAGGTCTATTTTTTCCTATATGGGCAAAGGAAAAAGTAAAAAGGACACAGTGCCTATCATGGATTGAACTGTGTCCCCAAAAATATGTGTCAACTTGACTAGGCCACGATTCCCAGCACTGTGTGGTTGTCCTCCATTTTGTGATCTGATTATCCTCCAATTTGTGATATGCTATAAATCCTACACACTATACCTGTAGTTATCGTCCCATTTGGGAGGGAGCTGTCCAATATGTTAATGAGGCAGAATTCGATCATGTTAATGAAGATTAGGGTGGGATGTAACACCCTTACTCAGATTACAGCCCTGATGTGACATAATGCAAGTTTCCCTGAGCTATAGCCTGCATCACCTTTTATCTGATGACTGATAAAAGGAGAGAGAATCCAGTAGAGAGGGAGGGACATCCTGTTACAAAGCAAGAAGAGCCAGGAGGGCAACACCTCCTTTGGACCAGAAGTCCCAGTGCCGAGAAACTCCTAGGCCCAGAGGAGAGTGATGACAAAGACCTTCCCCTAGAACCCACAAAGGAAGAAAGACTTCCCCTGGAGCTGGTGTCCTGACTTCAGACTTCTAGCCTCCTAACCTGAGAGAATAAATTTCTGTTTGTTAAAGCCACCCACTTGTGGCATTTCTTTTACAGCAGCACTAGATAACTAAGATAGTGCCCAGAACCAGGGTGCGCCCATAAGTCCAAGAGGAGTGTTTCAAAGGATGTGGCTTGCTTCTATCTTTCTGAAATGTCTGAATTCCCCACTTGCTGAGTATGCATTTCTACATAATGGGGCAGGGGAACCTCCACAGAACGATTTCCATTCTGAAAAGGGGGGAAATTAGATTTTCCCCTAACACTCAATAGAAAATAAAGTTCAGTTAGCCTGGGAAACTGTTTACCAGCTTGTTTGGAAGTATTCTTTATTTGCCACATTTTAGAAATAAGAATACAATGTTATTTGTTACAAGTTTAATATCTTCACCCCTTTATGCCATTTGTAGATAATTTCTCATATCTACAAATCAATCTGGTCAACAAATCTGACTCAGTGGTGTTCCTGGACAATAATGGCTTACAACTATTCTAGAAAAGTAGTTTATACATACAGTATTATTTTACAAGTAGCCCTGGTGACAGTGGTCAGGCACTCAGCTGTTAATTGAAAGGTAGGTGGCTCAAACCTGCCGACTGCTCCATGGGAGAAAGATGTGGCAGTCTGCTTCCATGAAGATTCCATAAAGAGACCTTACGGGGCAAAGTTCTACCCCGTCCTATAGTGTTGCTGTGAGTCAGAATTGACTCGATGGCAACGGGTTTAGTTTTTTTTTTTTAATCTCACAACTATCTGGATCTTAGCCATCTTGAAGTAAAAAAATTAATTCAAAATAGTAAACGTCTATGAACTTGACTCAGAGGAGATCTCTAAACCCTACTAAATTTAATTACTCTTATTTTAAACTCAATTTAACAAGTGATGCAAGCCCACAGGAAATGGGAAGCGTTCTTTGAAATGGGATGGTAAGTGACAAACTGGGAGCAGAGAAAGTGGCAACTAACAGCCTGGAGGAGACACTCCACCATTAGTGATCTGAAAACCTAACTCCCAAGAGAGCCTGGGCCTGTTGAGTAGAGAAGCAAAAATGCATTAATGGTGTAAGAATATCACGAAATTACTACACTAATGTAATAAATAATGTCCAGAAGTAGGCCTCTAAGTAACTAAAAGTTATATTATACTCTTTATGGTCAAAAAAACAGCAAATGTGGTGATGGTTGAACAACATGATGATGTAATTAATGTCACTGAGCTGCACCTGTAAGAATGTTGAAATGGCAAATGTTTTGTTAAATATGTACTTATCATAACAATAACTTATTTATATATATAATATATACAAAAAAAAGCAGTGAATATTATCATGCGTTTAAGAAGAACAAAGTAGGAGGACTTACACTCCCTAATCTTATTATAAAAAAATAAAAAAAATACAGCCAAAGAAATCAAAACAGCCTGGTACTGGTTCAATAACAAACACATAGACCAATGGAATAGGATTGAGAACCCAGAAATAAATCCATCCATGGGCAGCTGATTTTCGACAAGGGGTCAAAGTCCATTCAATGGGAAAGAGGCAGTCTCTTTAACAAATGGTGCTGGCAAAACGGGATAGTTATTTGCAGAAAAATGAAACAGAATCCACACCTAACATCACACACAAAAACTAACTAAAAATGGATCAAAGATCTAAATGTTAAAGGCAAAACTATAAAGTTCCTAGAAGATAATATAAGGACAAAACTAGGGGACCTAATTTTTTTCAGTAATACATTACCAAACACAACTACAAAGGAACGAGCAACAGAAGACAAGTTAGACAACTGCGACCTCCCGAAAAATTAAATACTTACGCTCGTCAAAAAACTTTATCAAAGGAGTAAAAAGGGGACCTACAGATTGGGAAAAGATCTTTGGAATGATATATGTGATAAGGGCCTAATCTCTAAAATATATAGAAACTTCAACAGCAAAAAGGCAAAGAACCCAATTAAAAAATGGGCAAAGGACATGAACAAACACTGCCACCAAAGAAGACATTCAAGGGGACAACAAACACATGAAAAGATGCTCATGACCATTAGCCATCAAAGGAATACAAATCAAAACTACAAAATGAGGTATCATCCCGCCCTGCAAAAATGGCAATTAAAAAAAAAAGCAAAAAACAAATGCTGGCAAGGGTACAGGGAGGTTGGATCTCTGCTTCACTGCTGGTGGGACTCTAAACTGGTTCAACCTCTATGGAAAATGGCGCTGTCTCACAAAAGCTAAAAACAGAAATACTCTATGATATACTCCTAGGATTAACAACCTGCGTTATGCAGATGGCACCACCTTACTTGCTGAAAGTGAAGAGGACTTGAAGCACTTACTGATGAAGGTCAAAGACCACAGCCTTCAGTATGGATTGCACCTCAACATAAAGAAAACAAAAATCCTCACAACTGGACCAATGAGCAACATCATGATAAACGGAGAAAAGATTGGAAGCAGCAGTCAAGAAATCAAAAGATGCATTGCATTGGGCAAATCTGCTGCAAAGGACCTCTTTAAAGTGTTGAAGAGCAAAGATGTCACCTTGAAGACTAAGGTGCGCCTGACCCAAGCCATGGTATTTTCAATCGCATCATACGCGTGTGAAAGCTGGACAATGAATAAGGAAGATGGAAGAAGAATTGATGCCTTTGAATTGTGGTGTTGGCGAAGAATATTGAATATACCATGGACTGCCAAAAGAACGAACAAATCTGTCTTGGAAGAAGTACAACCAGAATGCTCCTTAGAAGCAAGGATGGCGAGACTGCGTCTTACATACTTTGGACATGTTGTCAGGAGGGATCAGTCCCTGGAGAAGGACATCATGCTTGGCAGAGTACAGGGTCAGCGGAAAACAGGAAGAACCTCAACAAGGTGAATTGACACAGTGGCGGCAACAATGAGCTCAAGCCTAGCAATGATTGTAAGGATGGCGCAGGACTAGGCAGTGTTTCGTTCTGTTGTGCACAGTGTCGCTATGATTTGGAACCGACTCAACAGCACCTAATAACAACAACATACTCTTAGGCATATACTCTAGAGAACTAAAGCTACTGACACAGACAGACAGGTGCACACCTATGTTCACTGCACCATTATTCACAACAGCAAAAAGATGGAAACAACCTACCTGCCCATCAACAGGTGAGCAGGTAAACAAGCTGTGGCACATGCACACAACGGAATACTATGCAGCCACGAAGGATACTGATGAGTTCTCAAAATGTACTGTAATGTGGATCATTCTGGAGGATATTACGCTGAGTGAAATAAAGCAATCACGGAAGGACAAATGCCGTACGATCTCACTATTTTAAAAAGACAAGAATCAGCACACGTAAAGAAACCAACATTTTTGGGTAGTTACCGGAGATGGGAGGGAGAGGGAGGAGGGATCACTTTCTAGACAGTAGACACCTGTTAGTTTTGGTTATGAGGAAGGCAATACCCAGTAAGACTGAAGTCAGCACAACACGACCAAGGTAAAAGAAAACACCGAGAAGTATTCAAGAATAAGGGACAATTTTGGTAAAATCCACCCAAACCCAGATCAAATCCATTGCCGTCGAGGTGATTCTGACTCATAGCACCACAGGATAAAGTAGAACTGCCCCACAGGGTTTCCACAGCTGTAAATACTTATGAAAGCAGGCTGCCACGTCTTTCTCCCACACAGCGGCTATCAGGTTCGCATCGCTGACTGTTCAGTTAGCAGCTGAGCGCTTTAGCCGCCGCACCACCAGAACTCCTTATAAAAGCCACAACACATACAATCTTGCAAGAATAATAACAACCAAAAACACTGTGTATGGTTACATAGATATGTACGCTTATATATGTATGGCATTGTTGGGTGTCATCGAGTAGGTTCCAACTCATAGCAACCCTATGTACAAGAGAACAAAACACTGCCCAGTCATGCCATCCTCACAATCGCTGCTGTGCTTGAGCCCATCATTGTAGCCCCTGTGTCAACCCATCTCATCCTCTTTTTCACTGATCCTCTGCTTTACCTTCATGATGTCCTTCTCCAGGGACTGGTCCCTACTGATAACATGTCCAAAGTGCACAAGGCTGAGTCTCGCCAACCTTGGTTCTAAGGAGCATACAGGCTGTACTTCTTCCAAAACAGATTTGTTCATTCTTCTGGCAGTCTGTGCTATATTCAATATTCTTCACCAACACCATAATTCAAAGGCATCAATTCTTTGGTCTTCTTTATTCACTGTCCAGCTTTCTCATGCATATGAGGCAATTGAAAATACCATCACTTGGGTCAGGTATACCTTAGTTCTCAAAGTGATATCTTTGCTTTTTAACATTTTACAAAGGTCTTTTGCAGCAGATTTGCCCAACAAAATACAGGCATACCTCATTTTATTGTGCTTCACAGATACTGCATTTTTACAAATTAAAGGTTTGTGGCAATTCTGCATCCAGTAAGTCTATCAGCGCCATTTTTCCAATAGCATGCGCTCAATTCGTGTCTGTGTCACATTTTGGTAATTCTCGCAAATATTTCAAACTTTTTCATTATTATTATGGCTATTATGGTGATCTGTGATCTCTGACGTTACTGCTGTAATTGTATAGGGGCACCATGAATTGAGCCCATAAAAAATGGTGAACAATTCATAGACGTTGTGTGTTCTAACTGTTCCACCAACTGGCTGTTCCCTGTCCCTCTCCCTCTCCTCGGGCCTTCGACACGACAATATCAAAATTAGACCAATTAATGACTCTGCAATGGCCTGTAAGTGCTGAGGTGAAAGAAAGAGTCACAAGTCTCTCACTTCAATTCAAAAGCTAGAAATGATTAAGCTTAGTGAGGAAGGCATATCAAAAGCCATGACAGGCCGAAAGCTAGGCCTCTTGTGCCAAACGGCCAAGTTGCGAATGCGTGGGAAAACTTGAAGGAAATTAAGTGCTACTCCAGCGAACACATGAATGATAGTAAGTCGAAACAGTCTTATTGCTAATAAGGAGAAAGTTTTAGTGGTACAGATAGAAGATCAAATCAGCCAGGACATTCCCTTAACCCAAAGCCTAATCCATGATGGCTGAGAGAGGTGGAGAACCTGCAGAAGAAAAGTTTGAAGCTAGCAGAGGTTGGTTCATGAGGTTTAAGGAAAGAAACTGTCTCCATAATGTGAAAGTGCAAGGTAAAGCTGCAAGTGCTGATGTAGAAGCTACAGCAAGCTACCCAGAAGATCTGGCTGAGATAACTGATGGAGCTAGCTCCTGAACTACAGATTTCCAACATAGACAAAACAGCCTTGTACTGGAAGAAGACGCCATCTAGGACTTTCACAGCTACAGAGGAGAAGTCAATGCCTAGCTTCAAAGGACAGGCTGACTCTCTTGTTAGGGACTAAGGCAGACGGTGACTTTAAGTTGAAGCCAATGCTCATTTATCATTTTGAAAATCCTAGGGCCCTTAAGAATTATGCTAACCCAACTGTGCCTGTGCTCTATATATGGAAAAACAACATCTGAATGATAACACATCTGTTTACAACACAGTTTACTGAATATTTTAAGCCCACTGTCGAGACCTACTATTCAGAAAAAAAGATTCCTTTCAAAATATTATTGCTCATTGACAATGTACCTGGTCACCCAAGAGCTCTGATGGAGATGTATGAAGAGATTAACGTTGTTTTCATGCCTGCTGACACTATATCCATTCTACAGCCCATGGACCAAGGAGTAATTTCAGCTTTCAAATCTTATTATTTAAGACACATTTTATAAGACCATAGCTGCCATAGATTGTGATTCTTCTGATGGATCTGGGCAAAGTAAATTGAAAACCTTCTGGAAATGATTCAGCACTCTAGATGCCATTAAGAACATTCATGATTCATGGGAGGAGGTCAAAATATCAAGATTAACAGGAATTTGGAAGAAGTTTGTTCCAACCCTCATAGATGACTTTAAGGGGTTCAAAACTTAGTGGAGGAAGTGACTGCAGATGTGGTAGAAAAAACGGGAGAGCCAGAATTAGAAGTGAAACCTGAAGATGTGAGTGGACTGCTGCAATCTCATCACAAAACTTTAATGGATGAGGAGTTGCTTCTTATAGGTGAGCAAAGAAAGTGGTTTCTTGAGATAGAATCTACTCCTGGTGAAGATGCTATGAACCCTATTGAAATGACAACAAAGGAATTACAATATTACATATAATTAGTTGATAAAGCAGCAGCAGGGTTTGAGAGCACTAACTCCAATTTTGAAAACAGTTCTACCATGGGTAAAATGCTATCAAACAGTACAGCATGCTATAGAGAAATCTTTCATGAAAGGAAGAGTCAATTGATGAGGCAAGCTTCATCGCAGTCTTATTTTAAGAAATTGCCACAGCCACCCCAACCTTCAGCAACCACCACCCTGATCAGTCAGCAGCCATCAACGTCGAGGCAACACCTTCCACCAGCAAAAAGATTATGGCTTGCTGAAGGCTCAGGTGATGGTCAGCATTTTTAGCAATAAAGTATTTTTTAGGTAGGTACATTATGTTTTTAGACATAATGCTATTATCATACACTTTATAGACTACCATACAGTATAAACATAACTTCTCTAAGTAGCGGGAAACCAAAAAATCTGTGTGGCTTGCTTTATTGCAGTGGTATGAAACCAAACCCACAATATCTCCGAGGTATGCCTGTACATAGTTGGTTTTCTTGACTGCTGCTTCCATGGGCATTCGCTATGGATCCAAGTAAAACGAAATCCTTGACAACTTCAATATTTTCTCCATTTATCATGATGTGGCCTATTGGTCCAGTTGTGAGAATTTTTGTTTTCTTTACATTGAGGTATAATCCATACTTAAGGCTGTAGTCTTTGAGTGCTTCAAGTCCTCTTTGCTTTCAGCAAGCAAGGTTGTGTCGTCTGCGTATCACAGGTTTTTAGTGAGTCTTCCAATCCTGTCTGGATGACTCTGCATTTTCTCCTTCCGAGGTCTTCCAACGTCAATCCGTAACCACAGTGCATCTGGAAAGCTATCGCTTCAAATGTGAGAAACTAAGTTCCCGACTTTGGGAAGAAACGAAGTCTCAATCTTCTCACTATAAACACCTTCCTGTGTGAGCAACCTCCATTCCAAATAAGTCCTGAAGTCCTTGCTCCATGAGGACTGGGAGTTTCACAAAGACATCCAAATGTGACTAATCTGACCACACAAATATGACGCTTAGCTGGGGGGAGAAGTCAAACAAAGCCACCTAAGTCAGCAGTAGACAGACCCAAACCCTGAGTCTCTGTGGCCATCTTGAGGGCCTGAGTCTGGGAGTTCAGCCAGAGGCGTTATTCTCTGTTGCCGATTAACTACAGCTGGAAACGTCGTGCACAGCTAGGGACAGATGCCAGGCCAAAAAGGTCAGCGGGAAGGTAGGCTGGGGCAGCAGCGGCAGCAGGAGCGAACCTGGCCAGAGCAGGTGGTCTCATGTACGGAGCAGGCAAATGCCAAGTGAGGCCGAGGTCATGGCAGCAGCGTCATCTGCAGACACGCAATGCTCCCAGGGCATTACCAAGAGGCCAGGGTGGCTGCAACCTGGCTGGGGCCCAGCCCACCGGGATGCCCACTGAACCAGGAGCCAGCTGTTTCCTGGAGTGGTGGCTAATCCCCCTAAGTTGCTGGGGCTGCAGCTGAGAAGGGAGGGAAAGGGGAGGTAGTTTATTCTCCGGAACTGGCCATCCTCCTCCCAGCCACCCCCCAGGAATGGTGGGTGAGGCTGAAGAAAGGGAGCCAGTTTCAGAGCACCGGAGCGGAGCGATTCAAACCAAACCGACTGAGCTTTATTCAAAACAATGATCGCTTTGTAAAGAGATTGCAACAGCCCAACCAGGGCTGGTTGAAAAACTCACCATCCTAATTTCTACCTTCCAGTCCCCATGACTTTGAGAAATCACGCTGAAAGGGGGGGAAAAGTTCCATACATAAGCCAACAGCAGCCAGCCCATGTGACCTGAGAGAAGGCAGGCCAGCTGCCCTTGGAGACAGAGAGCGTTCAGCCCTCTATACCAGGAGTGGATTATCCAATAGGCCAGGTGAGCATAGTGCTTACTTTGCTACCAGACCATCTGCAGTGGACAATTTCACATTTTGTCACCACATCAAAGACTCTGCTTCTAGGTACGGCTGGCAGCTGTTTCTCGCCCAACCCCCAGGACCCTCCTACAGAATCAAAGCCTCTTTTCAAATTTACAGTCCCTGACAGGGATGGATTACCCAGTGCGCAAGGTAAGCACGGACTTACTTGTGCTTACTTCCTAATCTGTAGTGAACAATTTCACATGCTTTTCACCAAAAGCCATGTGAAACTGTTCACTACAGATTAGGAAGTAAGCACAAGTAAGTCCATGCTTACCTTGCTTATTGGGTAATCCACCCCTGCTCTCCATGATGACACAATGATCCTTGGGGCCAACTAGCCAGGGTCTTCCCAACCAGGAGCTGACATTCCCAGCGCGCATACTGAGTCTCACTTATTGACAAATTCGCAGTGATCCTACCCGACAAAGAACAATGGGCTGAAATGTTGCATTTTCTACAACGTTCCTGTGTTTTGGGTTGGGCAGCTACCTGGATGGAGTGGCTGAGCTCCTAAGTTTTACCAGCCTGTATGTGGCTACCCCGGGTCCCCTAGGGCACGAACCAGAAAGAAATTATCCCTGCAGGGAAGGACTAGGGGGAAGGGGGAAAAAATTACAATATTGCTCACACCACACCCTGCCCTGCTCACTACATCCATATTTTACCAATCAGCAGCAATTATCTCCAATACTACACAAACACACCCATAACTCCAAGGAGCCAGCAACAAGAGCAAAACAGAAATAAGCAAACAGAAACTTGGCAAAAATCAGCTGGCTGCATACAGGCCAGGCCAGCCCAACTGTAGTCAACAGGTCTTTGGTAAGGCTGGCCCCAGAAGCACCTGCAGGAGGCCGGCACACTGAAGGTGAATTCCCCAGCACCACCTGGCTGCTGGCTCCCACTACCACACAAGGGCAACACCAAGGACAAGCCAGAGGCTGAGCTGATAACTGGCTTCTTTGCTTTTGTGAGTGCAGGCTTTTGTATGGGACATCGCCTTCTGCCAAGGTTTCTCACAGGGGGTAAAAAGAAATCATGGGACTTCAAAGTTAAAGGGAACTGGAGATAGAACAGCCTGAGAATGATGAAGGAGGCTGGGAGCCAGGCCTCTGCTGAACTAAGACATGGAGCACTCAGTAAGAGAACCGAATTGTGAGCAAGAAGGCAGCAGGTGGACAGCCAAGGCCCAAGGGGGCAGCCTAACCCCTACACTGGGCGTTAGGGAGTCAGGTCAGGCCTGATCCAATCCTTAAGACAGAGCCCAAGTCCTTGTGTCTTCGATCAACAGCTCCTCATCCCTGCACTCTTCAATGGTGAAGACGGTGAGACAGATGGAACCACAAAAAGCCTCAACTGATCAAACTGACTGGTAAGGCTGCCAAAGCAGAAGAGATCAGCATCTCAAGACACGATTTGACAAAAAGTATTTACATAGTTTTTGAGTCAGCTTTTCCTTCCACACATCAAGTCGTATCTCAATTTTGCAACTCACAGAAACATGCACACACACACTTTGCCATCACAGGTGAGTTCACCACAGCTGAGCTGACTCCCACTTGGAATCAGATCCTCTCATGAAGCTCTGTGGCTCTCCCTACCTCTGAAACAACAAAAAAGCCCAGGGGCACCATTCACCTGCCACCATCCCCACAGAGCATCCAGTGCCTCAAGGGTCTGCCTGTCAGCCAGCCAAAACCAAACCCACTGCCGTCCAATGGATTCCGACTCATAGCGACCTCATAGGACAGAGCAGAACTGCCCCATAGGGTTACCAAGGCTGTAAATCTTTGTGGAAGTAAACTGCTACATCTTTCTCCCACGGAGCAGCTCGCGGGTTCGAACTGCCCGCCGACCTTTCTGTTAGCAGCCAAGTGCTTTAACCACTACACGACCAGGGCTCCCCGTCTGTTGGCCAGAAGGACCAAGACATGGACATGCAGGCTCAGGCTTCAGTCGAGACACTCCAGTAGCACCTGCTCTAATCCCACCGGCACACAGCTGACATGAAGGTAGAAGACCATCCATTCTGTCCTCTGCCCCTTAGATAGGCTATTGGGACACATGTATCTTTCAAATCAGCACCCCTGAACACCAGAACAAAGGCCACTTTTCAACTGGGTACCTGCTAGCCATCATTCCTCCCCAGAACTTTATCAGTGTGGGTGGAAGGGCACACAAGCAGGAGGTGGTACTTAATTTTGCAACATGAATTTCTGCCTTCCTTGAAGAGTCCTAAAAGTTTCCAGGGTAAAGGATTCTTCTGTCAGGAAGTATAAGGAAGACGACAAACATTTTCAGGGAATGTAGCCAACCTGGGGTACGGTAACAGAGATGAACGGAACAAGGGCCCAGAAATACCTTATAGGTTACAAAATGATATCATGGAAATAAATATTCTCAACAGTCAACAGACAGAGATTAATAATAGTACATCCACACAATGAAATGCTGTTATCACAGATGACTGTTTTGGTGCTTGGAAAGATGTTCACAACCTCTTAAATGGGGGAAAAATATACCAACCATGCCACCCCCCAAAAAAGTCTGGGAGAACAAATACTAATGAATCAACAGTGGTTATCTCCGGGTGTTGGGATTTTTATTTCTTGTTTTAGCTTTATCTAGATTTTCGAAAGGTGCCCTCGTGGTGCAATGGTTAAAGCACTTGGCTGCTAACCAAACGGCCAGCAATTTGAATCCACCTGCCACTCGGCAGGAGACACATGTGGCAATCTGCTTCTGTAAAGATTTACAGCCTTCGAAACCCTACGGGGCAGTTCTGCCCTGCTGCTATGAGTTGGAATCAACTCGATGGCAAGAGTTTTTTGTTTTGTTTTGTTTTATGTTTTCTGATTTTTGTATGATAATATAAAAATAATTTAATTCTGAAATGGAAAAGACATACTATGGGACATGGAGGAAGGATCAATGATAAACAATAAAAATTGGAAGGTCTGGAAAATGAGGTCAAATTCCAAAAATGTCCTAAATTTTGAAGACTAATTTCCAAACTTTTCAGTGAACATGTCTCAGCAGAGGATACACAGCTCATCTGATAAACATGAATTCTATTTTAATCTGGCTCAGAAGCAGAACTTGTGGCATTTAAGAACCATAAAACAATTTGCCAGCACTTTTATAAATCAGATCAAAAACAGAGACACAGAGCTAAGGAGCCTGTTCAGGTTGGCTGCACAAGCTGTACTTTCTGTGTATGGGGGAATGTGTACATGAGGGAGAAAGCTCCAGGGCACGTCCGTGCCTTTCTCACCACACCAAACACACACACGTACACACTGAGGAAACGAAGCCAGAGGTAGAGGTACACGTGCATGTTTACAACTTTAAACAGGACAATCTTCAAATTCATATGGAACTGCAAGCCTAAACAATCCTGGAACCAAAGCTGGAGGGCTCATACTTCCTGATTTAAAAGCTTACTACAAAGCAACAGAAATCAATACTGCGTGGTACGGGCCTAAGGACGGACATGTAAACCAGTGGAATAAAATGTGAGCCCAGAAATAGAAGAATACATCTTCATGGTCTTAGGTTTGGCAAAGGATTCTTAGATATAACACCAAAAGCACAAGAAACAAAAGGAAAAATATAAAAATTGGACTTCAACAAAATTAAAGACTTTTGTGCAAAGGCCATTATTAAGAAAGTGAAAGCACAATAAAAATTAAAAAAAAAAAAAAGTGAAAAACAACCTAAACCTACAGAATAGGAGGACATACTTAAAAATCATACATCTGATAAGAATCTTGTACCCAGGATATATAAAGTATTCTTACAACCCAACAACAAAAACACAACCCAATTAAGAAATGGGCAAAGGACTTGAATAGTATATGAATATGCATGTTCATACCAGCACTATTCACACCATCTAGTAGAATCAGCCCCAGTGAACCTAAACTGTGGTATAGGTAATGCAATAGAATATTATTCAGTTACAAAAAGGGATGAAGGACTGATACCTGCTACAGTGTGCATGAAACTTTAAAACACCATGCTAAGTGAAAGAGGCCAGGCACAAAAGGTCACACATATTGTACGATTCCATTTACATGAAATGTTCAGAATAGGCAGATCCACAGAGAGAGGCCCCCACGCATCTGTCAGTCTGTCAGACTGTGGGGACTCGGGTGCTGCCGCGGTACTTGTGTGAAGCTATGCCACTGTGTTCAAACACCAACAGGATCACCCATGGTGGACAGGTTTCAGCTGAGCTTCCAGACTAAGAGACACTAGAAAGAAGGACCTGGTGGTCTACAACACATGACACAACCTTGCCTGAGGAAAGTAAAGAGGACGCGAACGAAGCCTTACGGATAAAAATCAAAGACCACAGCCTTCAATATGGATTACACTTCAACAGAAGGAAAACAAAAGTCCTCACAACTAGATCAATAAGCAATAGCACAATAAGCGGACAAAAGACTGAAGTTGTCAAGGATTTCATTTTATTTGGATCTACAATCAACACCCATGGAAGCAGCAGTCAAGAAATCAAATGATGCATTCCATTGGGCAAATCTTCTATAAAAGACCTCTTTAAAGTGTTAATAAAGCAAAGATGTTACCTTGAAGACTAAGGTGTGCCTGACGCAAGCCGTGGTGTTTTCAATCGCCTTATATGTGTGCAAAAGCTGGGCAATGAATAAGGAAGACCAAAGAAGAATTCAGGCCTGTGAACTGTTGTACTGGCGACGAACATCGAGTATACCATGGACTGCCAAAAGAGCGAACAAATCTGTCTCGGGAAAAGTACAGCCAGAATGCTCCTTAGAAGAAAAGATGGTGAGACTTTGTCTCACATACTTTGGACATGTTATCAGGAAGGACTGGTTAGTGGAAAAGGACATCATGCTTGGTAAAGTAGAGGGTCAGCGAAAAAGAAGAGACCCTCAACAAGATGGACTGACAACAGTGGCTGCAACAATGGGCTCAAGCGCAACAACTGTGAAGATGGCAAAGGACCCAGCAGTGTTTCATTCTGTTGTACATAGGGTCGCTATGAGTCAGAAACTGACTCAACGGCACCTAACAACGACAACAACATAGAGACAGAACAGAACGTAGATTGGTGGTTGCTGGGGGCTGGAAGAAGGGAACAACCTCTTAATGAGTACAGGTTTCCTTTAAGAGCGATGACAATGTTTTGTAACTGGAAAGTGGTAGTGGTTGCCCAGCACTGTGAATGAACTAGATGCCACTGGATTGTTCACTTTAAAATGGTCCCATTTTATGTTATGTACATCTCACCTCAACTAAAAACAAAAATGAACCAAAAGAAGCCTCCTCTGCTAACTTAAAGTTATAATTTTGTCTCGATGGTAACTGAATCATTATAGAGTTAAGCAAAAAGGACCTCTCTCCCCTGCCCCACTATCACCCTACTAAAACAGCCCTGCCCCTGTTAAGTATGGTGAAGAAGTTGAGGGGTAGTTCTCCAAAACGGACCTTCCATTCCCGAGACAAGATGATTTAAAATAATTGCCCTAGCTCCTCTTTAATGTGGACTGTTCACTATGAGCACGCAAACCTGTGAGGTTTACCAGACAGACAGCTCTAAATTTTGTATTCACAAGATTATGGTCCTGTGACTCAATAAGAGCACAGGCTTGATGCTGTGTGTTGTGGAGTTGATTCCAACTCATAACGACCCTATAGGACAGAGTAGAACTGCCTCAGTTTTTTTCCTAGGCTGAAATATTTATGGGAGCACATTGCCAGGTCTTTTCTCCTGCCGAGCCGCTGGTAGGTTCAAAATGTCGACCTCTCAGTTAGCAGCCCAGCACTTAATCATTGTGCAACAAGGTCTCCTGAGAGCAGGGGCAGGAAGGTATATATAGGAGTGAGAACACCTAAAAAATGTTTCCTGTAGTAAAGTGCAGAACACTCTTTCGTATCTTAGGCCATACTCACATCTAAACTAAATTCAACCTAGATTAAACTCATTCCCCCAGAGTATCTCAATTCAGACCTTAGATTAAATTGAACCAAAATTTAAAAGTTCAACACACATAAGCAACGTATTTCTTAATTCAACCAAGTATATGAGACCAAATGGAAAAAACCTGCCCAAAAGCAAAGAAGAGAAGGCAGGAAGGGACAGGAAAACAGAATGAATGGACACTGAGAACCCAGGGTGCTAAGGTAGAGAGTGCTGACATACTGCAGGGTAACTAACGTCACAAAACAATGTGTGTATAAAATTTTTGAACAAAAAACTAATTTGTGCTGTAAACTTTCCCCTAAAATACAATAAAATTTTTAAAAAGTAGAGTTCACATAAAAATCCAGATTTCTTCCAATTTTTCAAACATGCCAGATATAGTAATACTGGGCTTACATTCCCAACTACCAAGAAGCAGCTGGAAGTGAGTGATGGCTGCCCCTTTAGACCAGGCAAAGGCTCTAGTTCATCACAGTGCCCACCGCTCCCCACTGCTCTTCAACACTGAGACCCAGAAGACCAGGGATTATGCTGGCAGTTTCCATAACAAAGAAACCTTTCTCTGCAGCCAAGGCTCTATCAAAGGAAGGAAAATCAAAGCTGCAAAAGGTCCTCTTAGTCTTACAGGTGGCCCACTTTCCTGATTTCCTGGCCCTTCAGGGCATTTGAGCTTGTGACCTCTGAGCCAGGATAATCTTAGAGAGGGTGATTCAGCAGGCCGGCTGTGCTACAAGATGGAGAGGCCAGTCCCCCCAGTCATTGTTGATTCAGGGAAGGTGACTTTTCCCACCAGGCCCTCATTCACTACACACAGAAGAGACAGATGAGGTGGCATCATGGAATTTCTAGACATTGACACAGTCAGGGTCTTTAACATCATTTGGCCCACTGCTTCCTAAGTCAGATTCCCTAAAGATAATATGGAAAACCTAAACTGTTCTAGTATTTTTTAAATAACGGCTTTATTGACATATAAAGTCCACTCTTTATGGTATGTTCAGTGGTTTTCAGCACTTTCACAGAGTTGTATGACCATCACCATTACCTAATTTTAAAATATTTTCATCACCCCTCCGCCTCCTCAAAAAAAAACCCACACCCATTAGCAGCGGCTCCCTCTCTCCAGCCGCAGGCAACCACTAATCTGATTTCTGTTCTAAGCATTTGCCCAATCTGGACAATTCATATATAACGGGCTCATGCAACATGATAAACAAAATGTGGTACATCCATACAATGGAATGCTAATCATCGATAAAAAGGAACAAAATACTGCTACGACATGGATGAAACTCAAAAACATGCTAAGTAAAAGAAACCAAACACAAAAAGCCACATACTGTATGATCCATTTACATAAAATGTCCAAAAAAGGCACATCTATAGAAACAGAAAGTAGATTAGTGGTTGCCTGGGGCTGAGGCTGGAACTCAATGGGCTGAGGGACTATTCTAAAACTGGAAGGTGACAGTGGCTGCACAAAGCAGTAAATTCACCAGAAGATCAGTGATCTGTACTTAAAATGGATGCATTTTATAGTACGTAAATTATAACACATTAAAACTGCTTTTTTAAAAAACTCATCTATCTACAAGTAGACGAACCAGTAGTGATCCAAGGCTCAGAAAGACCTGCTGGATAATTTAAAAAACAAAGGTGGCAATTAAAAAAAAAAAAAACCCTGCTATTTAATTGGAAAAGAATTGTTTAATACAGTGAACTAATATAATAATGTACTGTCTTAAGAATTCATTGAAAATGTTTCATTTTAATAAAGTAAAGATTTATAAATTTACTTTCTCTAAATAGCTTAGGATCAAGCTACTCTGGGCAGGTCCCAAGCGCCAATCATGACAGGTGGTCTGTTTGCAAACGGGCTAGTTACCACATGAGCAGATGAAGAACTTCTTTAGGATTTTTCTTTTTAAAAAAAACTAGAGTACTGGGTATCTATCTAAAAACTAGGTTAATTCTCCTACTTTCTACACGACAAGCTGTTTTTTTTGCTTCGATGACTGGTGACAGACCAATAAAGGCTGTCTTAGTCATCTAGTGCTGCTATAACAGAAAGACCACAAGTGGATGGCTTTAACAAAGAGAAGTTTATTTTCTCACAGTAAAGTAGGTTAAAGTCCAAATTCAGGGCGTCAACTCCAGGGGAAGGTTTCTCTCTCTGTCAGCCTTCTCATCAACTTCCCCTGGACTAGGAGCTTCTTCGCACAGGGACACAGGATCCAAAGGACACGCGCTCTGCTCCCAGCATTGCCTTCTTGGTGGTCCCCAACGCTCTGCTTGCTTCCCTTTCCTTTTATCTCTTGAGAGATAAAAGGTATTGCAGGCCACACCCCAGAGAAACTCCCTTTACACTGGATCAGGGATGTGACCTTGTTAAAAAAAAAAAAAAACCATTGCTGTTGAGTCAATTCTGACTCATAGCAACCCTATAGGACAGAGTAGAGTAGAACTGCCCTGTGGAGTTTCCAAGGAGTGCCTGATGGATTCGAACTGCCAACCTTTTGGTTAGCAGCTGTAGGTCTTAACCACTATACCACCAGGGTTTCCTGTAACCTGGTAAGGGTATTACAATGCCACCCTAGTCCTCTTTAACATAAAATTATAATCACAAAATGGAGGACAACCACAGAATATTGGGAATCATGGCCTACCCAAGTTGATATGCACATTTTTGGGGGGACATAATTCAATCCATGACAAAGGTCATCATCTTCCCTATGCCCAAAAACCTCAAAAGGAAGGAATCATTGCTAGCTTTCAAAACTGATTCTCCTGCTCTCTCGGACTATTCCTCAACAGTGAGGCTGTGCTCCCTAAATCCCCATGGTTTCCTTTCTCCAATGCAATTAAAATCCTCCAAAATCTTTCTTTCTACCAATAGCCTGATCGCCTCAACTATCCCTTTTTATGAGCTCTTAATCCTTGGCTTTTATTTTTCACTATTGCCTGATACAGATTCTTTAGGTTCACTTCCGAGAGCCAAAAGCTATTGACTAGAACCCTGTTTCTGGAATTATTTCTCCAGTTGGTGGCCCTCTTCTACCCTACCTCCTTCTAGAGGTTTCTGATGTTGCAGTCTGACCCCAAATACATGGAGAATGCTAGATTTAAAGCAGCTTTATTAGGGCGTCCAAGACCAGACAGCACTCCTCCAACCACAACCAGACCCACACCAGTAGAAATACCACTCAGGATGTATGATAGTGTATGTTCACAGGGGGGAAAAAAAAACAAACAAGACTATTCAGAAGGCAAGTTGGAGCAGCAAACTGAAGAAAGAACCCCGGCTGCCTGAATTGGTCAGGGCTAGGCGGAAAATTGCTCTGGAGCTAGCCAGGACCTCCCTGGGCTCTCCCCCAACCCCACACTGACAGCCCCTTCCAGGGAAGCTGCCCTGTCCATGGCTCTGGCTGTCAGGGCAGCACAAGGCAGCCACGTTTTATGTGCAACTGTGTCCTCAGTACAACCTATACCAGCCACACAGTTGGCTGGTCCTTTCCTAGGCCTCCTCAGTTCAGCAGTGCACCCACTTGCTCAGGCCAGAAATCCTAGAGTCGTGGTTGATTCCTTTCTTTCTTTCATCCCCCGGGTCCAATCCATTAGCAAGTCCAAAAACCACCTTGCATCTGCCCACTTCTCATCACCTCCATTGCTACCATCCTAGTCTGCAAATGCTACTCAACAGCCCTCCAACTGGTATCCTTGCTTCTACTCTTGCCCGCCTATAGACTAGTCTCCCCAGAGCAGCCACAAGCACCTCTTTAAGAAGATAAATCCATATTTCCCAATGCAATGAGAATAATATGCTAACTTTCTACATGGCCAACAAGGCCCCTCGCCTCTTCAACCTTATCTCCTACCATTTGCCCCGTCCTCAACATTTCAGCATGCTGCCCTTCTTTCTAGCCCCAAATGTGCCAAGCTCATTCCACCCCGGTGCCTTTGCCTCACCCTCCTCCACTGCTTGGAACAGTATCCACACCTGGCTTCCACTCGCCACTGAGGTTTCAGTTCAATCTGAAATGTCACCTCCTCAGAGGACTTCTCTGATTAGCCTAGATACAGTATCTACCCCACCTCCATCACTTTTGACCCCGTTATCCTGTTTTATGTTCTTCATTGCACTAACTATACAAAATCTTGGTTGCTAGTGGATTCTCCCCACCCCAGTCGCCAGACTGTTGGCTCCATGAGAGATAACGTATCTATCTTATTCACTAGTGTATCCCCAAGGGCTAAAACAGTGCCTCACACATAACAGAGGCATCATTCATATTTTCTGAGTGAAGGAGCACTTGTGCTAAGGGCAGCCAATCCAACACCCATTGTCGGACTCAGGGTCTGAAGCCCATGCGGTTCTGCTCAGAGTGGGAGAGGCCAGGCCAGTTTTACTCTCAAATGTTGGAAATGGGGAAGTGGGGCCAATTAGACAACTGGCAAAGAGCACTGAGCAGGTCCTTACATGAAACATAGGCTACAGGCAAACTCAAGCCAGCTGGGTGCAAGAGCTCCCCAAAATTAGAAGCTTTAAAGTAGCAGAAGAAACAGAGTAGGAGAGAGAGCCAGCTGTCAGGGCAAGAAGTAAGACCATGAAGAAGGTAGAGCTTGAGAGTGGAGCCAAACCAGCAAGCGCATAGTAAAGAAAGGTAAACTTCCACTGCTGCGAACCTAGAGCTGTCTGGACCCCAGTTCCAGTCTCCACTAAGGTCTGGTAGTCCTAGGAATTCTGTGATTATCCTGAGATTACCAGCACCCTTCCTGATCCTTGCCACGAACCCCCATTTCTTGGCTCCTGGCTCCTTCCTCCATCTTCAAAGCCTGCATCTTTGGCTAAGTCCTTCTCACACTGCCATCTCTCTGGTTCTCTCTTCCAATTCCTTCTTCTACTTTCAAGGACACTTGTGATCACACTGGGTCCATCCAGATAATCCAGGATGAACTCTCTACCTTTAAATCAGCTGATTAGCAACCTTAATTCCACCTGCAACTCTAACGTCCCTTTACCATGTGGCCTAACATTCACAGGTTCCAGAGATTAGGACATGGACACTGGGAGGAGGTGGGGGCATTCATCCGCTAGCACACCCAACAAAAGTGTGTATCCCGTTCTCCCACTCCAGACCAGTATTCCCTAAAGCACTATTCCACAGAGGCTGCATCTGTCTCTGCAGAGCTGAAGATAATCAAGGTTTGCCAAAGGCAAAATTAGGAAATTGGCTTCCAGGTTCCTGAGCTTTTCTTTTCCATTCAAAGAATGTTTATTAAATAGGTTCTGTGGGGAAGCCAAAGGTGAAGGCAACTGGAATCCTGGTAAACCTGGTCTACACAGCAATGACATAAAAACTGAAGCAATTCCAACTCATGGTGACCCCATGTGTGTCAGATGAGCACCGTGCTCCACAGTTTTCAGTGACTGATTTTTCTGAGGCACCTCTGGGTAACTCGAACCTCTCACCTTTTGGTTAGCAGCTACGGGCATTACCCATCTGCACCACCCAGGGACTCCAACAATGATACAAGGCAAAAGCAAATAAGGGCCCTGCACTTAGAAGCAGCATGGTGTCAGACTCTTGGGAAAGGGAGGCAGCCTAAAGGCATCCATTTCCTCCAGCAGGAGAGGAACTGGCACCCCACCTCCTCCAAACAGAATTTCAGGCTTCAGTGAGTAGACGAGGAAGGTAACCTTTCAGCTCAAGACATTCCTTAAGCAAGTTACCTAAACTCTGGGAGAAAGACCAAATTAACTTCTGGGGCTGGGCTTCCTCTTTTTTACCTTTTTTTTTAATTTGAAAAATGAGGATTCTACCACCACCTACCTGACAGGGTAATTATGAGAATTACTTAAAACAACATAGAGACTCTGAAAACAGTAGGTGTTCAGTTAATGTGAATTCTCTTCTTCCACCCTCGCAAACAACCTCCCTCCAACTTCTCCCCTATCCTCTTTTCCCAGACACCCTGTTCCTGATTCTATCAACCTTCCCTGTTCTTTCATCAGGCCGGCAATTTGCCAGTCAGCCTCTATATAAAGTGGAAATTTGGTCCTGGACTACTGGTGGAGAGAAGACAGGTAGAAGCAACGCTGGGCTTCCTGTTGAGGAATGCAATCCCTGGTATTTTACAGTTAACATAACACGGGGAAGAGAAAATATGCGGTAAGTTGATGTCAGGGGGAACTGTCCACACTGATACTAGTTATGGAAACACACACACGCACACACATACTCTCTCTCTATCTGGTTTAGGTACCCTTCCTCAATAAGGCCATTCCACCTGGTACACATTTTTATCACAGCCCTTACTGTTCTATAACTCTCTGTTTATCTATCCCTTGCCCCAAGTTTGTGAGTTCTTAGGGACAGAGATTGTTTCATCTCTGTAGCTCAACCCCCACCTTAGTGCTCACTATGTAAGGATTAAAGACCAAAGAGAGCACAAGAGAAGAAAAACTACTTCTCTTTGGCAGGGCTGTAGAAGAGTAAAACTAATTTAGTCATTCATGTAAATGGTTTCCCTTTACAACTAGTGATCATTACAATGTTCCTCCAGTGAAAAATTAAAAAAATCGGAGGACATGCTGCTGTAAACCTTCAGCCCATGCTATTCCTCAGCACAGATCCCACCTTGGGTCATTAATAGGAGGTAACTACACAGAGCTACATCCAGGAAACTTCTTTTCCCAGTCTACCTTACAGGCCCTAGTTAAAAAGTCTCCTCAAATATCCACTTAAGCAGAAACCCACTTTCCAGGAAAAAAAAGCTACTGCTTATCTCTAAATACATAAAAAGATGACCCCCCTAAGACATTTCACACCAAGACTTCCAGATGAGACGTTACTTAAAAAGGTAGAGAAGTGAAACCAAAACCAACCACAAAAAGCTATACGCTAGATGTGTCCAGAATCTGTGTGGGTGATTTTCATGTGTGGCATTCCTTAAAATGTTAGGAGGGCAAGAATCATGAACTATGTTCTACAGCACATAGCTCCATTGTGGAGTTGTGGAAAGGATCCGGCCAAGCCAAGAATGCTTCTATTTAGTATTTGTGAAGCAGGCATTTGAACTCGACACAAAAAGACCCCAGTCAGATAAATCATTTTCTTCAGTGTATACATGAGAAACTTGGGTTCCTAATAAATGTCAGCTGAATGAAGATGGAGACCTGAAATTCTGTCATCACCAACCTGCTACATTCAGCCTATTAAATCTTTTCATGCCTACTATTTGCCAGGTACTAGCCACATTCAAAAGGGTGGTGGAATGGTTAAATACTCGGCCGCTAACTGAAAGGCCAGAGGTTCAAACCCACCAGCAGCTCCATGGAAGAAAGACCTGGCAATCTGTTCCCATAGATTCCCAAAAAGCCCACTGCCAGCGAGTGGATTCCAATTCATAAAGTGACCCTATAGGACAGAGTAGAACTGCCCCATAGAATTTCCAAGGCTGTAAATCCTTACAGAAGCAGACTGCCACATCTTTCTCCTGCAGAATGGCTGGTGAGTTCCAACTGCCGACCTTTTGGTTAGCAGCCAAACATTGTAACCACTGCGCCACCAGGGCTCCCTCCATAAAGATTACACCCTAGGCAGCCCTATGAGGCAGTTTTACTCTGTCCTACAGGGCCACTATGAGTTGGAATCAACTTGATGGCATGCAACAAGAACAGCCACATTCAAAAGGAGCCCTGGTGGCACAAATGGCTAGGTGAAAAGTAGGCACTTCCAACCCACTCAGAGGCTTCTGGGGAGAAAGACGTAGCCATCTGCTTCTGTAAAGATTACAGCCAAGAAAACCCTAAGGGGCAACAGTTCTACTCTGTCACATGGGGTCACTATGGCTCGAGATACTCAACAGCACCTAGTAACAACAAACTACGTTCACAGACATTACCTTAGCCAACCCTCACATCCACCCTGTAGAGTTTTATCCTCCCTTTATAGTGGCAGACAGGAAGGTTCAGAGAACTTAAGCCACGGGCTTTTTTTGCCCTGTCATCTACCCCCAAGTTTTACTTTGGGGAAAGACAACTTCTTCCTCTCCACAACAATGCCACTGGAACCCCTTCTGCCATTACTTACCCACAGCCCCTAGAGGCAGACCCCTGGGCACAGAATCCCTAGGCCACGTCATAAAACCCTTTGCCCTGGAGTTGATTCTGACTCATAGTGACCCTATGGGACAGAGTAAAACTGCCCCATAGGAGTGGCTGGTAGATTCGAATTGCCCAGCTTATGGCTGGCAGCCGAGCTCTTAACCACTGCATGACCAGGGCTCCAACTCATAGGAAGGGGAAAAAAGTGACCACAACTTCCCCTATACTTGGTTCCTCCCCAAATAGCTGTTGAACCTCATCTGGAAACAGCTGGGAGGCAGTAGCAGTTAACAGGAAACCAAACCAAAAAAAGTACAGAGCGTACCAGGGAGAGTTAGGCAGCTAGAACGCAGAGGCCAGGGGACAGACAGGAAGTTTGAAGTTAGAAAGAACCTGCGCCAGAAACTTAAGAGGAGGAGACCCAGCTGGCCTTCCTCTCAGCTCAAGTAGAAGAAAAACCTGGAAAGCCGGCGGTGAAGGCTCGAATCCTATGGACATGGAGGACAAACCATCTCTGCAGTCTTCACTGAGGTCAAACACTTCTGTTCGCTCTCTTTCTGTGCCAGAGGCCACAGCTGAGACAACTGGTTTTGAGTCATTTCTGTCAATCCGTACTACACTGCCAACTACGCTCAGGGGTCTGCCAGGCTGGCCTCACAGAGAGACAAAAGCACCTTCATGTGAGATTACTAGGCAATACCCATCCCAAGACCTGCAGCACCAGTAATAATATGAGAAGGGCCAGCAGGGCTGATGCCTGGAGGGGCAAGGTAAGCTTCTCGCACCAAACTAATAGAGCATTTTGCAATCTAGAAAGTTATGTGAGCAATGAATGGCCAGCCGCCAAAAAATTCTTGAAACAAATGGAAAACAAAAAATGCCATTAGTAAAATTCTTTGGTGTTATTTAATAGTAAGCCTTTAGGTTATCCAAACTGAGGGCAAAGGGGAGACTGGTTTATTTTGCCTTTAGCAGAACTTAGGTGAGACCTTTCTCACCCAGGCCTCCTGGGATTCAATCATCCACCTTCTCTGTACATCTACAAGTTTATACTAAAACAAAGAACAGGGTTTTGCTCTCTTAATAAAACGCATTCCTGTCTGTCACCTCTCAAAGTGTAGCATATGCTGTAACCTGGCAGGGTTTGATTCCAAAGGGACTCAAAATTTGAGGCTGAGTAAACAGAGCGACAGAAACCTTGGTGGAGCAGTGGTTAAGTGCTCAGCTGCTAACTGAAGGGTTGGCAGTTTGAACCCACCAGCTGCTCTGCAGGAGAAAGATGTGGCAATCTGCTTCGGTAAAGATCACAGCCTTGGAAACCCCGTGGGGACAGTTCTACTTTTTCCTATAGGGTTGCTGTGAGTCGGAATCAAATCAATGGCAATGGATTTTTTCTTTTAAGCAGGTGTGATGAGTGGGCGCAGGGCTATGTCCTCAATACGATTTATCCTTATTAAAAAACAGAACATTCTCCCAGGCTCAGAGCCAGCTCAAACCGGCAAGACCAGAGAACCAGAGCAGAGCCTGACCAAGCAGCACGGAAGGAGGACGGACGGAAGGGAGAGCTCTGGGTGATGTGTTGCAGCCATGTGGCAAAGAAATCATCAGGGAAACCTCCGCGAAAGGAAACGGGGCGGGGGCAGGGGGTGGATTTCAGGAACATAACAAAGGAACAAGTTGACGAATCACTTATTCCAGAGGGAGATATGCCCTCCAGAGCCAAGTATCTAGCGTTTTAATGGCAGGCAGTGAGGAATGTTTTAACTTGGATATAGGGCTCACAGAGATCCCCAAGAAATAAATAAGTAAATAAAGGGAAGAGGGAAATATCCTCGCTTTTCCTTACACTGCTTTTGGAGTCTCCCAGGAAACTGCCTGTGCGGCTGCCTGTGGAGCCACTCCTGTCACTCAGGCAATAACCCTGCTCAGCAGAGATCCTATCGCCAGCCTGAGCAGGGCTGCTTAAGCTGCTGCAGCCAGCCCCAAAAGCGCTGGTGCTGAGCAGAAACGTTCCTAGCTACCTGGAGAAAACGCCTAATTGAAGCACAGGAGAATGAAGAGAGACTGGAATGCCATTTTAGCACTTAAGGGCCAGGCATTTCTGTGACTTGGAGAAAAGAGATCTCCAGTCGGAGCTGGTCCACTCACATGTGAGGCCGGTGTCCGGGACCCTTGCCGAAACCCTGATATCGTCCCCATATCCTGTTTCAAGCCTGCTGGGGCACCCTCCAACTTGCCAGGGCAGACTGCACCTCCAACAGCTGTGGCTCTAGAAGGCTTCCGAGGAGGCACCCAGGGTCCCCTCTCAAGATGGTGAAGGGCCTCCCAGGAAGCGTGACAGGAGGGGACGCCTGCCTCTGCTGGGACAGTCAGGAAAGCAGCCAATGTTTATCAGACATGGAAGGATGTGCTAAGTCTCCGGAATACGCATTCCACCTATCTCATTCCATCCTGCAGGACAGCCCCAAGTGGCAGACGCAACTGTCATCCTCTGTATAAAGGAGGAAATTGGGGCTTCAAGATGTTACACAACCACGAAATAGCGCAGCCAGGACTTAAGCCAACGGTGACAGGTGGTCGTGCCCCCTCCCCAACACTGCTGGGGACACACAATGTGTTTGGGGAAGGTGTCAACAGGGTCAGGGGACACAGTGTAGGCCTGTCTCTACCCCTCTTTCCGAAATCCGTGGCCCCGGGGAGGGTGGGGGAAATATCCACATGGAGGGGGTCCCGAACGGGAAAGGCAGGGCCAAACGGACCCAAGCCCAGCTGACAGGGGGACAGCCGGGTCCCCACCCTCCTCCGGGGACCCCAGACCTTAAAACCCTCCTGAACGAGGTGGACCCAAGGAGAACACGCGAAGCCCGGGAGTCCCCAGCGGCCCGGCCCTCCTCGCTTTTCCGTCCGAGGAGGAGGCCCTGCTGGCGCGGTGGGGCCGGCCGGGGTCGAAAGCCCTACCTGTAGGCCAGGGTCATGCACTCGAAGAGCTTGGTGAGCGAGGCGTCGATGGACAGGTGGCAGGAACTGGTCTTGCCGAAGCTGTAGGTCTGGCACGTCTGCTTGTTGACCGTGTCGAAGTCGTAGCCCTTCTTGGGCGGGTGCTCGCGGTGCGGCGACGACACCATGAAGTGGCCGCTGTGGATGATCTGCTGGCGGCGCGGAGGCTCCTCGCGGCCCGGGACGGCCCGGGGCGGCGGCGGGGCGGCGCTCGCGTGGGACCGGGCCGCGGCGGCCGCCCCTGAGGCGGGCGGCGGGGACGGCTCATCCGTGTCCGAGTCGTCATCGTCCTCGGGCACCTGGGGCTTGAGCAGCACCGGGCGGCCCCGGCCGTGCGGCCGGCGCGGCGAGCACGTGAAGACGTCGGCGGCCATGAGGGGGGCGCGGCTGGGGGCATCCCCCGGGCCCGAGGCGACGCGGCGAGCGAGCCTGAGGGACGCCGGCCCGGGCCGCGCGCCGAGTGTCCGCAAGCGCCGCGGCGGGGGAGGGGCAGGCCCGCGGGCGCCTCGGTGCCGGCCCCGGCGTGACGTCACGAGAGCCTCGGCCAATCGGCTGCCCGCGTCGGCCTCTTAAAGGCGCAGGGGATCCTCTCCGGATCTAGGCGGACAAAAAAAAAAAAAAAAAAAGGGGAACAGGAGGCCACGCCTCCCTGCCCCGGCCCTCTCCACCGCCGCTCGTCCTCGCTGCCAAGGTGGCGGCGCGACGCCGTGTCCGGGCCCCCGCTCGCGTGTCGTGCCCTGAGTGGCGTTGGCCGAGCAGGCACTGCTGACCCCACCCGGGTGCACCCCGCGCCCCCCTTGAAATCGCCCTGCGACCTCGCTGAGGCCCGGATAGCGCTCCACGTGGTGGGTGGGGGTGGGGCTCCTTCCCCCTCCCAGGCCTGCTGTCCCCTGCAGGGCCAGGAACTTCCCTCGTTTTTCTGAACCTTGCGGCTATTATCCCCATTTTGTTGGTGAGAAGACTGAGTAGCAGAATGCCAAAGTGTCCAACGCGAGAACAAGAAGACTTCTCCCTGGCACCTCCCATCTGCAGAGGTGAAAAAATGGCTCTGCCAAGTTAAGGAACTTTCTTAGATTTGAACCCAACTGGGTTTTGTCTGCCTGCAGACCCCAGCTCCTCTAACTACCCGGACCGGGCGGGTAGTTAAAATATTGTCGTGATTGTGGTCAAAATCTTCAGTGAGCAGGAGAACCAGCCCATAAACAATGCCAAAGGGAAAATTTTCACCACTGTCAAAATGGGAAACAATTGCCTAAGCCTCAGAGAGTGACAACTGAAAACAGTGGCTTAGCACGCACGGTTCCTGGCACAGAGGAAGTGCTCAGTAAATGTACAAGAGGCTGAAGGAATTGACTTCTCCAAGGAGTCAAACCAGTTGTTGAATGCTGCCCAGGAGATTTTTACCCCATGTGACAGAGTAGCGCTGCCCCAATAGAGTTTTCTTGGCTGTGATCTTCACAGAAGCAGATCACCAGGTGATTCTCCCACAGAACCGCTGGGTGAGTTTGGACTACCAACCTTTTAAGACAGGGAGCAAAGGCCCTGAGATTGGAGGGTGCATGTTTGAGGAATAGCAAAGAGACTGCTGAAGTGGTTAGAGGAGAAGCAAGTAAAAGAGAGATAGGCTATACTACCAGGGAGGTAATAGGGGGTTGGGTATGGAACCTAGGGACTTACTAAGGCAGAGAACAGATGGCCCCCCATATCTGCAAACAAAGTAACAAGAAATGGGCCAGGGCACAAAAACAAAGCCATTCCCCAGAACAATGGGGCAGGGTATCAAAAAATAGCCAGCAAACTTCTTTAAAGTTGTCTTTCAGAAGCAGCTGGAGAAAACCAGCCCTAGGGACTGGGCAGAATACCCACCTGTGACCGCTGTGTGACCTTCCACCAGGGGTAGTGAGGGGCTGCAGCAGCAGCAGGGAGACTGTGCAGGTGCGACACCCCGTAATAAGTCCTGCTGTGAATCCCAGAGGCCTCCGGGACAGGAGCCATCTTGAAAAGCTGCTGTGCGAGGCACTGTAGGTAACATATCCCCACCTGTGCCTATGAATAAACATGAATCTTTTCCTGCCCAAGAACTTTTAAAAACCCAGGCCCACCTTTTGTTCAGTGAGATGGGGGTATGTGTTGCTCTAGGCCCTCCTCGTCTCCACTTGCAAGCCTCTTCGATAAACCTTTGCTCATGTGGAAAACTACATGCTTTACCTGCTCATTCTTGACCAGTGAGAGGCAAGAACCTTATTCTGGTAACACTTTTGGTTATGCGCCGAGCACTTAACGGTCACACTACCAGACCTAGAAATTGCCAATTCCAGTTGCCATCGAGTCATGGCAACCCATGTGTGTCAGAGTAAACCGTGCTGCACAGGGTTTCAGTAGCTGATTTTTTGAAAGTAGATCACCCACCCTTTCTTCCAAGAATGGACCTGAACTCGCAACCTTTCCATTAGCAGCCTAGCGTGTTAACCATTTGCACCAACTCAGGGACTCCAGAAAATGCCAATACCCAGAGTACTCAACCATTTTTTGACCCGTAGAAACAGCAATTTCATACGGTTCAACTTAATGGTTGACACTTTAGGAAACCTGTCCAGGTTTCAGGAGGGCCAGCATGAGATTAGAGTTGGGGGACCAGGAGGGCAGGTGAGACGGCTAGGCTAACAGCACCCACCGTATCCCAACCGGGCCTCTGAGTCCTCTGCAGCCGCTCTGAGTGTAGCTTTGGAGCAGTTTCACTTCCAGATTTGAGTGGGGCTTGAGTGCCAGCCCCACCCTCTTCCTGATAAGGGCCTCCACATGGTGGGGGGGTGGAGTGACAGACAAAGGGCTCTTACCAAAATGGATTTGCTCACTCCTTCCATAGATGGCTGCAGGAAAGGATGGGCTAGAGAGACTGGAAGCTTCCGGGTGAGTTTGAGACTTCCTCCTTTGCCCAAACCACCTCTCCGAACTCTGGTTGTGACTGTCTGAAAGTTCACCTTTTGAGTTGCCTTTCTCTGAAGACTTTTCTCTTTGGTAAAATCTTAAATGCCCAACCATATTCGATACAGCAATTCCACTTCCAGATATATGTATAAGCATGATAATTGTAGCATCCCTCGTAATAGGTAGGAGCCCTGGCAGCACGGTGGTTAAGAGCTTGGCTGCTAACCAAAAGGTGAGCAGTTAGAATCCACCAGCTGCTCCTTGGAAACACTGTGGGGCAGTTCTACTCTGTTCTATAGGGTTGCTATGAGTCGGAAACAACTTGAAGGGAACAGGTGGTTTGGATATAATAGATAAACTCATTGTTATCGTTAGCTGCCGTTGAGTAGGCACTGACTCATGGTGACCCCATGCACAACAGAAGGAAACGTCCAGTACTGCGCCATCTTCACGTTCATTGGAATGTTCAAGTCCGTTGTTGCGGCCATAGTGTATTCTGAGTTCCCTCCAGTCTCTGGGGCTCAGCTTCTAGCACTATGTCGGACAATATGCTGGGTGTTCCTTGGCTAATTTTTGGAAGTGTGATCACCAGGCCTTTCTTCCTAGCCTGTCTTAGTGTGAAAGCTCCACTAAAACCTGTCTCCCGTGGGTGACCCTGCTGGTATTTGAAATATTGGTGACATAGCTTCTAGCATCATAGTAACACATCACCCACAGTATGTCAAACTGACAAAAGGGTGATGGGATAAACTCATCAGAAACAATATAATGTCTAATGAGAGAAGATTCATTAAATATATTATAGCCCCAAATATAATGGAACACTATGCCAGATATTTTAAAAGATGTAAATGTATATATGTTGACGTGGAAAGATGTCCCTGACATACTGTTGAGTGCAGAGACAACTTTTTAAAAGCATCAGTAGTATAATACCAATTTCACAAAAATACATTTATATATTACACATATGTGTGTGTGTGTGTAAAAATGTCAGAAAGCACACCGTAATGTTAACATTGGTTATCTCTGGGTGGGGTGGTTTTTGTTTTCTTCTTTTTGCTTCTTTATATTTTATTTTTCCAAAACAAATATGTACTCAGTGGCATCACTAGGGTTGGTGTCACGTAGTACAATGGTAACTCATGGTGTCACCCCCCCCATGGACCTCCTTCTTAACCAGACCATACAGAACCCCTAGTAATGTTTATTATCAATTTTAATCAGAGGATAATACATAATAAATATAGTTGTAAATTGCTTAAATGTAATATTTCTTAGATTATATGAATACTAACAACAAAATTTTGTAAAATCTTTCTACGTTGAATTACAACATTATGAGTGACTGAGTGGAAGCCTGTTTTGATTTTTCTCCTTTTCTTTTAATTACTACTTCATTCTCAAAAAATTTATTGATATAGGTTCACAAATACTAATTAGCACAATATTGTAGCTACAAAAAAAAATTTTTTTTTTTTTTTAGCTGCAACACCAGAAAACTTGACAAAATTAGCAACTATAAAAACACTGGCAACAAACAACAGTGTGTGCTTGTGGCCCATGCAGACCAAACGGCATGATCCCAAGAGTCATTGTAACCGGGTAACAATGACAGCTCTGACCAGAGCGCATTAGAAATTCAACAAGTAAATTAGCACACGGTTTTAACCTTGTTGGTATATTGATTGGAGCCCTGGTGATGCCGTGGTTAAGAGCCTGGCTGCTAACCGAAAGGCTGGCAGCACGAATCCACCAGCTGCACCTTGGCAACCCTATGGGGCAGCTCTGCTCTGTCCTGGAGAGTCGCTGTGAGTTGGAATTGACCCGACAGCAATACGATTAGTTTTTCTTTGGTTTAGGAATATTGATACATATAAGCTAGGCTTACGAAAAATGTTTTTGTTGTTGTAACTAACTACAGGGATATTTTTATAAAAAATGATAAGAATTCTGCTGAAACAGTGCACAAAAGTTTTATAGACAGTCACTTTGGTGCCACCCCCTCTGACAGCGGTCTGCACCCCCCTACACCACCCTCGTGATACCACTGATGCGTTATTTGTATACATATGTTTTAAGTTTTTACAAATAAACATCAGTTCCCTAGAAGGAGGTAACTCCTGAAGGCTGAAGTTGCAAACTGGCAGCTCCTGCGCCATGTTCAGTGCACAGACATGCCTTGTTTAATCCTCACCAGAAATTTCTAGAAGACTGTGTTAGGGAAGAAACAAGAGTTGAGGGAAATCACAGTTAAAAATGCAAAACAGAGAGGGCCACTGAGACGGAGCTCAGTTACGGAGGGGGTTCCAAGCTCACAGTCAGCGGCTGGAGGGAGAAGGCGAAGGCCTCAGGGGCAGTTTTCAGGGAAATGTGAAAACCTTGCAGAGCATCTAGACTGACGTCCCCTCCTCCCCTCCTAATGAGTAAAAAAAAAAAAAATAATGAGTAGTGGGCAGCAATAGCAAATAGTGAACAGGCAGGGCAGTGCCCCTGGTAGCTAACAGCTCTTCCGAGGAAGGACAAAGAGCTCCCAGGCCCAGAAGACAAACCACAAGAAAACAGAACCTGGTAGGACTGACGTCTCCTCTCCCCAAATCCAAGAAAAAATGCTTCGTTATAATCAAATCAGCAATCAGGCAAATAGGAGTTCCCAAACACAAAGGATTCCAGACAAACCAAAGTCAGCAACTGAGGAGAGTTAACATCCTGTAAGAAAGAAAGAAAAAAAAGGCACGCCAGTTGCTTCAAGGCCATTCGGACTCATGGAGACCCCATTGGCTGCAGAGTAGAACTGCCCTCCATAGTTTTTAGGGCTGTGAACTTTGGAAGCAGATCACCACATCTTTCTTCCGAGGCCCCACTGGGTGAGTTCAAACTGACTACCTTTCGGTTTTCACCACAAGAAAACCACCTACATAGGTGAGCTAAGCAGACCCTGGCTGGTGCAGACAGTTAACGCTCTTGGCTGCTAACCAAAAGGTTGGAGGTTCAAGTTCACTCAGAGTTGTCTCAGAAAGAAAGGTCTGGCAATCTACTTTTGAAATATTAGCCATTGAAAATCTTGTGGAGCACAGGTCTCTTTGGACACACATTGGGTCATCGTGAGTTGGAACTGACTCGATGGCGTTAACTGGAGAACTAACAAGTCAGGTTAGGGGGAGGGGAGCAGGGGAAGTTAACAGAACAAGCAGAAGACTTTAAAAATAATTCATTGTACTAAATGCTATAAATGCTATACAGTGGTTAATTTCACGTTATCTGAATTTCACCTCAATTAACTGGGGCTACAGATGTAGCCTTATTTCACTAAATGTGGGTTTTCTGCCTCTCCTTCTCTTGTACTATGGGGATGACTTTGGAGAAAAAGGACAGGTAAAAGTATCTTTACCATAGTAAAAACTAGCATCTAAATAGTTTTTTGTTTTGTTTTTTTTAATTTGACATGTTAGTTTTCTAACCAGTTGTTGTGTAGTCGTTTCTGATTCGTAGCAACTCGTGTGTTTCAGAGTACAACTGTTCTTCATAGGATTTTCAGGGCTGTGACCTTTTGGAAGCAGATTGCCAGGGCTTTTTTCCAAGGTGCCTCTGGGTGGGTTCCAACCACTAACCTTTTGGTTAGTACCCCAGTGCTTGACAGTTTGAGCCACCCAGGGACTCCTATTAGTTTCCTAGGGTTGCCCTAATAAATGACCACAAACTAGGATCAAGAAGCAATATCATGATAAATGGAGAAAAGATTGATGTTCTCAAGGATTTCATTTTACTTGGATCCACCATTAACACCCATGGAAGCAGCAGTCAGGCAGTCAAACAACGTACTGCACTCAGCGAATCTGCTGCAGAAGACCTCTTTAAAGTGTTGAAAGGCAAAGATGTCACCTTGAGGAGTGAAGTGCACCTGACCCAAGCCATGGTGTTTTCAGTGGCCTCATATGCATGTGAAATGAACAATGATAAGGAAGACTGAAGGACTGATGCCTTTGAATTATGGTGTTGGCGAAGAATATTGAGTATACCACGGACTGCCAGAAGAACAAACAAATCTGTCTTGGAAAAAATACAGCCAGAGTGCTCCTTGGAAGCGAGCCTTCGTCTCACATACTTTGGACATATTATCAGGACAGACCAGTCCCTGGAGAAGGACATCATGCTTGGTAAAGTAGAGGGTCAGAGAAAGAGAGGAAGACCCTCGATGAGATAGATTACAACAATGGGCTGAAACATAATAAAGATTGTGAGGACGGCACAGGACCAGGCAGTGTGTTCTGTTGTGTATAAGGTCACTATGAGTCGGAGTCGACTTGATGGCATCGAATAACAACAACAGGTGACTTAAAACAACAGAAATTCATTCTATCAGTTCTGGAGGCTGGAAGTTTGAAATCAAAGTGTCAGTAGGCCCATGGTCCCTTTGAAGGCTCAAGGGAAGAATCCTTCCTTGCCTCTTGGTGATTCCTAGCAATCCTTGGCATTCATTGGTTTGTAGCTGCTTCACTCCAGTCTCTGCCTTCCTCATCATACATGTGTCTGTGTCTCTTCTCCACTTCTTATAAGGCCTCCAGTCATAGGATTTAGGACCCATCTTAATCCAGTATGACCTCATCTTAACTAATTACATCTGTAAATATTCTATTTCCAAATAAGATCACATTTGAGGTTTTGAGTGGACATGAATAATTTCTTTGGAGGGGAACAGTATTCAACCCACTGTATTTGCTAACATTTAAAAAAATCATGACATTTCCTATAAACACTAGAATGTTAGGATTTTTTTGAAATACCATAAGGTCTGACACTATGGAGCCCTTATTTCCACATGGCAGCAGCTGGAGCTAAGGAGCAACTGTCCTGTTTGACACAGCATGTGCACCCCAGTTTCCCACAATCCCCACCACTCCCTATTGCCCCAGTCTGTTTTGTTCATTTACATTACCTGCCAGTTTCCTGCAGGCATTTAAGTTTACAATCTCTGCTAAGGCTTATTATCAGCTCTGTGCCCCTCAGTGGAACAAGTTAATGGAGACTTTTCCTACTCTGGGCTGTGGGAGAGAGGAGAGGATAGCCACAGGAGAGGTGAGGGTTACAGAAGGAAGAGGACACATTGGGGACCAGACCTTGGGGTGGGATGATTGAAGAAGGTGAGAGGACTCAGGGGACAAAACTTTCATAATCTGAAGAAAATTAATACTTACTTCATAGAGTTGTGGTGAGGACTGTGTTAATATGCATGTCAAGTACTTAAAACAGTGTCTGGCACCTATAGTGAGTGGTACCGTTCGCTGTTGGTGTTTTTATTTGTTCGGTTTTATTGCAGTGTGCTTTACATACTGAGTCCCTGGTTGGTGCAAGCTGCGAACACACTTAGCTGCTAACCAAAAGTTGCGGATGTTTGAGTCACGTGGGGTCGCCAGACTCGACAGCAACTGGTGATACTCAAGTCTGTCCTGAGCAGAACTGCCCCATAGGGTTGGTTTCCGAGGCTGTAATCTTTCCGCAGACTGGCGCGTCTTTCTCCCGCAGAGCGGTTGGTGGGTTTCGAACCACAGACAGACCTTTCAGTTACCAGCTGAGCACTTAACCACTACGCCACCAACTTACTTAATGTAAAGTTCTCTCTTTTTAGTGTAGTTTCACAAGTTTCAGCAAATACATACAGTTATGTAACCACCATGACAACCAAGAAATCAGACAGTTCCAACCCTCCCTCCCAAATTCCCTGTTGCCCCTCCCTCTCTCCACTCCCAGCCCCTGGCAGCTACTGTTCTGTTGCTTGTTCCTATTTTTTCTGCCTTTTCCAGGATATCATATAATGGAATCATTCAATAAATAGCCTTGAGTCTCTCTTCTTTCATTGAGGGTAACGCATCTGTGATCCTTCTGTGGTGTCGCAGGTATCCGTACTTCATTCCCTTTAAAGCCACTATAAACATTCCCACAGTAGTTTTTGCTGAACATACATTTGGGTGTGTGAACATATATTTTAACTAGTTTTTTTTGTGTATGTGTGAACATACATTTTAATTTATCTTGGGTACCTAGGAGCAGAATTGCTGGATTGTATGGTAAGTTTATGTTTAATTTTATGAGAACCTGCCAAACTCTTTTCCAAAGTGGCTCCTACCAGGAGAGTATGAGAATTTCGGTTGCTCCACACCCTTGCCAACACTTGGTGTGGTCAGTCTTCTTAGACTTTGCAGCTGGGGTGGTGTAGTGGTTAAGAACTTGGCTGCTAACCAAAAGGCTGGCAGTTCCAAATCAGTCCTTGGAAACCCAATGGGGCAGTTCTACTCTGTCCTATATAGGTTGCTATGATTCCGACTATGAGTCAACAACAATGGGTTTGGTTTTTTGGTTTAGTGGGGGTGAAGTGTATCTCATTATGGTTTTCATTTACATTTCCCTAATGACTAATGATCAGCACCTTTCATGTGCTTTTTTACCATTCATATATTTCCTTTGATGAAGTGTCTATTCAGATAGTTTGCTAGGCTTTTTTATTGGGTGGGGGTGTTAATTTTCTTATTATTGAGTTTTGAGAGATATTTATATATTCTGGATATGTGTCCTTTATCAGATACAGGTTTTGCAAATATTGCCTGCCAGTCTGTGGCTTGTTTTTTCATTCTCTTGGTACCTTCAGCAGAGCAGAAGTTTTTAATTTTGATGAAGTCCAATTGACGAATTTTATTCTTTTATGGGTACTGCTTTAATGTCAGATCTAAGAAATATTTGACTGACCCAAGGTCACTGAAATTTTCTCATGTGTTTTCTTCTAGAATTTTTGAGAGTTTTAGGTTTTGCATTTAGATCTCTAATCCATTTTGAGTAAATTTTAGTATAAGATGCAAGGTATAGGTTGAGGTTCTTTTTTTGCTCATGAATGTCCAATTGTTCCAGCACCATTTGTGAAATATTCGCAATTATTACCAACATTATCGTTATTCCATTGTTCTTGGGGGTTAGGGGCCAGCAAGGGGGCCTCCTGGCCTCATCTTGTAATTTAATCAGCGGCCAGACATCCTTCAAACCTAACAGCTGGGACCATTGCAGTTCTTTGCTGGCAGAATTGGTCTCAGGTTGCTTCCCCTCCTCTCTTCCTGAAATCCTCTGTATAAAACAAACCATGAAAGGCCAGGGGTGGCCTAGCGGTCTGGCAACGTCCCTTTGAAAATAAACATGTGCAGAATCTGAAAGGCAGTGGCCACCTCTGGGGACTACTTGAAGAAACAGTTCAGGACCGGTACATCCGCCACGCGTGGCTCTCTTGCCCCTGTCGCGCGTCAGGTCGGACGCGGCAAAGCCAAACAGGATCCCAATGGCTTCAGATCACCTCTGGCCAGGGAAACCCCCCAGGCCTTGGCAAGGAGAGGCCACCTGGTGGAGAACATCTATACATGGGGGCAGCCGGAAGAATTCTGTGGCTGAAGAGCCCTTCACACTTTTCACAGCCCTCCTCACATGTTCTGGTCTTATTGGCCCCACACAAGCCTGCGGTGGCCAGGGCGGGGACCCGTTTCATAAACACGGAAATTGAGGCATGGAAAAGGGCTCCGTGAAGAAATAGGTAAGAGCAGGTTTGGAAATGTTTTTAATAGCTTTATTGAGGTATAACTGACATGCCTTAAAAAGTCACCCATCTTAAAAAAAAAAGTCACCCATCTTAAGGGTACAATTCAAAGAGGAAGTTTACACAATTGTGTAATCAGCCCCACAATTCAGTTTTAAGAATATTTCCATCACCTGGAAACACCCCCTTGTACCCCTTTCCAGGCATTACCTTCTCCCAGCCCCAGGCAACCACTGATCTGCTTTGTCTCCACAGTCCTGCCTTTTCTACAAATTTTATATAAATGGAATCATACAGAATGTAGTCAAGGTGAGACTTCAAGTCAGAATCTATCAGGGAAGCCAGAGAGCTAGGAGTCACTTTCTTTGAGCCTCAGTTTTCATGTCTTTAAAACGAGGCTATGAATTCAATCCCCCTCTTAGGACTGAAAACCAAAAAGCAAGCCAGCTGCTGGGCAGTCGACTCTGACGCGTGGTGGCCCCCTATATGCCAGAGTAGAGTATGCTCCACAGGGTTTTCAAGGATTGATTTTTCAGAAGTAGATTGCCAGGCCTTTCTTCCAAGGTGCCTCTGGGTGGACCGAACCTCCAGTCTGTGAGTTTGCAGCTGACTGCATTAACCACCTGCAGCCTGTAGGGGCGCCCTCAGGGTTGAAGCCTGGGTGAAATGAGATAATGGAGGTCTGAAATCTTGCATGGCACATTCATAATTTTCCCAAACTGGAAAGATCCTAAATGGCCAGCAACAGGAGAATGGATAAGTGAGCACACAGTGGTATAGTCTACCTCATGGGATATTCTCCCGCAGTGAGAACGCATGAACTATGATATTCGACAATATTGACAGGTTTCACTGACATCGTATTGAGTCAAAGGAAGACACAAAAGTGCGCACACTGTGTAATACCCTGAATATGAAGTTCAAAAACAGGCAAAACGAATCTGAGCAAGCAGAAGTCAGGTAGTGGTTACCCTCAGGCAGGCAACGACTGGACGGGGATGCGAGGGAGACTTCCGGGGGGTTGGTAAGGTTCTCCTTCTTTATCTGGATACTGGTTATATAGTTACACATAGTCATATATAGTTCAGTGTGAGACAATTCGTTGACCTGGCTGGCCTTTATGTGTACACTTCTCCGTGTGTAGGTAATATGTCAATAAACAGTTCAGAAAAGTCTTACATGGTGCCTGGTACATAGTAAAACCAGTTCCCATCAAGTTGACTCTGACTCAAGGTGACCTTGTGTGTCTGAGCAGAACTGTGTTCCACAGGGTTTTCATAGCTGATTTTTCAGAAGCCAGGCCTTTCTTCTAAGGCACATACGGATGGACTTAAACCTCCGACCTTTTGGTTACCAGCTGAGCATATTAACTGTTGGCACCACCCAGGATTCCCTGGCACACTGTAGGCAATTATTATTATTCTTTCTACTACAAGTTTCAACAGAGGTGTGTGGTCTAGTGCAGGGCCAGATGGCAAAGGTTTTAGACTTTGTAGGCCATATGGTCTCTGTTGCACCTATTCGACTCTGCTGTTGTAGTGCGAAAGCCCCCATGAACAGTAAGTGAATAAATGGGCATGGCTGTGTTCCCGTAAGACTTTAGTTACAGAAACAGGTGGAGGGCTGGATTTCCTGACTCCTCATCAGGGTGGAGCCCTGATGACACAGTAGTTAAGAGCTTGGCTGCTAACCAAAAGGTCAGCAGTTCGAATCCACCAGCTGCTCCTTGGAAACCCTGTGGGACAGTCCTATTCTGTCCTATAGGGTCTCTATGAGTCGCAGTTGACTAGATGGCAATGGTTGCTTGATGGTCTAGTGGGAGACAGGCTGGGTTCCAAAGCCTTCTTTACTGAGTCCTTATAGGACTCTGGGTCAGTCACTTCCCTGGCCTCAATTTTACCATTTGTTTAAAAAAGATTTTTCCTTTTTTTTTATAATGGGGAGGCTGATCCTTGCTCCAAGCTACCATTCAGGGTTGTGAGGAGGTCAAATGAGCTCGTAACTGAGTGAGCCCTGAAGGAGAAAAAAGCAGGATTCAGTCTCTTGAGGTTCTCTGATGTAAAGTCTAGAGAGTCATTGACCCCACGTCACCGGTGCATCCATGGTTACCGGCGTCCCAGGGGTGTCCCAGAGGGAGACAGAACCCACAGGCCTGGCCTGATTCTGGCCCTTGCCTCCTGGAGGTCTTTCCCCAAAGAGCCTGTGGAGAGAGAACCGTGGGGAAGGAGAGAGACTGGAAAAATGAGTCCCCACTGGCCTGTTCCTCTGAGGCCCAGGGCCCTGAAGCTCCTGCCTGGACCTGCTTTTCTGAATAGCTGATGCTGCAGGCAAGGATGTGCTGACAAACCTCCGGCCTTTGCTCAGGCCATTCCCTTAGCTGGAATATCTTACTTTCTGGTGCTTCCTGGTGGGCTTCTAGGCACCCTGCATTGCTTGACTCAGGTGGTGGATCATCTGGGGCATGCTGAGTGGATAACCCCCGTGTCAATCATCTGGGGACGGGGAGGGTCTTCAGAGGCCAAGTCCAAGGCAGCTGGTTGTGGGTCATTCTTGCCTCTCTCTCTAGGCCCCTGGGAGCTGGACTTACAGGAGTCTTGACGTGCTTGGTCCCTGGGTGGTGAAAATGGCTAACATACTCGGCTTCTAACCGAAAGGTTGAAGGTCTAAGCCCACCCAGAGGCACCTCAGAAGAAAGGCCTGGCAATCTACTTCTGAAAAATCAGCCACTGAAAACCCTGTGGAGCACAGTTCTACTCTGACACATATGGGGTCGCCATGAGTCAGCTGACTCAATGGCAGCTAAAAACAGACACGCTTGAGGACAGTAATTAAAATAGAAGTAACAATAACAGCTAACAATTATTGAATTTATTATGCGCCAGGACCCGTCCTGAGCACCTTATGTGGATTAATTCATTTAATCCTCACAGCCCTGTTGTTGCTGTTCGTAGGTGCCGTCAAGTTGGTTCTGTTGTACATAGGGCACCCTGTGTACAACAGAACAAAACGCCGTCTGTTCCTGCACCGTCCTCATAAATGATATGTTTGAGCCCATTGTTGCAGCCGCTATGTCAATCTGTCTTGTCGAGAATCTTCCTCTTTTTTGCTGACCCTCTACTTTACCAAGCAAGATGTCCTTCTCCAGGGACTGGTCCTCCTGATAACATGTCCAAAGTATGTGAGAGGAAATCTCATCATCCTCGCTTCTAATGAACATTCTGGCTGTACTTCTTCCAAGACAGATTTGTTCGTTCTTCTGGCAGTCCGTGGTATATTCTCCACCAATACCACAACTCAAAGGCATCAGTTCTTCAGTCTTCCTTATTCCCTGTCCAGCTTTCGCATGCACATGAGGCAACTGAAAACACCATGGCTTGGGTCGGGTTCACCTTAGTCCTCGAAGTGACACCTTCGCTTTTTAACACTTTAAAGAGGTCCATGGCAGATTTGCCCAATGCAATATGTCGTTTGATTTCTTGACTGCTGCTTCCATGAGATTTCACTGTGGATCCAAGTAAAATGAAATTCTTGACAACTTCAATCATTTCTCCATTTATCATGATGTTGTTTATTGGTCCAGTTGTAACGACTTTTGTTTTATGCTGAGGCGTAATCCATACTGAAGGCTGTGGTCTCTGATCTTCATCAGTAGGTGCTTCAAGTCCTCTTCACTTTCAGCAAGCAAGGTTGTGTCATCTGCATACTGCAAGTTGCTAATGAGTCTTCCTCTAATCCTGAAGTCCACTTCTTCTTCATATAGTCTGGTTTCTCAGATTATTTGCTCAGGATGCAGATTGACATCCCTCCCTGATTTTATTAAACCATGCAGTATCCCCTTGCTCTGTTCAAACAGCTGCCTCTTGCTCCATGTACAGGTTCTGCATGAGCACAACTAAGTATTCTGGAATTCCCATTCTCCACAATGTTATCCATAATTTGTTATGATCCACACAGTCGAATGCCTTTGCATAGTCAATAAAACACAGGTAAACATCTTTCTGGTATCCTCCGCTTTCAGCCAGGATCCATCTGACATCAGCAATGATATCCCTTGTTCCATGTCCTCTTCTGAATCTGGTTTGAACTTCTGGTAGTTACCTGTCAATGTACCGCTATAACTGCTTTTAAATTATCTCCAGCAAAATTTTACTTGTGTGTGTGGTATTAATGATATTGTTCAATAATTTCTACATTCTGTTGGATCACCTTTCTTTGGAATGGGCACAAACATGGGTCTCTTCCAGTTGGCTGGCCAGGTTAACTGCCTTCCCAATTTCTTGGCACAACCTCCCATGCTGCATCAGTTTGTTGGAACATGTAAATTAGTATTCTGTCAACTCCTGGAGCCTTGTTTTCGCCAATGCCTTCGATGCAGCTTGGACTTCTTCCTTCAGTACCATCGGTTCTTGATCATATGCTACCTCCTGAAATGGTTGAGTGTCAAATAGTTCTTTTTGGTACAGTGACTATGTATTCCCTCCATCTGCTTTTGATGCTTCCAGTGCCATTCAATATCTTGCCCATAGAATCCTTCAATACTGCCAACAACCCTAGTTAGAACTATTATTCCCATTTTATAGATGAGGACACTGTGGCCCAGAAAGATTAAAATACTTGCCTGAGGTCACACAGCTCTGAGGTAGTGGAGCCCTGGCTGCTCAGGCTCATAGAAGGGGCTGCCTCAGAGGTCCAGAGTACGTCCACGTTATTCTTGGTTTATTTTTCACAAAGTTTTAGAAAAGTTCAGGGGGAGAGCTGGCTTCAGGGCTGTCTGGGGCCAAGTGCTCAAATGCTGCTCTCAGGACTCTCACACTGACCATCTTTCAAGGCTTTCCAGTGTTGGCTTCATTCTCAGGCAGGCCTCTCCCCAGTCCAGCCTACAGAGGGTGCCCCTTTCAGAGCAGTCCCTAGGCAATCCCAGGTCTGACTCATTGGGCCACTTTGGACCATGTGACCATCCCTGAACCAATTGCTGTGGCCAGGAGGGACCATACTGATTGGACAGGCCCAGATCACATGGCCACTCCTAGGCACAGCACCAACCCAAACCCTTTGCTGTCCAGTAGATTCTGACTTATAGGAACCCTATAGGACAGAGTAGAACTGCCCCATAGAGTTTCCAAGGAGCACATGGTGGATTCCAACTGCTGACCTTTTGATTAGCAGCCATAGCTTTTAACCACTAGGCCACCAGCCGTTTCCTGAGCAGAGCACCAGCTTCGTTTAATTAAGGACTGAGAATGAGACCCCTACTGGAAGAAGGGGGTAATGCACTGGATAGGCAAAGCCCACGTCCATGGTGAGGGTCTGGAAGAAAGTATCTATTGGTCACCCAGGCCTGGAGCCAGGGAGGGAAGTTAGACTTGATCTTTGAGTTCTGCAGTCCCTCCTCAACCTTGACCCTGGACCTCCATGACACTTATTGGCATGGCCTGGCCTCAGAGCTGTACCTGAGATTTCTCTGCCTGCCTCCTCAGCCCACCTGTCCCCTCCCCACCCGACCTCACCAAGAGCCTTTGTATCCCCGAGGACCACAAAGGCCCTCTTGCCAACTCTGCGCCTCCTGCTTGGCGTCTGTCCCAGTTCCCTAACTGCCACCCCCACCTCCAGCTGGCCTTTCCCTACATTGAAGTTCTTCAGCACAGACCAAACTTCTGTAAACAGCTCAGCAGAGCCGTTGTCAACAAAGATAAACAAGCTTGTTGGCCCCAAACCTGGGTTCCTCCACCATTCTAGGAGTCTCCCCAAGCTAGGCATCAGAACTCGCCCTCCCTTAAGTCCAAACAGCATCAAGCATCTTCCTTAGGTACTGGCTCAGGGGTCAAGTTTGAATCATTCTGCCCAGCACAGATGGTGCTCAGTAAATGCCTGTTGATTCTAAATTAAGGAGCTCTGGTGCCACAACAGTGAAGTACTCAGCTGCTAACAGAAGGTTGGTGGTTTGAACTCACGCAATGGCTCTGTGGGAGAAAGACCTGGCAATCTGCTTCCCTAAAGATTACAGCCTAGGAAGCCCTACCGGGCAGTTCTACTCTGTCCTATAAGGTCACTGTGAGTCAGAATTGACTTCCTGGCGCCTAACAACAACCAGCCTAAATTGCCAGTTCCTGTGTACTATGTCTGCTGGATGAAGGGAGAAAGGAGAGGAAGTCAGCTCCACAGAGACAGACAGGATGTGGGAGAGCTAGAGAACCCAAGAGAGAGGTACAGAGGTGAAACGGCAAACAGTGGGGAGCCAGAAATGGCGGGGGGGGGGGGGGCGGTGAAGATGAGAATGGCAGAAAGGGGCAAGCTATTGAGAGAGCCTGGAAGGGACATTCAACAAGAGGCAACCCCCACACATAGGAAGACAAAAGGATGAGTGAAAGCAGGCAGGCTAGGGTGTTTTTTTGTTAAGAAAACAAGGAGTCTAAGATCTGTGTTTTGTCAAGCTGAACTTTCCATATCAGGAGTTTATTTAGCTGAGCGACCAATTCTGGTAAAAACATTGGAACATGTTAAAGAGGAAGAGGGTGGGGAGGAGAGAGTCAGACAAAACAGAGAGAACATTTGTCTCCAGGGCTGTCGACAGGGGAGACCTGGGCCAGGCCACACTACAGCAATGTTCCCGTCCCTCGCACAGGCCCCGGTTCCAGGTGGAGGAGGAACAAGAGTGACTGGGTAAAGAAAAAGCCAACTTTGAGCTGAGAGGGTAAGATGTGCCACAGGAACAGGGTGGGGGGGAGGCCCTGGGAAAGTCCTGATTCAGGCCTGACCACAAATCACTAGAGTTAAGACAAATCAGGACAAGGTTGCCAACCAGCTACCAGTTGACCCTCCAGATCCCTGCAGAAGGCCAGAGCCTCCCCACGTTGGGGAGCTGCAAACGGGTGTCCCCGGCCAGGAACCCACGCCGGAAGTCAGGCCCACACAAGGGCCGGTCCCCACTTCCTCAGTTGCACGTGCACGCGGGTGCGCGTGCACACACACACACACCCACACACACACACAAACCATGGCAACCCCATGTGTTGCAGAGTAGACAGCACTCCATAGGATTTCCAAGGCTGTGATCTTTCAGAAGCAGATCGCCAGGCTTTTCTTTCAAGACACCTCTGGATGTGCTCGAACCACCAACCTTACAGTGAATTGTCTCGTGCTTAACCGTTTGTGCCAACCAGGGACTCCTCACCTGTGCAAGGTGGCCAATAATACCCACCCTTAGGGAGGAGTATCTATCGGCTTGCCTGGTGCCCAGTTGGTGTTTAATAATGGCAGCTATCATTACTGTGAAGTCAACAGTTTGCTGTGTGCAAGGAGCTTCCAGTCTACTGGAGACAGTGCAAACACTCAGCAAGTGGTTTCAGCTACTTCCTCCTGCATAGCCAGAGCCATACAGAGAAAAACCATTGATGTCAAGGCAATTCCAACTCACAGTGACCCTACGGCAAAGAGTGGAACTGCCCATAGGGTTTCCAAGGCTGTAAATCTTTATGGGAGCAGACTGCTACGTCTTTCTCCCGCGGCACGGCTGGTGGGTTCCAGCTGCCGACCTTTAGCCCCGAGTGCTTAACGACTGCATCACCAGGGTTCCTAGTGTCACACAGCTGGGTGCAAAAGAGGCTTCACCCTCTGAGTTTACCCTTTATTTTAATGCTACAAAATCACATAGTATTGATGATTTGATTTTTTTTTATTTTCTGAAATGGAACCATTGTACATTGTACAAACCATATCTACTGATGGAATAAATAAGTGAAAAATTATACTGCTGTACAACACGCCAAAAAAAAAAAAAATCATAAGGGGGAAAAAATTAGGAAACGGTGAAAAAAGGTCTTTATACCTCTATCAGGTCCTTCGCGATAATGAACATTCCAAACCATTCCACCGTGTGATCATGGGAGGTCTCCACCCCTCTAGGAGCCGGTCAACTGCCTTCCGGATTGTGGGTGTAAGTGCCAGCACTTTGTGGAATGTGTAGCCGCAGCTTCTCCCGACTTGGAGTTTGGCAGGGAATAAGTTAGCCCTGGGAGCCCTTTAGGCCGTGGGGCCTGGTGTCCGTGGAAGGCAGGTGTTCGCTTTGGGCCCCCGCCCGTGGCTTGGCCAGTGAGAGCTTGGATTCTGCGGCGGGGAGGGGGGCGAGGGGTGCAGGGTGGGTGAGGGCATCGGCTCTGAGGAGCGGACCTCGCCGGGGAAGGAAGCACGTCTGGATTTTTGCCTTCTGATCATTCTGCATGGGAGGCCTTCTTGGCCAGCATTGCGTGTGGGGCGGCTGGCGCTTTGCCGGCATGGCCGTGGTGGGGTCCAACTGGTTCTGACCCCGAGCCCGTTCCTACCTTCAGGCACTTCAGAGAAAAATGGATGACAGCCATGGTACTGTAGGCGGTGTCTTTACCTTCAACTTTGTCAACTCCCCTGGCCTGTCCCGAGGACACCACAGGTGAGGGGCACAGGCGACCCTCGCCGACTTCCCGTTTCCATGGATGTGTGTTTGATTCTCCTTCAGTACTCCAAGGTTGCGACCTCTGGTTTCCCACAAAGAAAAGGAAATCAATCTCCAATTCCTCTTTCATCAAAACGTGGAGTTTTGCTGCAAAGAAAAACATTAGCTTTACAGGATCTGGAGGTAAAGCCACCTCGAGACGCGTTGGCAGCTGATGCACCTGGTTGTTTCTGCGTGGAGATGCAGAACACACCTCTCCACAGAACTGACTGCCTGAGGGGGAGATCCAGAAGTACCAGGATTTTATTTCTTTTTTTTTTTTTTTAAGACAGAAACTTTTCGGCATTGCGAACTTCAACATTAAGATTTTCAAAAGTTTTTTTCCCTTATTTCAGGAGACACTTTGCATGAGGTATTTGAAATTCAGGAACATTTTGATTCTTCTTGAAGTGCAGGAAATAGATCGGCTCCCTTAAAAAAGAAAAAAAAAAAAAAGGAAGAGCCTCACCCCCAGAAACGCTTAGAAAACGGATTCTGGCAGACACTTCCCGTGGTGTCGTGAGAAGGATCCACACGACGAAGGTGGTACCTGAATAATGCACCATTTAGCAAAAACAAAACAAAACAAAAAACTAACCAACCAAACCCGCAGCCCCCCACCCCGAGTAACACACAACTTAAAGGGACTTGGAACTCCAGTGCAGTGAAGAATGCTCAGGAAAAGGTTTAAGGTCCGAGGAGTCCGTAGATTAGTTAAGAGGAAACCATGCCTCAGAACCACAGTTGGGCAGTTCGTTCAAGGGGCAGCTCCATTTTTGTGAGAAGCAGCTGTTCCCAGGCAGGCGGGACAGAGATGGTGGCAGGGGGGATTCGGTCACTCCTTTCTAGAGAGAGTGCAAATCTTTTCGATTGCTTGGTGCCTTGTTTGTGGCCTTTGAGGCCTGTCTACCAAGGCCCACTCCCTGCTGGAGGTCCTTCAGCACGTTCTGGGAACAACCCCTTTGTTCACTCTGAGGAACAGGAACAAGAAGCAGAAGCGAGCCGTTTCGGCCACCTGCCAGGGGGAGGGCAGGGTGAAGGGGAACAGAGGGCAGCGGGTTACTCTGGGTTTGAAACCCAAACAATGTCCTATGAGAAAGTTCAGCACCAGCTAGTCCTGCACTCTGTCCCCAGCCTGGGGTCACTGGAAGAAGACACTCTTGCAGCCAGTCAGAGAAGCCATCTCATCTTCGGAGGTCTGGGAGGAAGTGGTGATGGTGGGGGACGTAGGGTCCAAGTGCCAGAAAATCTAGGGGCTCTGCATGTCAGTCTGGCCAAAGAGGGGCTTGGAAACCCCGACCTCAACTGCCCCAAGCAAGGGAGAGCAACTCATGTGCCCAGCCTGCACCGAGGAGGCCAGACCTTGGGGACTGTGTCCTGACACCTGCAACCTTCAGGGCCTTGGAGGCTGGTGCTGCCCCACCCCAGGCTCGGGGCTCACCGAAGGCCTCGCACTTGGAAATGAGCAGGCCAGGAGCTTCCTGCTCCTCCCCAGCCTCAGTTTCCCCGTCTCCTCTCCTCTCTGCCTGCTCTGCTCCGTTCGAAGTCCTAAAGCAGGCGGGTAAGAGATGTGAGAACGGTGGCCGCCGCCATCACTGCAACAAAACCAAGAGGGCACTTTGCAAAAGGAGATGCAAAAACAACCAGGAAACAGGCCAGAGGTCACCTCAAGGGCACAAGGCACGAAAAACGAAAGCAGACAGAACTGGCTGGACAGTGAAAAGCCCCGACGAGAAGGGGCTTCCTGACCAGCACCCCCTCCAACAGCTTATATCGTTAAATAGAGAGGTCGGCGGGGGCGGGGGGGGGGATACAGCAGCAACACAAATGGAGTCTTGGCTTCGGAGACAGTGTGCAGACAGACAGACGGACACTCCTGAGCAGTCGGCTCCCCTTCCCAAGGACAGCAACTCAAAAAGTTCGAGTGTTTTACTTCACAGCAGAGTTCTTCAGTGTCCGAGAAGTGACGCCGTTCCAGGTCTTCTGGGATTTACTCTTGGTAAACTTGAAGAGTTAGTAGTTCTGTTCGCACCCACGAGGAACCGCTTGGGTGCAGGGGTTCTAGAATTAAGCCTGCCGACGTAGCTTCCGTGAGCGTGGGTCCCAGCGTTTCATCTAATGTCTACATCTCCTCGGAGTTTTGTTGGGAAGCCTCCAGTTTCATCTTTTTCGAGGGTGGCACTCCTTCCAAATCCTTAAGGGAGGAAGGAAGAAAGGAGAAACACCGTTTAGAACGGACGCCGCGCAGGAAGGAACCAAGAGTTTGGATCATGCAGCCTACATGTGGACCTCTAGGGCTCATGGGAGCTACAGCGGCTTCACCCCCAAACTCCGTCTTGTGGCTGTGAAGCCCCGTACGCCCTGGTCCAGCCACCCCAGCTTTCTTCCAGGTCTTCCGATACACCAAGGCTGTTGTCACCCACACTGCTTCCTCTGCCTCTAAACTGGGCCCCCCAAGCCTCCTAGTCTGCATCAGGTGTTCCTACTATCAATCTCCCAATTTGTAATTAATTACAGGGTCGCTATTTGTACACAGAGTCCCTGCGTGGTGCAAATGGTTAACACTCTCAGCTGCTAACTGAAAGGCTGGCGGTTTGAATCCACCCAGAGGTGCCTCAGGAGAAGGTCGTGGCAATCTGCTTCCAAAGCAGCAGCCACGGAAAACCCTGTGGAGCACAGTTCTACGGTGACACACCTGTGGCAACCCACCTGTGGCCGCCCTGAGTTGGATTCAGTTCGAAGGGGACTCTTTTTTTTTTTTTTTAATTTGTGCACAGTCCACCTGTCCCAGCTCTAGTACCACCTCCCCAGGGACCCTGACTGAATTTGTTCTGTGGACTGCAGCTCCTCCAGGGCCCAACCCAGGTGCCCAGCATGGGGCAGGCCCTTGGCTTTGCTGATGGAATAAATGTAATTTTATATGTTAACCCATTGCCATCAAGTTGATTCCAATTCATAGTGACCCTACAGGACAGAGAAGAACTGCCCCATAGGGTTTCCAAGGCTGTAAATCTTTATAGAAGCAGACTGTCACATCTTTCTCTTGTGGAGCGGTTGATGGATTAGAACCACAGACCTTTCGGTTAGCAGCTGAGCGCTTAACCATTGCCCCACCAGGGTTCCTTGTATATATGTTATTCTGGGGAAAAAGCTGTCAACAAATTCCCAGAAAGTCCCATAACCCAAAAGAGGTTAAGCACTCACTCAGCCACCTCCTCCTTGACTTCCCCACGTGGTTATCTCAGGCAGCGCAAACCTGACCTGTCACCCAACACTGAACTCTTGATTTTACTCACACTAACGGGTCCTTGGACAGTACCCTGAGTCCTCCCTCTCTCTCCATCACCCCCAACATCCAACCTACTAGCCAGTCCTATCAACTCCATCTCCAGAATAACCCTGATCTGCCCACTCCTCTCCCCACCCACAGCCACCTTCCACCATCTCCACCTCCACCATCTCCGCCTCCCCACTGCCACTCGGCCCCCCTCTACACCACTCAATGCAGCCGAAACCATCTTCTTACAACACAAAACCAAAAAACCAAGTCCACTGCTGTCGAGTCAATTTCGACTCATAACAACCCTATAGGACAGGGTAGAACTGCCCGACAGAGTTTCCAAGGAGCACCTGGCAGATTCGAACTGCCGACCTCTTGGTTAGCAGCCGTAGCACTTAACCACTGTGTCACCAGGCTTTCCTTACAACACAAATTGTACAGAAAATACAAAACCCTCCCGGTACTTTCCTAAGAAGGATCCCTGGTAGCAAAGGGTTAATTTCTTGACTACTAACCTAAAGGTTGGAGGTTCAAACCCACCAAGTGGCTACACAGGAGAAAGATCTGGCAATCTGCTCCCGTAAAGATTACAGCCAAGAAAACCCTATGGGGGCAGTTCTGCTCTGTCACATGGGGTCGCCATGAGTTGGAACTGACTTGACGGCACCGAACAACAACAGTTTCCCACTGAATTCAGAACAGAACCCACACTCCTTACCCTGGCCAGCCAGGCCCGGGTGACTGTAATCTAGCCCGTGCCTACTCTGCACCCCCTCCGTATTGCTATTCTCTTCCGTGCCCGCTATGGTCCAGCTGCACCGTTTGCTCTTTTGGTTCCTCCTGTTCGTGCCTGTCTCAAGGCCTTTGCACCTTAGCTTCCCACTGCCTAGAAAGCAGCCTTCCCTGCCCGAACGTCTCATCCCTCAAATCCCTGCCCATACCAGTTCCTCTAGGCCCAAGCTCTCCAGAACCATGCCCCAACCCGTCACACAGCTCAACGGCCACCTGTTCCTCTCTCTGGAAGCACTAACTGCAATGTGTAATTTGTGATATGTGTGTGTGTTTGCTGGGTACTGGCTGGCCCCCCTGGCTCCCATCACAAGCCCATGAAAGTAACGAGGGACGTGTCTGCCTGTCTCACCCTCTACCCCTACTGCCCAGCCGAGTGCCTGGTACACAGTGGGTGCTCAATCAGTGCTCAGCAGAGCTCACTGGGCCATGGTGTAGGACGGTGCGCAGGAGCCAGACTCTTGGCTGAGCCTGAGAGCAGGCGGTGCAGGGAGGCAGGGACGCTGCTGCTTTCTCTCTTCTCGCCCCTCTCTTCTTTATCAGGCAGTGGCCACTGTGCATCCCGAGGAAGGTGGATTGTGTCCTTTGTTCTGGGAGTGCTTGGATTTGGACAGAGACAAATGGGTGTGGAACCTGGAGCAGTGACCAGCTCTGCCTTACAGGAGAAGAACTCCTACCTCCCTGGGCAACCCAGGAATGGGGAGGGAGGGAGGCGAGGGGTGGGAGGGATGGAGGAGAGAAGCGGGAGCTGGAGCCAGAGGAATCTGGGGGGGAAGGGGGTAAACAGGAATGTCTGACCTTCAATGTCAAATTTTTTGCTTTACTGAAATGCATCCTCCATCTTGTTCACAAACCTAGAAACTGTGCAGGTGAGTGTATGCCTGTGTTTGCATGTATGTATGTATGTGTGTCTATGTGAATGTGTGCACACTGGTACGTGCATGCGTGTGCACACGTGTGCTCATATGCGTGTCTGTATACGTTTGTGTACACACGTATGTGTGTGCACGTCTGTAGGTGCATCTATACATGTGTGCCTCTATGTGCACGTATATGTACATCTGTGTGCATGTCTGTGTTTGCGTGTGTGTGTATGTACATGTGGGTCTCCGTATGTATCTGTGTCTGTACATCTGTGTGCATGTGTATCTGCATGTGTGTGCATGTATGTACACGTGGGTTTCTGTATGTGTCTGTATATCTGTGTTTTCATGTGTCTGTGGACGTGTATGTACATCTTGTGTGTGCACACTGGTGTGTGTCAAGTGTGTGCATGTGTGTATCTGTGTAAGTGTCTGTGTGTATGTGCATCTGTGCACACATATGTCTGTGTGTGCATCTGTGTTAAAATGGTGGAGGAGGCCCAATTTCAGGTCTGGGGCCTGGGGAAGCGGGAATGGCGGGGGTTGCTAGCACTTAAGGCCCTGGGCTTCTCAGACATCAGGGCGGCGCACTAGGCCCCCATGTATGGGTCAAAGTTCCAAGCTGACTTTCTCTTCACTGAGCTCCAGAGGCCAGGACCCTCCACTGGCACCTCGGTTGTATATACCATACGTGAGACTCTATTTTTATTCTTTTTAACCAAATGGGCCCCAGCTATACCTTCTGTTCCATGACTTGCTTTTTTCCATTTCACACCACAAGAATGCTTATCAGTACCTGGAAGGGCCACCCACACTTTTTCTAACAGCTACATATTAAACTGTTTTATCCACGGCCCAACATTGATTTAAGCAGCCCCCTTGCACGAGCTTGGGTTGTGGCCAAGCTTCTACCACCCACTGCGAACAAGTCTGCGCTCAAGGCTCCGTCTGTGTCTGTGGGCATCTGGAGGAGGCTCCCGAGGGATGGGTTCCTAGAAGTGAAACTGCAGATCAAAGGGTTGTTGTTGAGTTGTTGGGTGCCATCCAGTAAATTCTGACTCATAGCGACCCCATGTGACAGAGTAAAAGTGCCCAAGAAGGTTTTCTAGGCTGTAATCTAATGGAAGCAGATGGCTAGGCCTTTCTCCTGCGGAGCTGCTGGGTGGGTTCAAACTGCCAACTTTTTGGTTAGCCACTGAGCAGTTAACTATTGCACCAACAGGTCTCCTTAGGAAGTTGTGAAATTCTAAAGCTCTTCCTCTTTGGGGCGGGCCCAGTTCAAGGTCCACGAACTGCAACAATCCTGCTGGGTCCCCTCCCTCCCTTCTGCCACTACTTGGTGGCTGTTTCTCCTGAGGTGCCTGGAAATACTTGGCAAAATGGTGACAGTGCACGAGTTGACTTTTTGATGCCTCTGCGTCCCCACTACCCTGGACAAGCATGTAGGGCTCACAAAGGAAAGTCGTCACAGTGGCCACTCTTCCTGTGTCAGGCTGTGCTAAATGTGTCACCCACATTCTCTCACCTGACCCTCAGCCTGGCCCGAAGACAGAGCACCGTGATCCCCATTTTACAGCTGGATATACTAAGGCTTGGAGACGCTAACTGCCCAGCTACTAAGTGATGGGGCTGGGATTCAAAGCCAGGCCCAAACTCAGGGTGTGTGCCCCTAACCACCAGGCCACCATGCTCCTGCACTGCCTGGTTCAGACCCCAGCTGACCAATCGTTATGACCCAGAAGGGACTCCAAGCAGGGGGAACATGGCCAGTCGCAAAATTCCAATGGATGAACCAGGATTTTGATTTCTGAAGCCTTATCTTCCCAGCACCAAGCAAGCCACTTTGGGTCTCTGAGGCCAGGCAATGCTTTAGTGTTCCCGAGTAAACACAGCTGAGATCAGGGTAAAGGACAGGTCCTCTCCCTATACCAGGAGCTCCCCAAGACAGGGCCTGTGTGTTGTCCATCACCTTAGCCTGGGTACCCAGGGTGGACACAGGACAGACGCTCACCAATACCACTCAGAGTAAATAATGTCCCAACGAAACCCTAATGATCCTGCATCAACTGTGGACAAGAAACAGAACAACGAAACTCCTTTCAACGTACCCCCAACACCCCAACAGGCTCCGGGCCGGGCTGGCTGCCCCTCTGTGGCCTCAATCGAGGTACCTGAGAGATGGCTGATGTGTCTGTGGCAAGACCCGCATCACCAGATGGCTGCCTTTCCACTTTCTCTGAACTGTTGGAGTTTTCCATCGAAGACTGTGAGTTCTGCTCGTCAGAGGCATCTGCGGGAGAAGGAAGATGACAGAAGCTGTTTTCAGACACATGAGAACTGGAGTCAGATGGGCCACGTACTGAAAATGCCTGGAAGTGGGAAGTTTTGGGGCTGGCAGTCTTTCAGGACCTGCAACGGGCGAGGCTTGGGAAGCCTCTTATTATTATTATTATTATTTTTTGATTATTCTATCGTATATATAAATATAAAATCAAAACATTTGTCAATTCAACAATTTCTTTACATGGGTGGAGTTCCTTAGTGATCCAAACATTTAAGTGCCTGACCACAAGCAAAAATGTTGGTGGTTCAAACCTACCTAGAGGAGCCTCAGAAGATAGGCCTGGTGATCTGCTTACAAGAGGTCACAGCCTTGAAAACTCTATAGAGCAGTTCTATTCTGCACACATGGGGTCACCCTGAGTCAGAGTCGACTCAATGGGAACTATCATGCTAAGCAATCATCACCTCTATCCATTTCCAAGTTATTCCATCACCATTATCAGAAACTCAGTACCCGCAAAGCTAAGACTCACTCCCCGCCCCCTACCTTCCGGTTCTAGTAACCACGAATAAACTTTGGTCTCTATAACCAAAACTCAAACCAAACCTGTTGCTGTTGGGTTGATACCGACTCATGGCAACCCCCCGTGTTACAGGGTAGAACTGCTCTATAGGATTTTCTTGCCTATTCTGTAAATATTATCTTCCTCTTATTTTTTAGCGAAGCCTTTGTAAGCAGCCACGCCACACGCTGAGCTAGGGGCCTCCCGTTCTCTGATGCACACCCATTACTTGCCTCAAGAGAACGAAGAAGGCATCAGCCTCCTGTGCTCCTTGCCTGCAGCGCCCTCTGGTGGCCCCAATGCACTCCAACCATCATGGCCACCGGGTTTCCTCTGGCTGTTTCTTGAAAGAGCCTGCCTTTTCCTTGGGAAGATGTCAAGGGTAACTGGCTGACCCTTTGTAATCTTTTTTCTTAATAACGTGAGTCTTTTTATGAGTGTTACAGCAATGACTAATCATTGCAGGCAACAGAAAACACGGGAAAAATTTTTTTAAATCACCTATTATCTGGCGGTACAACAGTTAAGAGCTTGGCTGCAGTGGCTCTGCAGGAGAAAAGGCCCAGTGATCTGCTTTCGTAAAGACTACAGCCTAGAAAACCTATGGAGCAGTTCTACTCTGTCACGTGGGGTCGCTATGAGTTGGAATCGACTTGACACACAACAACACACCATCATTTCACACCTCCCATAGATACCACCCCATGAACATTTTAGCGAATATTCCCAACATCTTTCCAGATATCCCCCCTACACACATATTATTCTCTTCTCTCCCCAGATGGGGATCATCCGATATTTTGCAAGACTTTCTCGTGTCTTTAAAAAGTCTCTAAATACAAGAGCACGCAAGATAGCCACGTAACATCCTATGGAGCCATCCCTTACTGAGCCAACCCTTTAATACAATCACTTGGGCTGGTTCTTCAGCCTCAGTTTCTTTAGAAGGAAGGTGCGGGCTGCAGGAGGGGGTGCAGCTTGAGTGGAGGCAGAAGTAATGATGGTTTTACCTGAAACTTCTTGGGTATAAAGCCAGTCAGCTCACAAAGAGAACAGCAAAACCCCTGAAGGCACTCAAGGCCTCAAGAGCACATATTAGCCTGAGTTTTTAAAAGTCCACTAAAATAATACTCCACCACCTGTCTGTCAGTTTGTCAAACTGTGGTGGGCTTTCACATTGCTATCAAACTAGAAGCTAGGCCACCGGTATTTCAAATACCAGCAGGGTGACTCATGGTGAACAGGTTTCGGCGGAGCCTCCTAACTAAGACAGACTGGAAAGAAAGGCCTGGCAATTCTAAAAATTAGCCAACAAAAACCCTATGGATCACAAGAAAATTTTTTAGTGCTGGATGAGTACCCTAGGTTGGAAGGCAACAATGGACTCAAGCATGCCAGTGATCATGAGGATGGCACAGGACCAGGCAATGTTTTGTTCCATTGTACAAGCGGCTGCCATGAGTCAGAATCAGCTCAACGGCCACTAACCACAACAACAATACCGAAGAATACCCAAGAAACCAGGACTTACATTCGAGGGCTTCTGAAAAGAGAAATAATATGGGGAAAACCTGTGGGGCAGTTCTCCTCTGTCCTATAGGGTTGCTACGCGTTAGAATCGACTTGGCAGCACACAACAACAATATGGGGGAAACCAGTTGCTGTCAAGTGGACTCCTACGAGGAGAACTGGGCTCCGTAGGGTTTTCAGTGGCTGATTTTTCAGAAGTAGATCATCAGGCCTTTCTTCCGAGGTGCCTCTGGGTGGACTCAAACCTCCAACCCTGGGTAGTGCAAAAGATTATTAACACGCTAGGCTACTAAGTGAAAGCTTGGCAGTTCAAGTCCACCTAGAGATGCCTCAGAAGAAAGTCCTGCCAATCTGTTTCCAAAAATTCAGCCCTGAAAGCCCCATGGTGCACAGCTCCACTCTGACACACATGGGGTCACCATCAGCCAGAGTCGATTCAACGGCTACTGGTTTAATATGGGAGAGAATGAGCAGCTCTCCAGGGCCTGAGGAGACATGGGTAGCAGAAAGACGGCTGGGGGACAGGGCAGGTAGGAGCTGCAAGAAACCCTTCCCAAGGAGCTGGACTTTCCAGCACATCCTCTAGCTTAGCCCTTGTAACAAGTACCTGTCATTCCTCAGACCTGCACCCACTGACCCCACGTCATCACTACCAGGAGATACCACCTGCCCTGTTCTAGTGCAGGGCTCTGAGCTGGGCTTTCCTGCCACCATGGGGAGGGTAGTGGTCCATCCTGCCCTGCAGTGAAGGGCGGCTGGCCTCGCCAGGCCTGTGGGAGCAACGGGAGGAGGCAGATCTGGGCTGGAATCCCGCTTCCATCACACAAGTCCTCGGTCTCAGATTCCTCCTCTGCAAAAACAAGGCTGACCCAGGGTTTCCTTCTGGGGTGATGAAAACGGAGCTACATGGTGGCTGCACAACACTGCCAATATACTAAATGCCACTGATGTGTTCCCTTTAAACTGGCTGATTTTATGTCATATGGGTTTTGCCTCAATTTAAAAATGACAAAAAAATAAAAATACAAGGTTGGAATTCCATGCTGTAGGGTGGCTGAGGGTTAAATGGAATGGCATGAAAAGCACCCAAATGGCAAAATACCCCCAGGTAGAGTAACCCATCGCCATCGAGTCAATTCCAACTCATAGCGACCTTATAGGACAGAGCAGAACTGCCCCATAGGGTTTCCAAAGCTGTAATCTTTACAGAAGCAGGCCGCCATCTTTCATCCTCGGGGCAGCTGGTGAGTTCAAATCGCTGACCTTTTAGTTAGCAGCTGAGCACTTAACCACTGCACCACCAGCGCTCCTCAGAAAAGGAATAATGAGGGGTTATCTGGGACATCGCCCCAAACACCCCATAAGCCAGAAATTTCTTTGACGTTTTAGTTTTATCTTTAAAAGCCCATGTTAACATCGTATTCTACTTTAGAACATATGTGTTTGCTTTAATGTCAGCATTTAGAAAGTTAATAGGCTTTCCAGAACATGTGTCACACCTGTGGCTTAGCATCCCTGGGGACCCCAGCTCCTTTTCTAGCCCATGGAGGGGGCTCTACAAAGCAGAGAGAGAGGTAGGAGTCCCAGATGGGGGCTTAAAACTCATGAAGGCACTAATCACCGGGAGAGTCACACTGACCTTTGCTGGCCAGAGAAACCCCAGCCGGGGCCTCTCCCGATAGCTCAGTGGGAACCAACCTTGGAGCCCACATAGCCGAGGGCTCGGGGGACACCCAGCGCTCTTAGCGTAACGGTGCTGGAACTCACCCAAGGAAAATGCCTAAATTTAGTCCCGGGAACTTGGATGTTATGTCACTCCCTGAACTCACACTGCAGTAAACAAGTTCAAGGCAAGGTCAACAGCTGGTGGCTGATCCGCCTGCCCCAGCAGTCCAGGTGCATCCACCTGGGCAGGCTGTGTGGGTCTGTCCACAGTCTCTTCCCTCGAGGACTTGGGCAGCCTGGCAGAGGGGGTGGGCCTGTCCCACTGTGATGGCCCTGCCTGGGAAATGCCAGGTACCCACACAGGGTCTGGGGTGGTGGGAAGAAGCCCCTAGGGTGGCTCCCACCTGGACCTCAGGGTTGGGGGTGACAGTTAGCAAAGTGTGCCAGTTATGGCTGCATTCACCCCAAGCGTAATTCCTGCAGCTTAGCTTTTCCTGTCGCTTTAGGGCAAAGGAGACCCAGATCCCAAACATGGGAGAACGAGGTCATGGGCAGAATGCGATGAGGATGGACAGAAACGGGACGCGGCCTTGTAAGGCCTCTGCCATCCACACACGCGGGCCAAGCCCCTTTGGGGCCCCTTCCCACAAGCCAAGCTCTGCCGAGCCCCCTGCTTCATCTACCCCATGTGACAACCTGACAAAGGAAGCTGTTTGTGGATCCGTCACAGAGGAAACGGGGGCTCCAGGACGGCGAGGCTGCCTGCCCAGGAAGAAGGGGGTCAGGCTGGGTGTGAGGTCCTGCCTGTGTCCACAGCCCCTGCCCCACCTTCTCTGCTCCAGTGCCTTCCACCTGCAGAGCCTCCTCACCAGGAAGGAAGCTGGGAAGCCTGGTGGGTGGGCCATGGCTGTGGGCCACCGTGGGGTCACAGTGGGTGCTCACACCCTGTACGTGATGGAAAAGCTGTATCAAAGCTGCTAGGTCAGAGGTTCTCAACCAGGGGTGAATGTGCCCCCAGGGGACACACGGCAACGTCTGGAACCATATTTTGGTTGTCACAACTGGGTGCTACTGTCATCTAGTGGGTGGAGGCCAGGGGTGCTGCTCAACATCCTACACAGGGTGGCTCCATGACGGACGATGACCCAGCCCACGCCATCCCCCCTGCCAAGGCTGAGACACTGTGCGAGAGGAAGGTCACTCTGCCACAGCTTCCCTGGAGGGAAACCAAGGTAGCAGGAGCCACTGACATTGTCAAGGCATGCACCCTCTGCTTCCGGAAATTTATCCCAGGTCCACCCACAACTACGCAAAGACACAGAGATGTGTGTGCAAGGATCGTAGGCATAAAATAAAAAAGACCGGAAATAACCCCAAGCCCATCAGCAGGAAGACAGAGCCTGGCCCGGGGCGGGAGGCAGCGAAGTGTGTAGGGAGAACCGGACGGAGGCAGACAGACCCTGTGGTGTGGGACAGCCTTTCTCCCACAGCACTCGGACCCCCGACTGGGGCCAGCTGCCTCCTCCTGCAGGGCAGGCAACGCACCAACAAGCCAAACCTACATCCCCAGCCTGGGCCTTCATCCTGCCCCTCCAACTCCAGACTCTACATTCAGCTGAGCCTGGGACAGCTGCACCCGGAGCCTGAAATCACTCGGACGTTTGTCACGGGCCCACACAGACCCTCCTTCCGCTGTCTCTTCCAGGTGCTCAAAGCCACCCTTGATCCCCCATGGACAATCCATCCATACACACTCTCACCTCTACCTGCAAAATAGGCCTGGATACCAGACAATCGAAATTATCGTTCATTTTCTTAGGTGTGCTGCTGGTATTTACGGTCGTGTAAGAGAATGCCCTTATTTTTAAAAGATGCAGAATGACACATCACACCATCTACAACTTACTTTTCAAATGGTTCTAGAAAAAAATAGAGACAAAGCAAAAAATACACATATTAACAATTGCTCAATCTGGTTTATGGGCATATGGAAGAGTATTATTATACCATTTTTTAGATTTTCTACATATTTGAAATTTTTCATTTAAAGAGTCTCTCCAACCCACTACCATTGGGTTGATTCCAACTCACAGTTCACCCACAGGGTTTCCAAGACAGTAAATCTCTGCGGAAGCAGACTGCCACATCTTTCTCCCGTGGAGCTGCTGGTGGTTTCAAACTGCCTACCTTTTGGTTAGCAGCCAATCACTTTACCACTGCACCACCATGGCTTCTCAAAAAGAGTCTAGAGACCTCAAAATAAATACCACATACATCCTCCACAGTCTGACCACTTCTTACTGTCTCCTTGCTCCCATCTTGATTCAAGCTGTCATCCTCTCTCCCCTAGGCAATTCTAGCAGCCTCCACTGGTCTCCCTGCTTCTGCCATGGCCCCCCCATTTTCTGTTCTCAACCAAAGCAACCAGATTTGATCCCTCAGATGTCACTCCAATCTCCGGTGGCATCCACTTCAGTGTAAAAGCTCAAGTCCTTCCCGTGGCCTTATGAGCTCCCCGACTCCAGGCCTTGTCTCCTCTCTGACCTCATCTTACTCTTTAAGCCCTTCTCTCACCTTTCTTCAACCGCACCGAGCACACTCTTGTCTCAGGGCCTTTGCACTGCCTATCCTCTCTGGGTACAATGCTCTTCTCCCAGATCTCCACATGCTTCCTCACCTAACTTGAGCCTTGTTTATTCCAATGTCACCATCCCTGACCACCCTACTTAAAACTACAATCAACCAAGTAAACCAGCAAGACTTCCCATCCCCTTTCCCTATTTTGTAACTCTCCATATCAATCATTTTCCAGATACTAGATTACAGGAATCTTAATGGCCACCACGAGAACATGAGCTCCAAGGGTTATCTTTCTTCTACTGTCATCTTCCTGGGGCCGTAACAGGGCTGGACCTCCATTAGCACCGGTACAGCGGCTGGTTGAAGCGACTGGCAAAGGCTTAGGGTGGAGGGAGCCCCTTTGAGCCTAACCCGGAAGGGCATGTACCTTCAGCCCCGAGGTGCTCCTTCCCATCAGCCTGGGTCTCATCCACCTTGGCTTCTGCACCATCACCGGGCACGGCCGAGTTGGGCTCTGGAGCAGGGCTGGAGTTGCTGCTGTTCTCCTGTTTGATGGGGGAGGCATCTGCTATGGAGCTCTGGTTGCTGTTGTCATCTGCGTGGGGGGAACAGAACCAAAAGTGAAATCCTACGATATGCTTCAGGAACATGGGTGGGGTGCTCAGCTTCCCTGCACCTCAGCGGCTAGAGCCCCACAGGAGGTTCTCCTTGGAGAGGTCTGGACAATTCCTCCACTTGAGACTTCTAAGCTGACCACACCCAGGGCCTTATACACCCCACAAGACTGAGGGTTCTGGCATCTGGACCTGACCTCTCCCATGTGGCTCATGAGAAGAACTCAGTGCAGCCACCCAAGAGGGTCCTGTGTTTGGAGGCAGCTGGGACGGTGGCCTCTTGGGCCCAGAATCTTTTGAGGGTACTTGAGGCATATTCTGAGTAAGGAAACTAGACACCATGTATATCTGGCTGTGAAGAAACAGGAAGGACTTAGTAGTGCCAAAACATTTCACCTGAACCTAGTCAAGCCTCCAGACAGACTTTCACATTACAAGAAATAAAAGGGAGAGAGGAACAAGTTAACCACAGAAGGTAGACCATTCCATAGGCCAACCAGCCCAGTATCTTCAACAAATCAATGTCACCAAAAAAAAAAAAAGGGCGGGGGGAGGGAAGACTACTGTAAATTAACAGAAACGTAAGATATCTAACAACTAAATACGATGCGCAGACTTTGTTTAGATCATTTTGAATACACCAGCTGCAAGAAACATTTTGAGACAATTGGGGAATTTGAACATGGTCTGGATCTTAAAAGGAGCTAGGTAGTACCAATGGTTAATCGTGTGGCTACTAACCAAAAGGCTGGTAGTTCGAACCCACTGAGAGGGACCTGGGAAGACGAGCCTGGCGATCGGCTTCCAAAAGGTCACAGCCTTGAAAACTGTATGGAGCACAGTTCTGCTCTGAAGTGCATGATGTTGTCATGAGTTAGAGTCAACTTGACGGCACCCGACAACAACAGTCAGATTACAGGAACAGAACTTCATACTCAAGAGCAGGGCATGTTCTTATACGTATTCTTCAATTAAAAAGCTTCACACACTTAGAAAGCAGATGAAGCAATATAGCATCACGTTAATTAAAACCTAGGAGGCCTGGTGGCACAGTGGTTCAGAGCTCAGCTGCTAACCAAAAGGGTAGTGCGAATCCACCAGCTGCTTCTTGGAAACACTATGGGGCAGTTCTACTCTGTCCTAAAGGGTCACTGTGAGTTGGAATCGACTTGATGGCGATGGGTTTTTTTTTTTTTTTTCATTTGAGTGGGCATATGGGGGGGTCATTATACTATTCTCTCTGCTGTTCTGCCTGGCTGGAATTTTTCATAATAAAAAGAAGAAAAGGAAGGACATTAATTGGACAATGGCATTAGTGGTCAAGCTCATCTAAAAGAACTAGTCAGACAGGGGCACGTATCCCCTCACCTAGGGTCTTCTTTCTTAGATGCAAAGACCCATTTTTAATGGCAGATGCCCAAGCAACAAGTTCAAAATCACAGTCTCTGGCTGCCTTTCTGGGTCACGCTGCGCCTGGGACCAAGGTCATTTTGATAAAAATGGGTGAGAGAAAGACACTAACCAGCATGTTCCTGAGTACCTACTATGCGCCAGGCTGCCAGCTTACCAGGCTAGGCTGAGGCAGTTAACTTAGTAAACATTAGTGCTGTCAGTCATTCATTAACATCACTTCATTTGTTGTTGGCAGCTGCCATTGCGTCTGCCCCCGATGCCTGATGACCCCACGCACAACACAAGACTCCTGCCCAGGCCTGTGCCTCCCCCAGGATCAGATGTGGTTCTGTTATGCTCACAGGATTTTCACTGGCTGATTTTCAAAAGTAGATCACCAGGCCTTTCTTCTCAATCTTAGTCTGGAAGCTCTGCTGAAACATGTTCGGCATCCTAGCAACACTCAAGGCTCTACTGACAAATGGGTGATGGCTGCCTATGAGGTGCCCTGGCTGGGAATCGAAGCTGGGTCTCTCATAACGGGCCCCACGTTAGTGTCCCAGGGCTGCCAGGACAAGATATCATAAGCTGGGTCGCTTATAAGAACGTATGTTCATGGTCTCACAGTTCTGGAGGCCAGAAGTCCGAGGGTCAGGTACTGAGCAAGAACATTTGCAGAGGCCTCTGTTAATCCTCCCAAGAACCGACTGGATAGGTGCTGTTACCACCCTCACTTTACGGGGTTGGGGGCAGGGGGACTAAGGCCCAGAGCCCTAGAGCCCCTTGCTCAGGCTGGTCTGCCCCACTCTGAACACGAGTTTTTCCTCTATCTCAGCCTGTCAAGGGAGCGTCACGCAGCCAGAATCGGGTAAATTGGATCTTATTTTAAGTATACTCTGGGCACTCATTACACAGAAGCATTCTCTTGTGAATTCTGGAACTCAAAAAGAAAAAAAAAAAGATGTGTGTGCTCTTGATCTACCTTTCAAGAAAGTCTAAACTCTTCTATGTCAAGGTGTGTGTGCGTGTGTGCCCACACTTGTGCACGCGCACGTGTGCGTAAGGATGTCCGGCAGGCGGTAGAAGGCTCAGCCCTGTGGATCCTGTTATAGATTGAACAGCGTCCCCCCAAAATGATGCCGAAATCCTAACCCCTGTGCCTGTGAACATGACCCTGCATGGAAAGAGGGTCTTTAAAGATGCTATCGGTTCGGTGAAATTAGGTCATACTGGACTAGGTTGGGCCCTAATTCTCTATAACTGGTGTCCTTATAGAAGAGAAGAAGAGACAGACAGACAGACTGAGAAAGGACGCCATGTGAAGAAGCATCTACATACCAAGCACACCTGGGTTGACCACAAGCTAGGAGAGAGGCATGGAACAGATCCACCCTCAGAAGGAATCGACACAGCTGACACCCTGACTCAGACTTCCATCCTTCAGATCTGTGAGACCATAAATATGCTGTTTGAAGCCACCTACTTAGTGGTACTTTGCTGTGGCAGCCCTGGGAGACTAAGGTTATGTTAATGAATGATAGGAAGTGCTAATGTTTACCAAGTTAACTGCCCCAGCCTAGACTGGTAAGCTGTAACAGTATGACCCCAATACTTGGGCTAACCCCTGCTGCATCCTGTAGACTGACGAGCCGACGCAGAGGCCCCTTCCTTCACCTCCACTGTGCCCATCCTCCTACCTGCAGCCTTTCCAGATACCTCTAGTCAGGTAAACCTCTTTCCCGGCACTTCCTCACTTACACACCCTGTGGTCTGACTTGGTCTTGGCTGCACATATTCCAAAACGGAACTGATAAGGAGATTGAGATCAGCACGGCTCCTGTGTGAGGGACCTGGTTGGCTCCGTGTTCTCTATTTTTCTGGAGGGTTCCTCTGGGTTCCCGGCCACAAACCTGAGTTCTGCCTCCAAAGGCGCTCCAGGGCCAGAGCTGCCATTTAGTAACTTCCTAACCCTAAGCAGGTTACATTACCTTTTGCCTCAGCGTCCACATCTGTACAGTGGGGCTTGTTATTAGGATTAAATACAGTAAGGCATGATACGTACTTAGCACGACGCTTAGCACTCTGTCATGGCTTAGTAAACTCTCCCTACTAATATTACCAAGCCTTTCCAGGCAGTATCTTATTTAACACTCACAAGGATCTTATGAAGTAGACACTACCAACCCCATTCTATAGATTAAAAAATAATAAGTAAAACGAGGCTGCTGTTGTTGTTGGATGCTGTCAAGTTGGTTCCGACCAACTGTCAGAGCAGAACTGCCCCATAGAGTTTTCTAGACTGTAATCTTTATGGGAGCAGATCACCAGGCCTTTCTTCCAAGGAGCAAATGGGTGGGTTTGAACTGCCAACCTTTTGGTTAGTAGTTATGTGCTTAACCATTATACCACCAGAGCTCCTTAAAGCAAGGTCAGAAGCTAAACAATTAACCCTAGGTAGGAAGAGATCCTGAGAGAGTCAGGATTTGAACTCTGGGGAGTCTGACGCAAGAAGCCCTGTTGGTACAGTGGTTAGGGTGCTCGGCTGCCGACCTGGGGGTCAGCAGTTTTAGCCCACCAGCTATTCTGCAGGAGAAAGATGTGGCAATACATTTCTGTAAAGATTTATAGCCTTGGAAACCCTACAGGGCAGTTCTACGCTGTCCTACAAGGTTGCTAAGAGTCAGAATCAACTCAACGGCAATGGGTTTGGTTTTGGGTTTTGGGTGTGATGCCACGCCTGTGATCCTGACCTCTGCCCTAAGCCCTCAGATGCAGCTCTATGATCCAGTCAGGACTGGGGTCACCTCATCCCCCAGAGAGAAGTCATGAGACGTTCATGTCCCACCCACATATCTATTTCTGGAGATAAATGAATCCCAACTATGCTTCCCAGACCAGTGGGGGCTTTCCTGGCATGATCAACCACCAGCAAAACCCCAGTGTGGTATTCTGAGGCCAGTTCAGCACCAAGGGACACTCCCTGACCTTGAAGTGGTGACTTGTTTAGACAAGTTCATTTGAACCGATGGGGACATCTGCTGGCCTCCCTTCCTCAGAACAAGACAGCCCAAGGTCTGGAGACATCTGAAACTCAAGCAAAGCAACAGTCCTTTTTTATTTACTTATTTATCTGATATCAGCTTGCTATACGAAAGGTTTGGGGTGGTTAAAAAGACAAAGACACTAAGGTCCCTGGGTGGCGCAAACAGTCTGCACTTGGCTGGTAACCAAAAGGTTGGTGGTTTGAACCCACCCAGAAGCACCATGGAAGAAAAGGCCTGGCGATTTGCTTCTGTAAGGATTACAGCCAAGAAAACCCTATGGAGCAGTTCTATTCTGTAACACACAGGGCCTCCATAAGTTGTAAAAACAACAACTGCAAAAGGACAAAGACATTAAGATTGGGATCAAGAGCTGGAAAAAGACAGGGGTGCGAACTCTTATACCAGCCAACCAGGCAGATGACAGAAATGGGGATACTGAGCCGGGGGGAGAGGGAGGTCAGAGAGCACATCCCCACCCCCAGTGAACAACTGCTTCTACCTCTGTCGGCAGTTGCCTCGAGAGTGTGCACACCTAGCACTGCCAGACCTGATTTCTCGAAGGACACAGAAATGTTGAGTTTCTCATTTACAAATACTGGAAAGTAAATCAATTTTTAACAAACTTCAAGTTTGAATCTAGGAGGTTAGAAGTGGTGGTTTTCCTTGGAGGGTTGGGGACAACAAGAAAGGGACCTGAGGGGCCCACTGGGGGCTGGGAACATTCTGTGACTTGATCTGGGTGCTGGTTACCTGGATGTGTTCGGTTGGTAACCGTTACACCAAGTTGCACATTTATGATCTGCGCCTTTCCTCTCCAAGAAAAGTAAACACCTACAACGTCAAAACAACTGGGGACTGGCTAGAGCACGTCTCTACCCGGATTCCATCTGTAGGTCACTGGTTACAACTTTTGAAATAAGAGAGCAAAAGAAGTTCAGCTGTCAACATGGACAGGCAGATACCAGGAACTGAGAGCAATTAAGGCAGCGTCAGAAATCCAGTTTGGAGCTTCCCAGCAGCCAAAGCAAAATGGGCAACAGAAAATACAATCACATATATACTATGCGGAAGTTCCTGGATGGTGCAAATAGATATTGTACTCAGCTGCTAACCAAAAGGTTAGAGGTTAAAGTTCACTCAGAGGCACCTTGGAAGAAAGGCCTGGTGGTCTAGTTCCCAAAAAATCAGCCATCAAAAACCCTATGGATTAAAAAGTCATCTATACGAAGGCCAAATGGTCAGTAATTCTCTAGAGCAAAGATGACAGGGAAACCAGAGTATTGGAAACGAAACATCCAGAGGGAATTAATGAGGAAGTCAAAATATTTCGAAAAATGTAACCAATGTCTCTGAACAACTTGTGCAGTAATTATTAAATGGAAACCTAATTTGCAGTGTAAACCTTCACTGAAAAACACAATACTATTAAAACAAAACATAAAAAAACAAACCCTATGGAGCACAGTTCTACTCTGACAGAAATGAGGTGCCATGAGTTGGAGTTGGCTCCATGGTAGCTAGTTTATATGCTACGTGAGGCCTATATGAGAGAAACAGAAACATATACCAAACAAAATGTCCTGAGTTCTCAGAAAGCTCTCCAAAAGGCTTCTGCCTGCGGGTGGCAGAGGGTCTTATTGTCTGTCTCGGGCTGGGCACAGGCTGCTCTCTCGGCTCACTGAGCTGAGAAAAGAAATGTCCTCTCTCCCCAGCTGAGCCTTCTCCTTGGCACCAAGGCCTCCTGGTCCTGCCCGGCCCTCCTACCCTTCGCCTGGAATGTGAACCAACCTGCTAATGAAACAAAGCCACAGCTGCGAGCGCCAGGCCGGCCAGCGTCCGTGCGGAGGCCACCTAGCGTCCGCGGGGAGCTCACCGTGCATGTCCATCATCCCTGGGGAGGAGCTGTTCTCTGGAGTGGTCACCTCTGAGCCACACTTCTCGTCCTTGCCCTTCTTCTTGTTTTTGTTTTTCTGGAGGAGAAAATGGAACAGAAACTGAGTCACCCAATCACATGTGCGTGAGACCAGGGAGCGGTGTTTTATTCTACTGATTCATCCTGGACCCCCAAGTCTCTGGCAGGTTCCTTGGCCTGTGTGTGCCCATGTCCCATTAGGGCCGTGCTCTAAGCCTCACCCACTTTGGGGTCAAAGGGCCCACGGAGGGGAGGATCACAGGGCTGTGCTGGGCAACTGGGCAGCTCTGCGCCCTGGGAAGGATCCTGACTTGATTTGGGGTGCCGCCCTAGCAGGTGTGCAAAACCACTGGCTAGGGGAATTTCCTCATCCTCAAAGGAGAGCATCGGGGAAAAAGGCCACTTGGTCCCCTGGAGCAGGTACAAACCAAGGCCAGGTGAGTGGATTGGAGCAGAGGTCACAGCTCACCATCTCTAGGCTCCTGGGCTGTGTTTCTCTAAGTGTGGACAGCGGACTTGCAGCTTCATGCTGGAAGGCTAGATGGAGGGAAACTCCAGGGAACAGGGAGGGGCCCTTGATTTTTGTGGACGGTTCTAGTTTTTACAGTAAGAACAGAGTCAAGTTGGAAATAACCTAACTTGCCCATCGGTAAAAAGGCACAATAAATAAATTATGTAGTACAATGCAACGGTGACAAAGAATGAGGCAATGGTTCATGTGCTCACATGGGATGGTCTGCCAAAACATGAAAGTATTTCCGTATCTCCAGATGCATACAAGAAAGGTACAGAACATGTGAACAGAATACCAGGAGTAGTAAAGAAAAAGATATGCATGTATGTATTCATATGTGTATATATGTATCTGTGCCCGTGTATCTGTCTGGGTCTGTGTGTCTATCAGTGTCTGCCTATGCCTGTCTGTCTGTGTCTGCCTGTGCACTCACACTATCCGGAATGATAAATAGAAACTAACACTGGTTACCTCTAGGAAAGAGAAGAGGGTGGCAGTGGGTGAGAGCAGAGGTACAGTGAGGGGGGCCACAGGTGGGCACCTGCCCCTGGCACAAGTCAAAGCAGGTGCCAGACAAGGCCTCAGTGGCGTCACTCGAGGGGTGAGGGGGTGCAGACCACACCGAGTGACAATGTCATAGGAGGTGATGCCACACGGTCCAGAGATACGTCCAAGACCAAACTATGTGGGACTTGAGCTGCTCCAAAAAGCCCACTGCCCACTTCAGCCATGTTTCGGCACTGCTGTCTGCTGCCTGGCTCTTGGTGTCTGCCGGAATATTCCCGGGCATGGTTCGTTGGCCTAAAGGCGCTGCCACTGCCAAGGCCCGGGGCCCCAGGAGCTGCCTGTCAGCCTGACAGCCCCCCGGGACGCGGGTGCCTACCACGCAGGCCATGAGCCTCGGGCATGACTGCCTTCTTTTCGTCACTGCTATCAATGTCTATTCATCTTGAAATTTTGGGGGGGGGGGCATGACTTAGAGACTGCCCCTGGGCACTCGTTACCCTCGCTACACCCCTGGGTGGGTGGCGGGGGAGGCAGACTTACACAAAGATTTACAGTAAAAAAAATGTTTGAAGAATAGGCAAATCCATGGTGACGGAAAGTAGATACGTGGTTGCTAGGGATGGGGACGGAGAGAGGATGAGAGCTGCTAATGGGGATGGGGTTTATTTTGGGGTGATGAAATAATTCTAAATGAATAGCAGTGAGGAGTCGTACAGCCGAAAATACTAAAAACCCCTGGACTGTACACTCACAAAAAGGTGAATTTTCTGGTACGTGAATTACATGTTAATTAAAAAAAAAATTTTTTTTTAGGTAGCATTTGAATTTTATAAGCTGTTTTACCCGTTTAAATGAATAAAACCTTCAAAAGATTTCTGAAAAAAGAAAGTGTAACCGCTTATTAATCGAGTGCTTAAAAACACAAAAAGCTGTCCACCTGCAACACAGGTTCCTGGCCGCAAGGACCAGACATTCGCAATCAGTGGTCTGGGGCTGGCCTGGAAATCTGCATTTTATCAGGATTTTCAGGGGGGGCCTAGCTTCTGACAGTGGGTTATCTAATATAATAAGAAGAGCACAAACAGCAAAAGACAGAGTAAATAAATGGGACCTCATAAAAATTAAAAACTTCTGTTCATCAAATGACTTTACCAAAAAAGTGAAAAGACAACCCCTCCCTCTCCCAGAATATCTTCAGAAACTATATGTGTCTGGTAAGAATCTAATAACAAAAACATATATAAAATTTCAACAACTTAACAACAAAAAGACAACCCAATCATAAAATGGGCAAAGGACATAAATAAACATTTCACCAAAGAGGACATTCAAATGGCCACCAAACACATGAAAAGACGCTCAGCCTCATTAGCTATCAAAGAGATGCAAATCAAAACCACAATGAGATACCATTTCACTCCCACTAGGAGGGTATAGCGGTTAAGTGGTACAGCTGCTAACCAAAAGGTCGGTGGTTCGAATCCACCAGGAGTTCCTTGGAAACTCTATGGAGCAGTTCTGCTGTGTCCTATACAGTCGGTATGAGTTGAAATCGACTCGGCAGCAATGGGTCGGTTTTTTTTTTGTTCAGGATGGCCAAGATAAAAAACACAACACAAAATAACAAATGCTGGTGAGGATATGGGGAAAACGGAACCCTTATCCATTGCTCACAGCAATGCAAAATGGCATAACCGTTGTGGAAAACTGTGATAGTTCCTCAAAAAACTAAAATTAGAAATACCACATGACCCAACAATTCCACTCCTTGGTATACACCCAGAACACTTGAAAGAAGAGACTCAGAAAGAGATGTGTACATCAGTATTCATTGTGGCACTAGTCACAACAACCAAAAGGTAGAAACAACCTAACTCAACTGCCCGGCAACAACAAAATAAAGTTTAAAAAATAAAAAAAGATTCTCAGGGGATGGGATGCTGAACCAGGCATGGAACTATCACCTTTTTAAATTTTATTTATTTTGTTGTTGTTGAGAGCATACACGGCAAAACCTACACCAATTGCACAGTTTCTACACGTACAATTTACTACACTGGTTACATTCCTCGAGTCGTGCGGCCATCCTCACCCTCCTTTTCTGCACTGTCCCGCCTCCGTTAACGTGAACTCACTGCCCCCGGAGGTTCCCATCTAGCCTTTTCAGTTGCTATAGTGTGAGTTTGAGCCCACAGAGGCAGATCTTAAAAGAGCATAATACTCAAGGCAGACCTAGTTTAGCTAAATTATTTTTCTGTTTTAAGGCTTCGGGGGATATTTTTGGTTTAAGGTTTAAAGATTATCTCAGGGCAATAGCTTCAGGGGTTCATCCAGCCTCCATGGCTGCAGACGGGAACTATCACCCTCAAGGGAGAGAGGGTAGTGAACGGCATGGGGGTCAGAGCCAGGGAGAGAATGAGCATCCCTCGAGCACTAAGTATTAAACATCCTATACTGTGTAGCCTTTGTCCTGTCTCAAAAACCCCAGGAGCTCAGTTTTACTGCCCCACCGCACAGAAGAGGGAGCGAAGCCCCCTCCACGTGGGGCCACCTCTCTACCAGCACAGGTTAATCAGGGTGGTCTGCCCGACTGCAAATCCACGCTCTCTGCCCAGCCACAGCGGCCTGTCCTTCCCAACAGCCCATGGATTCCGCGTTCTCCTTGATCGCATTCCATTTGGCACTTCCCTGATGTCTGTTTCATGCTATTCTATAATTATCTTCCCCCAACGAGATTATAAATTCCTTGAGAGCAGGGACCATGTCTTTCTGAACGTACCCGGCGTTTACGCAGCACCTGATAATGTGCAAAGCGCAGCCGTGGGCAGGAGCCAGACGTGCCTTCCAGGAGTGTGGCGCTCTGTCCTCTTTCCTGGAGGGCCGGCACCAAGCAAGGACAGGGATCAAGACTTCAGGGAACAGCCTCGTGCCTCCATGAGTCTGGGCCAGACTAGAAGGGGCTACAAGTGCCCAGTTGTCAGCCCAGCAGACACAAACACATGGGAGAGGTCACGGAACCAGGGGAGGAGACTGGGCCCCCATGGCACTCACCTATGATGCCTACACTGACCTGGTCCCAGGAGTGACTGGAGCCACGTGGGCTCAGCTTGAGCCATCTCCCTGAAGGAGAGGACTGAGGCTGGCGGGTGAAGAAGGCAGTCCAGGCAGGAGGACTGGTTCTGGGTGAGACTGCTCTGCGTTTTAAGACTAGAAATGAGAGCAGCTGACCAGCATATTTGGGGGTCACAGGCCCGGGAGCCACAAGGTTAAAAACCTGTCTGTCATGTGGGGCCACTGGCTGCCACCACGAAGCCCTCTGGAGACCAAGCACAGCTGCTGGAGCTCCCTCTAGTGGTCGTGGAAGGGATGGCGCCAGCCCTCCTGTGGCACCCTTGGGACCCCCACCGGGGTCCAGGAATTCCTGCACAATCCTACTCCTGTCACCAGTGGCTCCAACCACCAGAGGACTCTCTTAGGGTAGAAAGAGCACACACTTTGGAGTCAGTCATCCTGAGCTCAGCTCTGACACCCGCTGTGTGCCTCTAGGGAAGTGGCTTCACCTCTCTGAGCCCATCTCCTCGTTTGTACCGAGAGGCTAAAGAGATCAACGCCACAGAGTCAGTATGAGACATAAATGAGATAATGCAGTAATGCATTCAGCAGGTGCCTGAAAAGGATATGGTGCCCAAGAACAAGAGCTACAATGATGGGGAAGGGGCAATCTGTCAGTACCACTACACTGCCCCCCAAACCACCATGCTCAGGGTGCTGGGGGGCACCTCTGTTCTCCAGGTGTGTCCCCAGTGGCAAACCACAGGCACTCAGCCCAGAGGAAATGGCATGCAGGTGACACTGTCCACCTCTCTGAGGGTCAAACTCTGTGGCTGCACTAAGGGCAGGGGTAGGGACCCTAAGTTGGGTCCTTCTGCTTCCCAGCTGGTCCCATGGTGGCAGGCAGTGAACACCCCAGGTGGGACCACCCCGCATACTCACCTCGTCAACCTTGGGCTCCGTCACAGGGACCCACTTGTAGATTCGTAGGGACGTATCACCCACGGTCACCCACTTCTTCTCCCTGTGGAGGATGAGAAAGAGCCTGTGACCAGGACATGGGGTTTAGGGCCCAGGGTCAGGAGCATACGCAGAAGCCATACAGGGGTGGGTGTGAATCCCAGCTCTGTTGCTCATGAGCCAGGGGCCCTGGAGCAAGTTGCATCACCACCACACGCCTTAGTTTCCCCATCTGTTAAAACACAAGGTGGCCTGTCTCTCGGGGCTGTCAGGAGGAATATGTGAGACCACACATGTCAAGTGGCGCCCACAGTGCCTGGCTTGTGGGAAATACTGATGGGGGGCTGCCACTGTGGTCATTCCTGGAGACAAGGGCAATGAGGCCCAGGTGCCTTGGCTTTCACCCCACATCACCGCCAGCTCCTCGGAGCCAGCCCACGCACCCTGGGCAACGGAGGGCCACAGATCAGCCTGGCCTCTTCCTGGGACTGATGCGGGGGTCCCCACCAGGGCTACTTAAAACTTGTCCTGCCTTCCTGGCCATGCTTCTGAGGTCTGGGTAGGAGAAGCGGGAGCAGAAAAGGTGCACGACTACCCGTTCTTCTGGGCAAGCATCCTTTGGAAGCAGCCAACGGGAGTACGAGGCAGGCTACAACCCTGGTGCTCAGTGACCTCAGTCCCCAGGGGGGTGACTCTGTGAAAGGGAAGTACTACCCAGACCTGGGGCAGCAGCCTGAGGCTGAGACAGGCCAGCAGAGCACTCCGTGACCCCCACTCAATTCTGCAAATGGCAGGGGGTCCATGATCTATGATCTCAGCCATGCCCATGTCTGACAGCTGGTCCACCCCGCCCCACCCCCCCCCACCACCTCAGTTCTCAATTCTTGGAGGACCAAGCCCTGGTGGCCCCCATTCACTGCCAGGGGCAGGTTTATGGAAGAGAAGATGAGTTACCACCTATAGGAAGAAAAGGGGTGAATGGCTTTCATGAAAGATAATAACTACTGCCACCCCCTTCACCACCTCTCTGGATGAAGCCTTGTCACACCATACATTACTGCTACTGCACCGAACTTCCGTCCTTGACCCCATACATAAGCCATGTCACTTCCTGCCGCAGACACTCCAGTGGCTCTGTATCCCACTGGGAGGGAACACCAGAGTCCCACACGAGACACTGACGCTCAGAGAGACACAGCTGGGATTTGAATCCAGGATGTGTGGGCTCGAGTCCATGCTCTGGACACAAGCCCCTGCAGTCTCAGGAGTCCTGGGAGACCACGAAGTACCTATGCAACCCTCCATGAGGAAACTGGCCAATTCGAGAGACCCACAATGGGTGTCAGGCCCAGACGTGCACCTAGTACAGGTGGGACCTCGGCAGCATGACTCACGGGTTGCCTGGCACCTCCTCCAGCCTCCAGGCCCAGACTCGACCGTGACTTCCCCCTCTGTGGTGTGTGGCTCTCATGTGCCAGCCCACCCAGCACCATTCCCCAGAGGGCTCTAGGTACACGCACACACTCCAAACCAGCTAAGCCCAACCACAGACACCTCCACCCCCAAAACTCTCTCTGCCTACTCCGATACCTGTACTTGCTGGAGGAAGCTAGGGCCTGGCTTCTATTATTATCATTGTTAATACCAGTGACCATTTCAATTGGAGCCCCTGTTGGCGGTTTGAACCTACCCAGCAGCTCTTTGGGAGAAAGACCTGGCGATTTGCTGCCATAAAGATTACAGCCTAGAAAATCCTACGGGGCAGTTCTACTCTATTACATGGGGTCACGAGTCAAAAACTGACTTGATGGCACCTAGCAACAACAGTGACCGTTTCTAGTACCTTTCACATGTTAAGCTCTGTACATAAACCAAAAGAACACAAACCTGTTGCCGTTGACTCCGACTCATGGCGACCCCACGTGTTTCAGAGTAGAATTGTGCTCCACAAGGTTTTCAACGGCTGTGACTGTTTGGAAATAGATTGCCGGGCCTTTCTTCCAAGATGCCTCTGGGCAGATTCAAATCACCAACCTTTTGGTTAGCAGGTGAGCACTTAACCATTTGTACCACCCAGAGACTCCATAAGCAATGGATACACTGTTTCTCTAATCTTTGCTTCACTTTGCATGATAGGAAACATTATCTTTCCCACTGGACAGATAGAAAAACTGAGGCATGGGGAGATGAAGGTTTTTCCCGAGTCGGTATTCAAACCCTTGAAGCCTTACTGCTTTTAGGAGAAGCCTCCCCTGCCCCCACTTCCATCAGGCCAGAAAGGGTAAGTGCGGGGACCTGGCTAAGTTACAACCTGCCCAGCTTCTACCTCGGACAGGCAGCATGGATAATCCACTCCCAACCTTTTACCACCTCCACTGCTAATGATCAGAAGGGTGCCTGGAAGGGATAGGAAAGTCCTAGGAATAGCCTCAATGACAAGGAAAGCAACAATTATAAAAGCCACTTTATTCTAGGGGACAGGCTTTGTGCTAATGTTTTGTTTATATGCCACCCAAGAGACCCAACATGCAATGCAAGGGGGCCCACTGTTATTTTATATCTAGAGAAACAGAAGACCCAGAGAGATTAGGTCGCTTACTTGCGGTCACACAGCTACCAAGTGGCAGAACAAGGATCGGGCACAGACTGTTGGGCCAATCCCAGAGTCCATCTTTGGCACCATCATGCAATTCTGTCCCCTGTGAAAACTAAGAACCCATTCCACAGAACAGTCTTTGATGTGGAGCTGGACAAAGAAGCACAAATTGCTAGAATCCCCAGCAAATAGCCAAAGCCACTCACTGCTCACAAGCCCTCAACCGGCAGCCTGGGCTGCAGTAAGTCCAAAGTATGATTGTGTTTAAAAAAAAAAAAAGGAAAAAGTAATTGGTTTGCAATACACAGGACACCTTTCAGAGCAGGAAGTGTGCCCAAGAGCAGGGTTTTTCAGGCCACACATGAGCCGGGGTTAATGTTTTCAGTTGCCATTGTTGTCCACGGAGTTTTCAGGCCACGGCAGGTCAGGAGAGGACAGCGGTCAAGCTCTCAGTCCGGCCTCCCTTTACCCCAGTTGGCGACTCTTTCGGCCAAGTCCCCAAAGTCACTCAGAATTTAAAAATCATTTTGTACCTGCGTTTCCAAGTGTGGATGGTGAGGTGGCTACAGAACTGACCTTCAGACTAACGCCAGGACAGCAGCCACCCAGAGGGATGGGGGCCGGGGGCTCAGGTGTGAGTCCAGAGGGGACTAAGGGGTTTCACGGCAAGTTTGGCAGAGCCCCAGGAAACGCCACACAAACCCAGTGGCACAGCTGAAGTTTGTCACCTGCCCCCAAACCCGTCTCTCCAGAACACCCCCCACAAGGGCATGAAGCTCTACCCGTGACCTCACACCACAGGGCGAACAAGCGGCCCATAGGCAGGTTTTGTTTGACCTGAACAGAACTTCTTTAAAAATTTGAATTGATTGGCAAAAAAAATCAGACTCCACATGAAAATCCACATTCCTGGCTCCTCTTGAAGTTCACGGATCTGGCCCCACATTCCCCAAGGAGAGAGAACTACTCTAGATGGGGCCTGTGGCTCCCTCAGATCCCCCACTGGGAGCACAGGCCTGGACCCCATGGGCACCGGGCCAGATTCATGCCTACCAGGCCACACCTGACATTGCCAACCTTCCCACAAAGCTGCCCCTTGGATAAGCCCAGAGCCTTTCTGCTCTGAAGGCCTCTAGTAGCCTAACCAAAACCCACTGCTGTCGAGTTGATTCTGACTCATAGCGACCCTATAAGACAGAGTAGAACTGCCCCATAGAGTTTCCAAGGAGCGCCTGGCGGATTTAAACTGATGACCTCTTGGGTAGCAGCTGTAGCTCTTAACCACTACGCCACCAGGGTTTCCTTTGGTAGCCTACCAGACTTAATTACCTCTCTGTCCCCACCAGACTTGGGCTCCTAAGACAAAATGGGCTAAATGGGCTCCAGCTGTATAGTAATACCCAAACAACCCAGTGCCGTCGAGTCGAATACAGCCCCCCAAAAGCTCCTCCCCAACACGGACTCCTGTGTAAACTGCACCCGTCCAGAAGCTCCTCCTCAGCACAAGCTCCTATAGAAACTACACATACCCATCCCAGGTATTCCTGGCAAGGCCAGTTTCCAACGTCAGGTCTAAGAGCCAGCCATCTTGGTGCCACCTTCCCTCCATGGGGACTCTACTGTCTCCCTCGGAGTTCTAAGTCCCTCACATGGTAGTCACCTCCAGGGCTCATCCTTGTCACCTGAGGAGGTCTGGCCTGTGGCTCGCCCAGGCCCATTTGACCCACCTCTGCCTGGCAGGAGGGTCCCTCTGATGAGACCCGCCCTGAGGTGCTTGGGGGAGGCCCATGGCACGGTCAAACCTCCCCCTCCCCCAGGGACGGCTGGGAAGTCCTCAGGGAACAGGCTTCCCAGTCCTCACCGCATGTCCCCAAGGGAACCTTCAGACCCTGTGCCTGGGCGTCTCGGGCTAAGCTAGAGCCATTGCCTCCTATCTAATGATTCCGGCTTCCCTTCTCCACACACACTGGGCCTCACAACCTTGGCCCAGTTACTCAAAAGGGGGCCCACCATTTTGTTTTTCCTTCTGCCATTTTCTGGCTGGGGGCTCATACGCCACCTCCAGCTTTGCTGGAGCACCACACAGAAAGGAGAGGAGAAAGGGACAGAAGCTACAGACAGGGAGGCCAGGGCTCCTGGCTTTTTCCTGGAGTTGGGGGGTCAGGCTGGCAGAGGGGGAGAGGGCTTTAGGGGTCACCGAAACTGAGGAGAAACATCACCCTAGGTTTATAGGGAAAACGGTACCTCAGACACCTCAGTCTTCCTCTAGATAAAATACAGGGCACCCAATTAAATTTGAATTTCAGATCAACAATGAATGATCTTTTAGTGTAAGTATGTCCCAAATATTGCATGAAGCATAATTACACTAAAAAAAAAATTGTTGTTTATCTGAAATTCAAATTTAACTGGGTGGCCTGTATTTTTACTTGCTAAATCTGGCAGCCCGAAGTCTCAGCCGTGGTGAAATGCATGGTTAACAGCCACGCAGTTAATAAACAACTCAAAGCCTCAACCTCCAACTGGAAGGCCCATTCTAAAGGTACAGTGAAGGTGAGATACAGCTACTAAACCCAAGCAGTGAAGAAAAGAAGCCTTTTTTTTTTTTTTTGAGCTCAGAGGTGGCAAAAAAAAAAAATCCGCAAGACTTTTACAAAGTCCACCTTATATCAACAACATTTAATGAGTGCTCCTACGTGAAAGGTTGGTGGTTCGAACCTACCCAGAAGTACCTCAGAAGACAGGCCCGGCGATCTGCTTTCGAAACATCACAGCCTCGAAAACCCTATGGAGCGGTTCTCTGCACACAAGGGGTCGCCATGAGTCAAAACTGACAACTAAAAACAATGTACCAGGAGTTCCCAGGTGGTGAAAACAGTTAACGCACTTGGCTGCTAACCCAAAGGCTGGAGGTTTAACTCCACCCACAGATGCCTCGGAAGAAAGGCCTGGCGATCTACGTCCAAAAAATCAGCAGTCAAAAACCCTATGGAGCACAATTCTACACATGGGGTTGCCATGAGTCGAAGCTGACTGGAGGGCAACTGGTAATTGGCCCACGTGCTAGGACAGGTGCTTTTGGAGACCTGACTGTATTTGGTCCTCATCCACCCTAAGGGGCAAGGAGCACAGGACTTCTTTTTTACAATGGCTTTGACAAGTTGCATGGTAAGGTCACAGCAAGGGAGTGGGCTGGGAGCCCATCTGTTAGTTCCCACAGCCTGCCTGACATCTTTAAAGGACAAGACATGTTTCCCAAAACACAGGGAGGGAGAGAGACTCCCTCTACCCAAACACGCCTGGCTGTCCTGTGCAGGCTTCCGGGGCTGTCTGGTTCTGGGGCTTGCTGGGTAGAAAACCCCATCTCTCCATCTGCCTTCTGTGTGGAGCAGCTGGTGGGCCTGCAGGAGCAGCTGTCAGGGTGCAGGGCCTCAGCCAGGCTCCCACCCTGGGGCAGGAGGCCCCACCAAGCCTTCTCCAGCAGAGAAAGGCCGCCTGTTCCGGCTCCTTCCTAGCCTCCAGGATGGCCACAGAAGGGGCTCAGGCCCAGACACCAGTCCATTCTTTGCAACAGGACAACTCCAGCCTTCCCACCTGGGAATCCTACAGAAGACGGAGTTGGCAGGGCTTGTTTTCCAGTGGCTGCGTTTTAGCCTGCAGCTGTTTCTGCCATTTTTAAAAGGCTCCATTCCGGCCACTGTGTGCGCACAGGCCAGGGAAGCTACCGAAGCACCGGCGACTCGGATCTCAACTTTGAATAGCCTCCCTTCTCACGGTTCTGAAAATTCTTTGTCCCGTTGGAGCCAAACCCAGCCCACGGCCGGGCATCCGGCCATCCACAGACAGCTCTTTCCATAGGAGGCCCCGGAGCACGTGGACTTTATTGATTTTTCTCTTGCTTTTTTTGTTGGGTTTGACTCAGAAAGGACAGCGAACTTGTGACACTGCCGGACCTAGAGGCTCGGCCCCCCGTGATTTTTAGAGATGGAGGCGCGACTCAAGAAATGACACCCCAAAACGTAAATATACCCTGCCACCGGGCCTGCCCACCTTCAGAGCTTTAAATAAAGGGGCAGGGCGAGACCGTGGGTGCTGACACTCGGGGACAGCGTTGCGGCCGTTCCTCTCCCTCCCGTACCCTGGTGAAGCCGTGGGAGGAAAAAAAAATAAAGTTGAAACCCGGGAGCCTGGAGTTCTCTGAAAGTCTACCCCAACCTGGATCGGCTCAGCCTCGGGCCTGGCCTGGGGCCGATCAGGGTCAGACCCGCCGAGACCGGGGAAGGCTCTTAACACAATGATTACGAGGGCCACACCAGCCAGGAGCTCATTTGAGCTTGAAAACCACGCGCCCCCGACCCCAAATGTTCCTTTTGCCCCCGAGTAGAGAACAAAAACAACGGCTCTCCCTGCAAAACACACACGAGCTTCTGTTTTGGGGAAGGCAGGCGCGGCCCAGGAGCACTTTTGCTGCCTCCAAATCTCCTCCAGCCGTACCCCGCGCCCCGCAGCCGGTGCGGGTGGGCGGTGGGAGTGGGTGCCCGGCGCCCCGGCCGCCCCACCGGCATCGCTTCCTCCCGGCGCTCGCCCCCGTCTTTCTTCCTCGCCAAAAGCCCTCTCTCCAGGCAGCCCAAAGCGCTAAATTTAAACGGCTGGCGCTCTGCAAACTCCACAGACTCGAGGGCGCCGGGCCTGGGAGGCGGGAGCCGGCGGCGGAGACGCCGTGCGGGCAGGGCGCGGGGCCGGCGCTGCGCTCGCCGCCCGAGGCGCGCGGGGAGGAGACGCGGCCCGCTCCGAGCCTGCACAATGGAGCTCGCGCTCTCCGCTCCGCCGGCATCACGGCCCGGCGCGCGGGAAGCCGCTTTCATGTGACTTGCACAAAACGAAATGGCTTCTGGGCCGGCCCCGAGTCCCCTCCCGGCCGCGCGCCGTGCCTGGGCCGCCGCCGGTCCCGCCGCCGGTCCCGCCGCCCCGCGCGCCCGCCGCCTCCGAGCCGCCGCCGCCGCCGCGGCGCCAGGTGGGCGCCGGGCGAGCGCACCTGGGCAGCGGCCGCGGTCCCGGCTCGCGCAGGTGACCCGGCCCGCCCGCCACCCGCGCCAACTCTGGGCCCGCGGCCCGGGCGAGGGGCGCGGGCGGACCCTTGGGGCCGCGGAGACCGGGCGTCCGGGTTTTGTGCGGCCGCGGCACCCGGCGAGGAGGCGCCTCAGCTCACCATTTGCGCACTTTCTCGATAGCCGCCATGACCCTCTTGATATCATCTTTGGCCCGGCTCCTGGTCTCGGCTCGAACCGACCTGCCCGACATGGTGCTGGCGGCGACAGAGGCTGGGGCCGCGCCGCCGGTCCTGCTCGCGCTCCGCGGCGGCCACACTCGCTCGCTCGCGGCTCACTCACACAGACACTCACACACGCATTCACACACTCACACACACATACACACAAAGCCTGTGCCGCCGCGCGCCGGGCCCAGTGCGCAAGCGCCGGGCGGCAGCTGCACCGAGCGGGGGAGCAGCGCCGCCGCCGCCGCCAGTGCGGCCTCCGGGCCCGGCAGCGCCCCAGGCTCGGGCCGCGCGCCGCGACCCCGGCTTCTGCCCGGGGAAGGCGCCCGGGACCCCCACCCCGGGCGGCGAGGGGGCGCGGCGACCCGGGCCCCCGCGGCCGAGAGGGCACGTGGAGGGGGAGGCGTGGGCCGCGCGCGCGGACAAGTCCTCGGAGGCCGCAGGTGCTGGGGGTCCCTTGGGGAGGGCAGGCTGGCGGGACAGCCAGCCTGGCAGGGCGCGCGTTCTTTGGGAGCCAGCTCGGCTGCCTGTCTCCGGGCCCGGGTTCGTTGTAGCGGTTGCAATAATGCAAGTTTCCTGTGGGGCTCTTGACTTCTCAGAGTTGAAGGCGGCGATTCGGGACGCGAGTTGCTCTTGGAGAGAGTTGAGAAATACGGATCGCTGTTCGTTCGCCCTCTTCCCCGTTTCAACACGCGGGCTGACACCTCGCCGCCCCGACGCTGGGCCCTTTGGCTAAACTAGGATGGAAGGAAGGGGGCCTGTGGCAGATCCCGGGAAAACAGTTGGCCGTGCTTTTTAAACAGCTTTCTGCGTAGGAAAAGCTCAGTGACCCTCAGCCTTTTACTAGGTGCCCTTACCTTAAGATCAGGTGCCCTCGCCATAATTAAGATGAGGGGTATGCTGGGGTTTCCGTCAGAGAACTACAATTTAAACTGAAGCTGTTGATGGCACTCCGGATAAGTGCCAGGCTCCGGGAAGGTGAAAAGGACTGGCCAGCCCACGGAGAGGGCTTTTGACAGCAGTTTTCTTCCCATTAGACCTCAGGACAGCCCTGTGGAGGAATAGACGATTATCAGGACAGCCCAGGTGCCCCCACCTTTATGTTTGGCTGCAGCTGTTTAGATCTGACCAGCACCCAGTCGTGCCCCATGAGTGCTCAGGAAAATGAGAGGGGCAGCCTTAGCAATTCCAACGCCAGTCACTTCCAGGTGCGAAACTGAGTCCCGAGGAGTTATGTCCAAGGTCTTAGGCATAACCTACATCTCCAATTCTCACTCATCCTAATCTCAAGCAATTTCCCCCGAGGTTTGGTTTTTTTTGTAGAAGCTCTAAGGGGGAAGTGGAGAGGGAGACTGCGCGTGTCTTTCCCAGGCATGTCGTTTTACTTTTCTGAAACTCAAATTCCTGATGTGAAAATTAAGATTACAGCACTAACCTCAGTGACCCAGCAATTCCAGCCCTAGGTATATACACTCACAAGAATTAAAAGCAGGGACTTAAACAGAAACCTGCACATCAACGTTCATTGCAGCACTTTTCACACCAGCCAAAAGGCAGAAGCTTATCAACAGATGACTGGATAAACAAAATGTGGCGCATCCATGCAGTGGGGTATTAAGCAGCCATAAAGAGAAATGAAGTCCAGATTCGCTACAGCATGGACGAGCCTTGAGAATATTATGCTGAGTGGAGTAAGTCACAAAAGGACAAATGTTACATGATCCCACTTATATGAAATAGACTGTAAATGTACAGAGACCAGAGTTTATTAGTGGTTACCAGAGGTACAGAGAGAGGGAGAGTGGGGAGTCATTGCTTAGGGGGACACTGAGTTTCTGTTAATGGTGGTGGAATAATCTGGAAACGGACAGTGATGATGGTTGTACAACATGATGAACATGATGCCACTGAATTGTACATGTAAAAACTGTTGAATTGGCAAATGTTTTGTTAATATGTTTTTACCACAATAAAAATAAATTTTTAAAAAAGAAAGGCACTTAGAGAATTATCCTGAAGATTATATGGGAAACCATGGAGCAGCAGGCCATAAAACAGACGTCTGACTAGATCTAGCCAGCAGATATGTACTTTGGGCTGTGCAGGACTTTTAAAAATATTTTAATTGAAAATAGATATCATGTCAAAACCCCCAATTGCAATTGGTGAATAGATAAACGAAAATCCTCACGATAGAATATTATTTGGCCATAAAACAAAAGAAGTACAGACATATGCCCCAACATGGATGAATGCTGGAAGGCAGTGGAAGGCAGACACAGAAGGAAAAACACTGTCTGATTCCACTTAAATGAAATACCCACAATAGGCCAATCCATAGAACCAGAAAGCAGATTAGTGGTTGCCAGAGGCTGAGGAGCAGTGGGGATGGGGAGAGACTGCTAATAGGCATGGGGTTTCCTTCTGAAGTGACAAAAAAGTTCTGAAACTAGACAGAGGACGTGGTCGTACAACATTGTGGTTACACTTAATGCCACTGGATTGTAAACGTTAAAATGACTAAAATGGTCAGTTTTATGTTATTTGTATTTTACCAAAAGGAAAACCCAAATATCCAGCCTATTCAGAAATAGCAGTAGATCTGGCAACACTGGGCCCCCACTGTCCCCATCAAGGGACCACGCTGTGCCCTTCAGACGACGTCCCCCAGTTCACGAGTGTGCTCATCCAACCGCTTTACTCATTTGTGTTACCTGTCTGGCCCCTGAAGGTATTTGTGTTTTCGATCCCTGATTAAACTGTAAAACTCTACAAATGTTCTTTACAAATCTAGTATGTCACTTTTTATAGTTTCTTGTCCCCTGAAGATATTTTAGGACTCCTTTATTTTCTTCAACAAAGCGCAGTTGTTTTATAGCCTGTGTCTGATAATTCTAACATTTGAAGTATCTGAGGGTCTGTTTCTGCTAGTTCTTGCTCATGGTATCGTATTTCCTTGTGGTATGCCTGCTTCTTTTTGACCAGGCCAGACATTGTATTTTAAACGTGATTTATAGGAATAATTTGAGGCCTAGGATGAAGTAACTTTCCTTTAGGGATGGTTTATATTTGCTTCTCCCAGGATCCTGAAGGAACTGATGGTCCAGGGCTACCTCAATCCAAGTTCAGGGCTTGTGGTTCCTGGACCACCCGGGCCATGTAAATACAGGCTGCAGGGTGTATAAGTCGAATTTGCTTATTATAACCTATGGGTGGGGTCAGTGATGTACTGCAGCTGGCTCACAGGCTTGCGTTTCCCTCTTCTGTGTTTAGTGACCTCATGTTAATAGCTTGAAGTCAGCCATGGTGAGAATATTTACACTACCAAACCAAAAAACCAAACCCAGTGCTGTCGGGTCGATTCTGACTCATAGCGACCCTATAGGACAGAGTAGAACTGCCCCATAGAGTTTCCAAGGAGCGCCTGGTGGATTCAAACTGCCAACCCTTTGGTTAGCAGCTGTAGCACTTAACCACTATGCCACCGGAGTTTCCATTTACACTACAGCCATGGGCAAATGCTATAAATCAGGATCCTCCTTCCCCTTCCCCACCCAGAGCTGTCTGTTAAACATTTGCCAGTGTACCACCCCACTAGTGTCCACTGGGGCCCCAGGTTATTGTGGGGAGAGTCTCCCTCATCACTGCAGCCACCGTGTCAGTCCATCTTGTTAAGGGTCTCCCTCTCTTTTGCTGACCCTGTTCTTTATCAAGCATGATGTCCTTCTCCAGGGACTGGTCCCTCCTGATAACATGTCTGAAGTACTTGAGACGATGTCTCCCCATCCTCGCTTCCAAGGACCACTCTGGCTATATTTCTTCCAAGACAGACTTGTTCATTCTTCTGGCAGTCCATGGTGTATTCAACATTCGTCACCAACACAATAATTTAAAGGCATCAATTCTACATCTGTCTAACTTATTCGTCATTCAGCTCTCGCGTGCTGAAAACATAGTGGCTTGGGTCAGGAGCAACTTAGTCCTCAAAGTGACATCTTTGCTTTTTAACACTTAAAAGAAGTCTTCTGCAGCAGATTTGCCCAATGCAATACATCATTTGATTCCCTGACTGCTGTTTCCATGGGCACTGATTATGGACACAAGTAAAATGAAATCCTTGACAACTTCAGTATTTTCTCCATTTATCATGATGTTACTTGTTGGTCCAGTTGAGAGGATTTTTGTTTTCTTTTATGTTGAAGTGTAATCCATACTGAAGGCTGTGGTCTTTGATCTTCATCAGTAAGTGCTTCAAGTCCTCTTCACTTTCAGCAAGCAAGGCTGTGTCAGATTACCAGGTGCTTCTAACTAGTTTTAGTCTGGAAGCTCTTGCAAGAGCTGAAACCTGTCCACCAATTTCCTCCTCTTGCTATCTCATATACCAGCAGGGTCACCCTAGGTGGACGGGTTTCAGCTGAACTTTCAGACTAAGACAGACTAGGATGAAGGACCTACTTCTGAAAAAACCAGCCAGTGAAAACCTTATGAATAGCAGCTGAACATCGTCTGATACGGCGCTGGAAGACGAGCCCCTCAGGTGGGAAGAGCTGCCTCCTCAAAGTAGAGTCCACCTTTAATGACGTGGATGGAGCCAAGCTTTCTGCACCTTCATTTACTGATGTGGTACCGCTGGAAACGAGGAGATACAGCTGCAAACATCCCTTAATAACCAAAACGTGGCACGTACAAAGTATGAATCCAGGAAAATTGGCAGTCGTCAAAAGTGAAATGGAATGCATAAAGATCCATATCCTAGGCATTAGTGAGCTGAAATGGACTGGTATTGGCCATTTTGAATCAGACAATCGTATGGTCTGCTATGCCAGGAATGACAAATTGAAGAGGAATGGTGTTGCATTCATCGTCAAAAAGAACATTTCAAGATCTATCCTGAAGTATAACGCTGTCTGTGATAGGATAATATCCATACGCCTACAAGGAAGACCAGTTAATACAACCATTATTGAAATATGCTAGGATTTGCAAATATCTGTGAGGTGAGAGTGGCCTCTTTGCTGGAGTCTCTTTCGGGGTTCTCTTTTCCCTTCAGTTTCAGCCTGATAATTCCTCACTATCTTTTCAGCACATTGTGGCTTTTCAGATGTTTTTCAATACCTTTTTTTTTTTTTTCCTAGCCTTCTTAGTTGTTTGAGAGTTAGCCTGAATAACCATTACCAGAGACTGGAAGTTAAGCTCTCTACAAATGTTAGTTATGATTAGACATGGTAGATGAGTGGTCGTAGGGTTACAGAAGCGAGTTACTTAGTTGTGGCTTGTGTCAAATGTCCCAACCTCTCTGTGCTCCCCCTATAACATGGGGATAATGATCACAACTATCTCACAGGCTTGTTATGAGGGTTACACACATTAATATTTGTCAAGCACTTTGAACAGGGCCTGGCACATGTATCCAGGGAAAACCATTCGTTAAATAGGGGACTTGGCCTCTTTATGTCCATTCTAAAACCTGAAATCAAACTGCTCCTGTCTCCTGGGTTGTTCAGGTCAAGTCTAATCCACTCCTGCTGTTAAACATTCCCTGGGATGGAGGTTTGTTTGCCACCGTGGGGTGGAGGAGGCTTCTGTCTCCGGAACGGAGATGTGAAACATGAGGAAAGGACAGTCCCTGCGCTGGTGCTTCTCTGCTGCTCTGGTCTTCACCTGCGACAGCAGCAGGCAAGCATGTGTTCGCATAAACGGAGGTGCTCAGGTCATTAGCAAGGTCTAGCAAAGGGGGAAAGAAGCCCTGGTAGTGCAGTGGTGAAGCGCTCAGTCAGCAGTCGAACCCACCAGCGGCTCTGCAGGAGAAACGACGTGGTGAACCTGGTGAAACCCTGTGGGGCAGTTCTACTCTCTCATATAGGGTCACTGTGAGTTGGAGTCAGCTTGACGGCATACAAAAACAGCAGCAAAGAGGGAAGGGCACGTTGGTGGTTCAGTGGTAGCTTTCTAGCCTTCCATGAAGTAGACCCGGGCTCAATTCCTGGCCGATGCACCTCATATGCAACCAGCACCCATCTGTTAGTGGTAGCTTGCATGTTGGTATGACACTGAACATGTTTCAGTGGAGTTTCCAGATTAAGACAGACTAGGAACAAAGTCCTGGTGATTACATGCAGAAATGATCGCGCATATGGTGCTGCTGTGTTCCCCTCTGCACGGGGCTGCCAGGGCCGATTCGATGGCAGCTACAACAAGCAAAGGGAGAAACCTTGAAGACAAAGCTCCAACCACAGCAGGCGATCTAGTCCGTTCAGAAGGAAACTTTCGGGCACGCTGCAGGAAGGGTGTGCATCTAGAACCAAGCATCTGGTCCCCGGCCTCCTTTCATGGAAAAGGAAGCTACAGTCCGGCCAGGCCACAGCCAGTGTGCAGAGTTGGGACCAGAACCCAGTTCTCCCGACTGCAGGCATTGGGCTTCCCCACTCCACTCTGGCTCTTCATGCTGAGTTTCAGACAGGAGGGAGGCCTTGGAATTTTCTGTTGTTGGAAGGAGCCCTGCTGGGGCCAGTAGCTAAAGTGCTCACATGCTAACTGAAAGTTCAGCAGTTCAAACCCACCAGCGGCTCCCCAGGAGAAAGATGTGGCAGTCTGCTTCTGTAAAGATTACAACTTTAGAAATCCTATGGGGCAGTTCTACTTTGTCCTGACTCTTCACTATGAGTCAGAATCGACCCAGTAGTGGGGGGGAGGCAGCCTCCCCACTAAAGAAACAAAAAGGGGCCAGTCTCCTTTCCTCTAGGTAGGTAGGTTCAGGGCATGGGTCCCAAACCTTAGCCAGTTCGTGGATGGTTCCAGCCATAACTGTGCTTTTTTAAAAATAATATTTATTGAGATATGATTCACATACCATAAAATTCACCCTTTTATAGTATACACTTCGGTGGTTTTTAGTATATTCACAGAGTTGTACAACGGTCACCACAATCAATTTAAGAACATTTTTATCATCTGAAAAAGAAACCCCATATCCATTTGCAGTAATTCCCCCTTCCCTCTCCTCCCAGCCCTCGGCAACCACTAATCTACTTTGTATTTCTAGGAATTTGCTTATTTTGGACATTGCGTATAAATGGAGTCATACAATATATGTCGTCCTTTGTGCCTGGCTTCTTTCGCCTAGCATAACGCTTTCAAGGTTCATCCACGTTGTAACATATATCAGAACTTCATTCCTTTTTGTGGCTGAGTGACGTTCTATTGTGGGAATAGACCACATTTTATCATTCGTCATTTGACTGACGTTGAGTCGTTTCCACTTTTTGGCTATCACCAATAATGCTATGAGTATTTGTGTACGAGTTTTTGTGTTTTCATTTCTCTTGGGTACATACCTAGGAGTGGAACTGCTGGATCATATGGTAACTATTTTTGAAGACTTGCCAAATCATTTCCCACGGCAGCTGCACCATTTTACATCCCACTGGCAATGGTTCAGGGGCCTGATTTTTCCACACCCTCGCCAACACTTGTTAGTGTCTGTCTCTTATTTTTGCCATCCTAGTGGGAGGATCAACTCAATGGCAAAGAGTTTTTTTTTAGTGGGAGTTGTGTAGTATCTCACTGATTTTGAATTTGACCTTGATTTTTGAAGGAGTGGTGTGGGGTGATGCAGAAATGCTTCACAGCAGAAGTGGTCTTGGGGAGCCTCGGGGTACTGGAGGCATTGAGTGTGCCCAGTGGTAGCAGTGCCAGTGGCGTCCTGGCCTTCTTTAGTTCCTGCTCATTTTCAGAGCTTGCTTCTCCAGTCTTTCCACTGATTCTGTGAGTTACCTGGTAAATAAAGTCCCTTTTCTCTTAAGCTAATCAAAGCCACTGTCTATTGCTACAAACCAAAGATCCTAGTTGATACCGTACCCAAGCAGTCCTACTTCCAGGATGCCTCTTCTCCTGCCACAGTTCTTCCCTTCTCTTCTCCCCGCACAACTGGAGTCCTCTCCTCACTGCGCCACCCAATCCCATGCCTCTAAGATAACCCAATCTGATCCTAACTCTCCCTCTTCACTTTAAGCATCCAGTTTAAGCTGGTTGATGTGGCATTCAAGAACATTCATAATGTGGCCGCTGCCCTCTCTGGGCTGACCTCCTGCCCCCACACCTCAGACACCCTTCAGAATCGTTTGGGATTCCTCAGAGGTCTCATGCCATCTCCCGCCTTTAGAAATGCTGGTCCCTCTGCCTAGATGTCTTTTTTTCATTTACATGATTTCTATTCCACCCTCCCTGACCTCCTCCCCCTGCCCACCCATCTGTTGTGGGTGCTCCCATTGCCCATCACATGATGCTATAGTTGCTGTTGGCTTGTCTCTTTACCTCACTGCAGTACAGCTGTCTTAAGGGCAAGCACCACGCCACGTGCCACGCTGCCTGGCACACACAGTTGGCCTTGAGGTCACTTCTAGGGAGACTCCTTGTGGGCCACAAGCTACTGCCATTCTGCCATCTATCCCAGAGAAGTGTAAGAGGCAGAGGTGACCAACGGGGCATGGAGGAAGGGGTAAGCAGTACTGACTGAAGCTTTGCTCTATTCCGGGCTGCCCGTGGCAATCCCCACGGACTCTGTTGGGTATAGATTTAAATACGATTTCGCAGGAAGGAACGTGGAGTCCCTGGCTGGCTCAGATGGCTAAGCCCTCCACTATGAGCCAAAAGGCTGCCGATTAGAACCCACCCAACAGTGCCTGGGAAGACAGGCCTGGGAATCAGCTCCCAGAAGGTCGCAGCCTTGAAAACCCTGTACAGCACAGTTCTACTCTGCACACATAGGGTCACCATGAGTCGGAACTGACTCGATGGCAACTAACAACAACAGGAAAGGACAGTAAGATCACTGTGAAAATGACATGGTTGATTACCTTTTTTAAAAATGTTGAAATCCCTGGGAACCTTAGAAAGATGAAAAGATGCTGCCTCAAGGCATTAAGATTTTGGGGGCTGACACCTGCTGTCACGGATGGGTCACCCAATGAGCAAGGAACACACAGGCTTCCTTGTGCTTACTTACTAATCTGTAGCACACAATTCCACCTGTTTTTCACGCGTACTTTGCTCACTGGTTAAGCCACCCCTGGAACTTCCTTCCACTGTGAACTTTTACTTTTGGGTAGCGTCATGAACACACCAAGTTCAGGGCTGACCACACACGACTTCTTTATGGTCTTCCCTGGAATCCTCTGAATGATGGCCCGTCCCACGTTTCTTTGGATATGAAGACGTGAGAATGGCCTGGTCCTCCACTGGGAAAACTTGGCTGGCCTCCATCACGCCTGCCCATTTCTCACATGAAAACGTTCCTATTCAGAGTCCTGGGGAAGGATCATAGAATTACGTAGCGCTGTAGGGATGCTAGAGAGCATGCTAGACTCCTGCCGACCTCGTCTGGAGCCTACAGTGCCCCCTGTGGTCCCACCACACAATCTTGCAGCAGCTCTAGGCTCTGGTGCAGGCCGTCTCCTTCGTCTGGAAATTCCAAGCTCTCTCTTGGCGTGGCTGGCTCCTCATCGTTCAGGTCTGAAATGTCTCATCTTCCGAGATGGTCTCTGACCACCTTTCTAAAACATATTCCCCTCTTGTCATTCCCTCTCATGCGGCCCTGGCCTCTCCCTGTGACTTTGGGCAAATTTGCAATGACAGGTTATGTGTTTAACACGAGCTCCCTGAAGACACGTACCGTGCTGTCTTGTTCCTCCTGAACACCCAGCCCTCACACAGAGCCAGCACACAGTAAAGATGTGCTCAATCCAGGAGTAGATAAATGAACGAAGTCCATCTCTCTCAGATTCTAAATGGAGACTGGAGCCACTGGGCAGCGGCCATGTCCCTACGCTCTCCTTTCACCACTGCCCGGCCTCCCCTTGTCCTCTCGCGTGGAGTGGGCCCAGGCCCGGTGCGCTGGAGGTGTTATCTCAGCTTTGGGTCTTTGGTCCAGAGTTCCGCCCACTGCTCTGGGCTGCTCCTTGGGGAAGGCACCCTGAACGATACTCTAATTACGGTGAAAATATACATAACGTTTGCCATTTCGGCATTTTTTCCATGCACAATTCAGTGACATTGATTACATTCATCATGTTGTACAACCATCACCACTATCCGTTTCCAATTTTTTCCACCACCCTTAAGAGGAACTCAGTGCACCCTAAGTAATGAGTTCCCCTTTTCCCTTCCCTCCTGCTCCTGGTAATCACTAATAAGCTTTGGTCTCCATACTTCTGCCTATTCTAGATATTTCATGTAAGTAGAACCATATAACATTTGTCTTTCCGTAACTGACTTATTTCGCTCTGCATAATCTTTTCAAGGTTTATTCGTGTCGTGGCATGTGTGGGGACTTCATCTCTCTTCATGGCTGAACCAGGTTCCATCGGATGGATATGCCACAGTTTGTTTATCCGTTCATCTGCTGATGGACATTTAGGCCGTTCCCACCTTGTGGTTACTGTGACTAATGCCGCAATGAACACTGCTGTTTGCTTTTTTAGTATTCGTTCAAGCTCAGTTTACAGAGGGAGGTTAGATGATACTTGAGTAGGGTGGCATGCCTCCCGGTGCCCTGTGTCTATTTATGATAGACAGTTTCCATACAGTTGCCTGCTGGGTAACTGCTGGCCGAATCCCTTCAGCACATACTCAAGCCGAGAACCCCAGTGGCCTAGGGCAGCAATGGCTTGAGGACACAGAGTTTTAACAGAAGGCCCTCCTGCTCTGCATTACCCTGAAGCACAGCAGAGGGCCCGTACTGACGAAGGACAGTCAGAGGACCCCAGAGCAGTGGGCACTGACTGGCTTCAGGAGAGTTTGCTCGAGGATTCAGAGGGGGAGGCATGGAAAGAATCCAGGGGTGATAGAGTCAGAGAGGAGGTACGAGTTTCATTTTTTTAAACCACACTTAATTGTGTTTTTGGTGATGGTTTACACAGCAGTTTAGGTTTCCATTCAACCAGTTCTACAGAAATTGTTCAGTGAACTTGGTTATATTCTTCACAACGCATGAACATTCTCATTATTTCTGTTCTCATTGTTCTGTTTCCATTAATCTTGTTTCCCTGCCCTCTTACCTTCTCATCTTTGTTTTAAAGTAATTGTTGACTATTTGTTCTCATATATATGTTTTTTTTTTTTTTTTTAAGAGCACAGTACTCACAGGTTATAGTCATCATTTTTTGAGCCAATTTGTTATTCAGCTACAAGGTGACCTCAGAGGTTTGTTTCAGTTCAGGGTTTGAAGAGTACCTCAGGGCAATAGTCCCAGGGAGTCCTCCAGTCTCAAACAGTCCCGTCCTCCAGTCTCAAACAGTCCCGTAGGTCTGGGTTTTTTTTTTTTCCTAACTTTTTAATTTTGAAATCATTTTAGATTTACAGAAGAGCTGTAAAATAGTACACAGAGAGTTCCCGTATACGCCTCACCCAGCTTCCCCTGAGGCTAGCTGCCATCCAGTCGGCTCTGACTCATGGCAACCTTACATATAACGGAACGAAATGTTGCCTGGCCCCGCACCATCTCCACCATCACTGGTATGTTTGAGTCCATCGTTGTGGCTGTTGTGTCAATCCATCTCATTAAAGGCTTCCCTTGTTTTCACTGACCCTCTACTTTACCAACCATGATGTCCTTTCCCCTAATGCTAACATCTTACATAATTGTGGTGTGTTTATCAAAACTAAGGAATTAATGTCGGTGCAACACTATTGACCAAACTTCAGACCGCATTCGAATTTCCCCAGTTTTTTCACTAACATCTTTCTCTGTTCCAGGGTCCCACCCAGGATCCCACGTTGCATTTTGTCATCACATCTCCTTCATCTCCTCTGATCTGGGACCGTTTCTCAATCTTTCCTTGTTTGTTATGACCCTGACATTTCTGAAGAGCATTCATCAGATATTTTGTGCAAATTCTTTTTATTTGTAAAAGTCTGTTGGAATGAGTAGCCATAGCCTGTGGTCTAGAGCAGGGGTCGGCAAACTATAGCCAGTGGCGCCAAATCTCTGCTGTTTTGGTATAGCTCGTGAGCAAAGAATGGCTTTTACTTTTGAGTGGTTGGAAACAATCAAAAGAATAATATTTCATGATACCTGAAAATTATTATGAAATCCAAATCAAACGTCCATAAATAAAGTTTGACTGGAACACGTCCATGCTCATTCGTTTGCATGTAGTCATACAGCTTTTTTGCTCTATTAACATCAGCCTTGGGGAGCTGCAACCAAGGCCGTATGGCCGGCAACGTCTGAAATGTTTACTCTCCAGCCCTCTACCGAGAAGGTTTGCAGACCCTGGAGGTAGAGGGCCTGTGAGGACCTGGCGTTCACTACTATTCAAAAGCGAAGTCAGCTATTAAAGGAGCATTGAAGTTTCAAGTTCATTCATTTGATCATTCAACAAATATCTACCGAGGGCCCAAACTAGGAGAGACTCCTCTTTTAAAAATTTATTTTATTTTGGTGAAACTATAGGCCCTTATTTGAGTAAATGTTAACTGAGACTAAGTCCCTGGAATGGAAAGAAGTTTCTTCTCCTGAAATGTCTCCCAGCTCTCAGGCACAGTTTCTGCCTTCTGCTGGTAATAACAGTAGCTGCTGTCATATTTTAGGAGCTATGGTGGCACAGTGGTTAAGAGCTCAGCTGTTAACCAAAAGGTCAGCAGTTCGAATCCACCAGCTGCTCCTTGGAAACTCTATGGGGCAGTTCTATTCTGTCCTGTAGGGTCGCTAAGAGTCCGAATTGACTCGATTGCAATGGGTTTGGTTTTTTCGGTCATATTTTGAGTGGTACCCCATGCCAGCCAGCACTGTTTTACTTGTGCTCTCTCTTTTAATCCTCATGACCACATTAGGGGAGTTCCCGGAGGAAATTGAGGCTTATTAGCCACACCCAAGGTTACACAGGTAGCTATTGGACGGCAGAAGCAGAAAAGGAGACCGGCCAAGGCCATCGGCTTCCAGAGCAGGCACCATGCTGAGAAGGAATCGGGTTGGGGGTCTGGGTTAGGGAGGTGGGGTGGGGGAGGTCCCTAGAAGAACCCTTATTCTCCATGTTCCTGAAAACTAGAAGCAAGAAATCTGGACATATTAGGTCAACTCGTCAGAGGCCCCATCTGAAATCATATTCTTTTTTTCACAGGGACCTCACAACATGCTTTTTGGTGTTGAGAATTTTGTCCAAAAGTCCTGATGTACAAGCCTCTTCTTCCTCTCTTGCTGTTGTCGCTGCATTGCCATCCCCCTGATGAGCTCTGGGCAGGAAGGCTGCTCCCACGTCTGTGTCTGGGCCGGGGCACTGACACCCTACCTCTCCACCACCCTCCTGGGGCTGACAGGTGCATCTTTTTTCCTCTGTGCCCTTGTCAAACAGGTCAAGAGACCCTAAAACAAAAGCACCTCTGGGACAGGGTCCCCAGGGTGAGAAGGGGCCCCATGAGCCACGTCAGGCTAGGAAGGGAAGTGTGGTTGCCACCAATCCCGCTGCCTGTGGCTATCTTGGCCTTGGTGAATGAGTGTCCATAGCTCAGGACAGAGAGAGATCTCAGCCTGGGTTTGACAGCGGTCCCAGGCCCTGATCAGCCATGGTGGGTCCAGTCGGTCACCGGTTGGTTCTGTCAGAATATGATTATTCCAACGTGTGTCACAGATAAGCACATCAGAACGTGCCAGACCTCGTGAACGAAACCCCAGGTTGGTGTTCAGACTGCATCCAATTCCGAGTCATTTCTTGAGAGAACAACAAGTCATTCGAGAATTTCCTGTTCCCTAATGTGTCCCCAGAATCTTTTTAAATGTCTCGGTAATAAAGCTCCCAAGCCCTAAGCAGCTGCAAAATTGCTTCACAAAGCTTATCTTCCTTTTCTTTTTGTATTTTTAAAAAAGAACAAGATGTAAACGAGGTTACCAAGCCCGCGACACACTCCAGTGAGCGCCTGTGGAGCCCTGGCTGGGGTGTCTGGCTGAGGTCACGGTGACACAGACCTGTCTGGAGTAGGTGGCTCTGTTCCCTGCTCCATGGTGTTCCAAAGACTCTCGCCATGCCAGATGCCGACTGGACACTGTGGTGGGTTAATTACTTTTGTGCGTGGCCTTTCTAGCCATGGTCTTATAACTCCCACCCAGGTGATTGTGTGATAGGGTAATGGTGGGTTACCAAGGGGATTGGTCAGTTTCGCCTTAAAAGAGAGCCAATGCCAGAGCAAAGGGAGGAGCCCGCCACCACCAAGGAAGGAGAGACCTGGCAGCAGGAGACGGTGCGGTGGGCTTCCCAGCCAATAGAGAGAAAGCCGAGTGCCTTTGGTCAGAGACTGAGGGCCAGGGAGAGGCTGCCTGTGAGCACAGGTGGGGAGAGGCTATCCTGATGGAAGAACTGTATCCTCAGTATTCTTGAGCCTGAGCTGTAATTGTTACTTCACTAATAAACCCCATAATCGTGAGTATGGTCTGTGAGCTGAACCCAATAGAGAGTGCTATGGGAGGGACGGTTGGTGTCAGAATTAGTAAAGATGGCAGAGAGAGGAGGCTTGTCTGGCCTCCACCTCATGGGCATCAGCCTTGCACTGTTGATCTTGGCTCTCCTTCCCCCTTGTGGGGTTGGAGGAGGTCAGGCACCTCCCCTACACCATTTTCTACAGGTACCATGCCACAGGAGCACTGTGCATGAACCGTTTCTCTTACACAGGTCTCTGCTCCTTAGAAAAATAACTTTAAGTGGATCAGAACCGTCATCTCAAATGGGAGCTTCTCTGCGGAAGAGCCTGGCTTGGGTGCGAGGGTGCGTCAGAGTGAGCATGTGTGAAGAATAACATTTGAATAACATTGCCTGAACGAGACACCGTAACTGATGACAAAACTCTGAAATCAGACTATGATTTCCATCTGTTTACACTAAAATGGTACTCTACTTTCAAGGCCAAAATACTGCTATAAACTTGGATATCATGTCCCCTAAATGTCCCAAAAGGAACCCTGATGGTGCAGTGGTTAAGAGCTTGGCTGCTAACCAAAAAGTGTGCAGTCTGAACCCACCAGCCACTCCCACAGGAGAAAAGACCTGGCAGCCTGCTCTCGTAAAGATCACGGCCTGGGAAACCCCGTGGAACAGTTTTACTTTGTCCTGTAGGTCGCTATGATTTGAATTCGACTCCACAGCAACGGATGTTTTTGTTTTTTAAATGTCCTGAGAGTGGGGAGCTGGCCCCTGTTTAGGCCTACTATGTGTTTCTATGCTCAGTGGAGTGTGTGGTATGTGTGTACAGGTGAATCCTACCCAGCGGGCGCACAGTGTGGTTTCTGGTCCAGGTGCAGTGCAGCCAGGGCCTATGGGTGCTTTCTGTGTTCTTGTTTGCAGTTGCCACCGGCGTTAAGCATGGTCGGCGATGCTCTTCGTAACGGCTGCACACAGCTGCTTAGGTGTTTTGCTAATGAGAAGGCACAACCAGGGGCTTTCAGGAGCCCAGCACCCCTTGCACCCCCTCCCCAGCTAACAACTGGCAATGAGGACTCACGTTTGGCCACATTAGGCCAAGCTGTGGGAGGTACTTCCAGAGAAGGGAAGGGAATAGGCTAAATAACCGTCACTTCCAGGCTTCTGGCTGAGGCTGTCTCTGTCCCCAGAGACCACACCACCCTCTGGGTCCAGAGGCAGATGGACCAGGGTATCCAGCCACACCGACATCAGCTGCCAGTGTTTTTCTTGCCTCTACCCACTTTTCTGTCTCAGAAACAGTAGAACGTACAGCTTTGTGAATTCCATGGCTTACCATTTTAATGCCTACAAATTCAAAGATTATAGAGTAAGGATACGGAAGTATAAGGAAAGCAGCGCCTCTTGGGGGGAAAAAGACAAAACACAAAGTCCTTTGTGCTACCAATATTCCTTATACTTCACTGACCATATGATCTTGTCCGGAATCTTCTGAAATGGTTAAGCCAAGAATTTGAGTCGTGAATACTTCTGCTGTGATTTCGTCCGGGAGTGCTTCTTCAAGGCAAATTTCTGCACCTAGACAAACAGGACAAGAAAACCAAATGCCTTCACAACCATTAGCTTTCTAACTCAGACACACTTTCTAAAAACACAAGGAAATAATACTAAAAGAGTGAAAGGTGTTTTGTGCTATTGTTTGGTTTTGACGCCTTACAAACCCTTGGATGGAAATCGGTTAAAATCCTTCCTTCACTGAATTGAGGCCATTAACCAAATCTTTGCAAACCGCGTTGGAAAGTTTTTGCTGTTGCTGTTGTCAGCTGCCATCAAGTTGGCCCCTGGCTCACAGTGTCCCGGTGCACAAAGGAACAAAATGCCGCCCTGTCCTCCACCATCCCCATGATCGGCTGCATATTGGACTGCTGCGATCCATTTGGTTTTCAAGATTTTCACAAGTCAATCACCAGGCCTTTCTTCCTAGTCTGTCTCAATCTGGAAGCTCTCCTGAAACCTGTTCAACATCATAGCAACACGCAAGCCTCTGCCGATGGACAGTGCACTGGCCGAGAACTGAACCTGGGTCTCCCACGTGGAAGGTGAGAATTCTACCACTGCACCACCACTGCCCTCATCAGCCTTAACTACACGGTATCATTGATTTTGCTGCCATGAGATAGTTAAGAACATTAACCAAAAACCCACTGCCATCAAGTCGATTCTGACTCATAGCAACCCTATAGGACAGAATAGAGCTGCCCCATAGAGTTTCCAAGGAGCGCCTGGTGGATTTGAAATGCCGACCTCTTGGTTAACAGCCGTAGCACTTAACCACTACGCCAACACGGTTTCCCAAGAACATTAAATATATACCAGTCTGGAAAGTTAAACACCTGAAGGACGTAAGGGGATAGGTTGGGGATCTTGAACCAGATACAAGGTTGGAAATGACCCATCAGGTAGCAGAGTCTAGATCCACTGGAGTCTTGGACTTTTGTTTAGGCTGAAATTGGAAAAGGACAGTAAAAGGAGAGGGAGAAGGCCAACTGGGGAGGAATCTCTGCTCCTCCCTACACACTCAGGCCTGGGGTCACTGGGCAGCGCCCCCTGGCTGGGCAGTGGAGATGCCCCAGTACAAGCTAGCCCCAAGAGCTGTTTGGGGTGGTTCCTTCTGAGCCTCAGTTCATAACCCTAACTTCTGGCCCATTTTTTCACTCTCCAGTGACTAAGGAAGAAGGTGGGAGTGCTCAGGCTCCAGCCAGACAAGAGAGGAGGAGGATCTCTAAAACCTTTACAGTTCTGACACTGTCCTTGTGCAGCCACCATGTTTCCTTATCCAGGTCCCTCTGGACCTATGTCTTCTTCTGAAACAACTTCCATATGGTATCCTCTGATTGGGCCGATATTCACCCACCCAAACTGGAAAGATGAAGACCAGGTCAGTGGACAAAAGGGAAAAGCAAGGCCGGAAGACACAAAGGAGGCAGTGAGCCTGGGAACAAAAGCTTTCGTCTCTCCGATGTGACCACTGCTCCCTTGGTCTTTTCATAACTCATTCATGTAGGATTCTGTCGTGCACATGGGATTGAGGACAGCATCTTGCACCCGTCAAGAGAGAGAAACGCACTTAAGTCTACAACAAAGGAGTGAGTCACGGCTACATGCCCGGACAAAGCAGGCCACAGTACCTTTGAAAGAGGTAGTTGCAGGCTCCGATTTCCAGCCCTCTGGGTTCATGCCAAACAGCGTGGCAAAGCAATCCAACATCTCCTCCTGCGTCATGTGTTCACCTGGGTATCAGAAAGGAGAAGGGGGCAGCTGAGCTCCGGGGGCTCAGCGTGAGGTCAGAGCTTAATAGTATCATTCCAAGGTCTTAGAATTATTTTGCTCCTTCCTTTTCTTTAGACCCAGAGACAATCTAGAGAGTTCCAGGTTACTGTCACATAGGCATCCTTGTTGTTGTTAGCTGCCATTAAGTCGGTCCTCGACTCCGAGTGACCCCATATGCAATGGAACTAAACGCTGGCCAGTCCTACACCATCCCCTTGACTGGCTACAGATCAGACTGGTGTGATTCTTAGGTTTTCACTGGCTGGTTTTCAGAAAGAGATTGCCAGGCCTTTCTTTCTAGTCAGTCTGAATCTAGAATTTCCAGTGAAACCTATTCAGCATCATAGCAACATGCAAGCCTCTACTGACATGTGGCTATACATGAGGTGCCCTGGCCAGGAATCGAACCCAGATCTCCCTCTCGGAAGGTGAGAATTCTACCACTGAACCACTAATGCCCCTTAGGCATCCTTAGAAAAAAAACAAGCTCGTTGCCATGGAGTCAATTCCGACTCATAGTGACCCTACAGGCCAGAGGAGAACTGCCCCATATGGTTTCCAAGAAGCAGCTGGTGGATTCAAACTGCCAACCTTTTGGTTAGCAGATGGATCCTTAACCACTGTGCTACCAGGGCTCCTATGCTTCCTTATGTGGTACTAAAAGTGGGAAAATTAAACCAAGGAAAATACATTAAGCCTGGGATAATACGTGGAGGCTTGTATATAGAAATAAAAAAAAGCAGCCAATAAATGCTCAGTTTGACAAGATGAAAATATCACCCACAGAGGAAGTCCACCCGACATCCTCGTGTGAAATAAGGAGGAAAATCTTCGGGAAAAATATAAAACTATACTTTGGTGTGGTCTTCTCTCACAACTGCATCCTGATCTTATAATGGCCCTGAGGGGTCAATGGGCTGGCGTTTTTATTCCCATTTCACGAATGAGGATGCTGAGTCTTGCAGAGCTTTAGGGACGTGGGACCTACGTGGCATTCTTCTGAGTCCCAGTCTGCATCCTTCCCTTTGCCCACGGCTGCCAGATTTGTGGTCAGCAAGCCGCATCCCTCACACAGGAAACCTGGTCAGGTTTCATGGCACACGGAGGCCCCTGGGAGCCTGTCTCCCCAGCTCTGCTCTCCAGCGGGAACGGCCCAATGATGTCACCAGATACCGGTATTTATGTACTTACCTTTTGTTAGAAGCAGTCTCAAGAAATCCTCTCTTTGAATAACCTTCTTTCCTTCTGAATTGGTGTAACCCAGGACCTCAAAGCTGTGCCGGATACCACTCATGGTGTTACCAAAAGGTGGCCGGTGATTAATGTAAACTTTAAGGAAATCTGGTAAGTTTATTTTATCGACAAGCTTTCCAGTGTCTACATACTCTCCAAATTTGATTTCGTTAAACATATCGTCAATCTAGGGAAGAGGTTAAAAAAAGAGACCATGGTAAACAGAAAAGGCAATTTGATAAACTTCTAAAAATTGGAGAGGAACAGACCTACGTTCACGGTTAGCTTACTATGTGCCCAATTTGTCAGTACTATTAGAACTAGCACAAATAATGATATCATTTTATCACCTTTCACCTGAGCACCTCACAGCATATCAACTACTTCACTGAAATTAAACCCTTTTGTGCTTCAAGAAAGTAAAAAGACAACCCACAGAATGTGAGAAAATATTTGTAGATCATTTATCTAATAAGGGATTTGTATCCAGGATATATAAAGAACTCTTACAACTCAATAATAAAATGACAAATAAATCAGTTTAAAAAATGGGCAAGCCGTGTGGAGCAAGGGAGAATGAAGAAAACCAAAGATACAAGACAAAGTTTAGTCCAAAGGACTAATGGACCACAACTACTACAGCCTCCACCAGACTGAGTCCAGCACTAAATGATGCCCAGCTACCACCACCAACTGCTCTGACAGGGATCAAAATAGAGGGTCCCGGACAGAGGTGGAGAAAAATGTAGAACAAAATTCTAACTCACATACACACACACAAAAAAAGACCAGACTTACTGGTCTAACAGAGACTGGAGAAACCCAAAGAGTATGGCCTCTGGACACCCTTTTAGCTCAGTAATGAAGTCACTGCTGAGATTCACCCTTCAGCCAAAGATTAGACAGGCCCATAAAACAAAACAAAAGTAAATGGGCATGCCAGTCTGGGGGCAGGGATGAGAAGGCAGGACAGGACAGGAAAGCTGGTTACCGGGAACCCAAGGTTGAGAAGTAGAGAGTGTTAACATGTGGGGTTGGCAACCAATGTCAAAAACAATAAATGTATTAAATTGTTTAATGAGAAACTAGTCTGCTCTGTACGCCTTCATGTAAAGTACAATTAAAAAAAATTTTTTTTAATGGGCAAAGGATTTGTATAGGTATTTCTTCAAAGAAGACATACGTATGGCCAATAAGCACATGAAAGAATGCTCAGTATCTTTAGCCATCAGAGAAATGGCAATCAAGCCACAATGAGATACCACTTCACACTCACTAGGATGGCTATCATAAAAAGACAGACAGTAACAAGTGTAGACAAGGATGTAGAGAAACTGGAACTCTCATACATTGCTGGTGGGAATATAAAATGGTACAGCCACTTTGGAAAACAGCTTGGCAGGGCCTCAAAAGGTTAAACATAGTTACCATATAATCCAGCAATTCTACTCCTAGCTATATACCCAAGAAAAATAAAAACATACATCCACACAAAAACTTATACACAAATATTCATAGCACCATTATTCATGATGCTATGAAGTAGAAACAACTCACAGTCCATCAACTGATGAATGGGTAAATAAAATATAGTACATCCAAACAATGGGATATTATTCAACCATAAAAAGGAATGAAGTTCTGATGCATGCTACAGCATGAATGAACCTTGAAAACCTCATGCTAAAGTGAAGGAAGCCAGCCACAAAAGACCACATATTGTATGACTCCATTTATATGAGATGTTCAGAATAGGGAAACCTGTAGACAAAGGAAGTAGATGAGCAGTTTCCAAGGGTTGGGGAGAAGGGGCTGGGGGAGACAGGAAGTGACTGCTAAGGGGTACAGGGCTTTTTTGTTACTGGGTGGAAACCCCAGGTTCCTGCCTGGCATGACTTGTATTGGCCAATAAATGAGAGACCAAGGTGAGAGAACAAAAAGGCACATTTATCTCATACAAGGAAATGGAGTCAGTCGGTGCTTAGTGCTGCCAAGACTGGAAGGGGTTTACAAGTAGAGAGTTCATACAAGTTACGTCAGCAGCAGTGTTAGTCATACTACGCAGGTGCAATGGGGTTTACATATAACCTCCAAGAAAAGCAGGATTCAGATGCAAAGCTGGGGATGGGGAGCCAGCAAAGGAAATGATTTTGCAATAAAACATAGTAGGGGAGGAAGCCAGGCAAAGAATACGGCACTGTGGGGGCTCTGTCTCACTTTTCTCAGGTGATGGAAATGTTCCAACCGTTCTAAAATCAATCTAAAGTTGATTATGGTGATGATCACACAACTCTGAATATACTATAATGCACTAAGTCGTACACTTTAAATAAGTGAATTATATGGTATGTGAATTATATCTCAAAAAATCTTTTTTTTTTAATTTTTATTGTGCTTTAAGTGAAAGTTAACAAATGAAGTCGGACTCTCATACAAAAAGTTATAAACACCTTGCTGTATACTCCTAATTGCTCTCCCCCTAATGAGACAGCACACTCCTGCCCTCCTCTGTTTCTTTTCGAGTCCATTTGGCCAGCTTCTGACCATCTCTACCCTCTTATCTCCCCTTCAGACAGGAGCTGCTCACATAGGCTCATGTGTCTACTTGATCCAAGAAGCTCACTCTATACCAGTATCATTGTCTATCCCAAAGTCTAGTCCAATCCTTGTCTGAAGAGTTAGCTTTAGGAATGGTTCCTGTCTTGGGCTAACAGAAGGTCTGGGGACCATGACCTCTGAGGTCATTTTAGCCTCAGTCAGGCCATTAAGTCTGGTCTTCATCCCACAGATCCTCTGCTCCCTCAGGGGTTCTTTGTTGTCTATTTTTAAATAAATAATAATAATAAAAAAACCATTACCCAACTAAATAAGAAAATGACTAATACCTTAGCTTCTGCTGATGTGCTCCTTCCCTATGCCCCTCGTCACACCCCCTGTGTCACCACGATCTGAATTTTCTATTTCTCACCCCTCCACTATTTCATAGTTTTATTGTAGGTGTATGTATCCATAGCCCATATAGTTTATTCTTGTTTTAAAGACACTTAAAAGGAGGTAAATAATTTTAAACCTAGTCACTTGTTGGTCTAGTACTCAAGTTATAGGGTCACCCACACAGTTACAGCATACTTGTTGTTATTGTTGTTGTTAGGTGCTGTTGAGTCGGTTCCAACTCATAGCGACCCTATGTAAAACAGAATGAAACACTGACCAGTCCTTCACCATCCTCACAATCGTTGTATGCTTGAGCCCATTGTTGCAGGCACTGTGTCAGTTCATCTTGTTGAGGGTCTTCCTCTCCTTCGCTGACCCTCTACCTGACCAAGCATGATGTCCTTTTCCCGGGACTGGTCCCTCCTGATAACATGTCCAAAGTATGTGTGACGTAGTCTAATCATCCTTGCTTCTAAGGAACATTCTGGTTGTACTTCTTCCAAGGCAGATCTGTTCATACTTCAGGTGGTCCATGGTATACTCAGTATTCTTTGCCAACACCACAATTCGAAGGCGTCAATTCTTCGGTCTTCCTTATCCATAGTCCAGCTTTTGCATGCATATGAGGCTATTGAAAACATCATGGCTCGGGTAAGTTGCACCTTAGCCTTCAAGGTGACATCTTCGCTTTACAACACTTTAAAGAGGTCTTTTGCAGCAAATTTGCCCAATGTGTCTTTTGATTTCTTGACTGCTGCTTCCATGGGTATTGATCTCATATGACCCGCAAATGAGTGTTGATCGTGGATCCAAGTAAAATGAAATCCTTGACAACTTCAATCTTTTATCCATTTATCATGATGTTGCTTATACTGTAAGCTCATTTAATTTTTATTTCTGTTCATTTTCAGACTTTTGTTGCTTATACCCATGTGCCTATATGAATCAAATAGAAAATGGGATAATTTTTGACTCCATCTAAGTAAGAACAGAACTGTTAGATGTTGGCTCTCTGATTCCAAGAATGTTAAAATAATCTAAAGCTGAGCTGTATCAGGCCACCTCACTGAGACACCAGCCTCTGGGTACCATTACCAACCCCCAGCTTGTAAGTAGAGTAGCATGAGCCACCTCCTTTTCTAACTGGTTCCTCCAGATGTTTTTAAGGCAATTAGCCAACTTCCTGTCCAAGATAAGAAAAACAAGAGGCTGGGGTGTGCAGACCACAGAACCAGTTAAGACCAATCTGGCCCATGTGACATGTCCAGAACCATTAACCCCATCCTCTGGGTGACCCCGGAGCTTTTCTCCTGCTGGATGGAACCAAACTTTAGCGGCCCAAGACTGGGAGAAGACATACAGAAGTGAGGAGTCTGGGCCTAAGATCCGGTTTGAGAGAGCCCCCCAGCCTTTTGGACTGAGCAAATGCAGATGAGGGAACTGCCCCAGGAACATCCTTTTCAGGCCAGACCAATCAACGACCTTGCTTGTTTCCCCAGGGCCCTTCCCCTAATAAATACTGTTTCAGCCATTATTCAGGGAGCCATCTCAGCGACGCAAGTTCCAGTGTGCTCCTTTGCTTGGCCAACCAAATAAAGCTGCTGCTTCTGCTTTCACTCATTTTGTATCTCTATGGCCAACCCAAGAGGACCTGGAACAGTCCAGTAACATCATCTCTGATCGTGTACACCTCATCACCAAACCAAAGCTGTAATCCAGGCTCCTAAATACCATTATGGTAACAGTCTCCTTCCCACCATTCGCAGAAGACCCAGGTGATGGTGCTACTGCCACCAGCCCCCAAAGAACTGGGGCCCATGAAGTTTCTACGTGCTCATTCTTTGCATTTTTTAAAAATAATAATTTTAATAATTTTTTTCCTCTTGATTTTGAGTGTCATCCACATTTTCTAGGATGAGCGAAGACTGTAAAGAGAGTTTGATTACAGGGCAGGCCAGCCCAGAAGGCTCCTGGAGGGCTGGTCTGGTCAGGGGGCTGACCTGTCCAGATTCCTGTGGAAAACTGGTGCTGGCTAACGCAGGGCTCCACGTGGGACTCCCTGTGTAACTGGCAAAAAGCAAGAGAGAGAGAAATATAATACAAATTAAAAAATAAAAAGACACTCCTCATGCCGTCAGCCTTTCCCTGCGCGGTATTTCTGTACCATGCACATTGGCGTCGGCTGAGATTCAGAAGCCTGAATTATGCGTGGGAAACACTAGGAGTAATTTATTTTAGCATCTCCATTTGAAACTTCTTAATATGTCTCCCAGTAAAGTATGGGGTTCGGAATGTTATGAAGAGAGAGAATAAGAGCCATAGAAAAGTGGGAAATAATTTGCCCTTTTTTTTTTCCTCAGAACATGAATTGTATTTTGGTTTCTGGTAGTATCAGAAAGTGAATCTATATTGGTGCAGTATTATCAGTAGGTAACCCATTTCTGGATTGGCACATTAGCCACAAGCATGGACTTGAACATGCTGGAGACTGTGAGGCTGCTGCAGGACTTGGCAACGTTTCATTCTATTGTACATAGTGTTGCCATGAGTCGGAGCTGACTCCACGGCACCTATCTATCTATCTCTGTCTAACCAATTTCTCCCTGGGTAGAACAAAAATGTAAAGAGCACCGGTATGAAGCAAAGCAAAGTGTCAGCCTGTCTAGGCACCCTGGTGTCTTGATCTGCTTCCAATTATTAAGAAGAAAATACAAAGCTCTTGCAATCCAGCCATACATTTGGTGAAAGTTTTGGTTCATCTTCTTCCCGTTTCTTTCCATGCATATAAAATGTATGTGCATATTTCTGCAAAATTGGTATCATATGTACACAGAGTTTTGTATCCTGGCTTTTTCCTTTAGCACTGTATCATAGGAATCACCCAGCATTTTCAAAGAAGCCACATATTCTGAAGGCAATAGTCAAGCCTTTTGACAAATGAACTGTAAATGATACTACAGAAGTAGCCTTAGGTGGTAACACTGCCCAATTGTCAACAGTGACTCTAAAGCCAAGATGACAGGGTAAGGGGACAGGGAAACCAGATTACTGAAAGCAAAACATCCAGAAGGGAATTAAAAGAGAAAGTTAAAACAGTGAAAAACGTAACCAATGTCTCTGAACAATTTGTGTAGTAATTGTTAAATGGGAGCCTAATTTGCTGTGTAAACTTTCACTGAAAACACTATGTATATATGTACATATATACACATACATATTTTAAAGTGGTAACACTGTTTCATATGTAACATTTATTGAGTTTATATATTATGTACAATTGCACGTTAACACATAAATAAACCACTTCCTAGTAGCATGTTATTTATATACTGTAATATATAATTTTCATAGTATTATTATATACATATGCTACTATTTTTACTCTAGCCAATAGAGACTGTGGCTAAAAGGATGATCTTTGATGGCAGACCTAGGTTCACATGCTGGCTCTGCCATTTTCTAGCTGTGTGACCTTGAGTGAGTTACTTACATTCCTTATCCTCAGTTTCCTCATCTTGAAAATAGGAGTAATACGGTAACATGTATACATTGGACTAGTTTATTTACATATTTATTTTATTGTGGTAAAATATCTATAACACAAAATTTTGCATTTTAGTCATTTTTAAGTGTACAATTCAGTGGCATTAATTACATTCACAATGGAAATAATTTGGAAAAGGCTGTCAAGAATGGTGGCACAACTTGAAGAACGTTAACAAATGTCACTGAATTGTACATGTAGAAATTACCGAAGCAGCTTATGTTTTGTTGTGTGTATTTTCACACATGCAAAAAAATTGCACTCACGATGTTGTGCAAACATCACTACTATCTATTTCCAGAATTTTTTCATCACTACCAACAGAAACCCTGTACCCATTAAGCAATAACTCCCAATTCCTCCCTCTTCCCAGCTCCTGGTAACCTCTAATCTACTGTCTGTCTCTATTCTTTTGCCTATTCTAGATATTCTGTGTAAGGGGAATCATACCACGTTTGTCATTTTCTGCCTGACTTCTTTCACTCAGCATAATGTCATCAAGGTTCACCTAGGCTGTAGCCTGTATCTGAATTTCGTTCTTTATGGCTGCATAATATTCCATTATATGGCTAGACCACATTTTGTTTATCCGTTCATCCGGAGATGACCACTTGGTCGTTTCCAGCTTTTGGCTATTATGAATAATACTGCAATGAACACTGATGTACAGGATCTGTTTTGAGTCCCTGTTTTCAATTCTTTCGGGACACAGGACAATTCTGAAGCTTATTATGACAATGTATGTAAAGTGCTTACCTATAGGTTCCCTATACTCTACAAGCAGCAACTATTTTTGTGGTTTTTATAATTCCTGTATTCTTGCTAATTATAATACATGTCAGCATAATATAACATAAAACATTAGTTATAATATATAATTATAAATTATATCTAAATTTATATACGATAAATTTATATAATTAGACTATAAATTATAAATATACTATTTAACTCAACTCAGAAACAGGAGATGAAGCCAGAGATGACAAATGAAAAGGAACCCAAAAGCACTCAGGTTACTCATACCCAGAGCCTTCCAAAGATGGTGGTGAACAGTCTCAGCACGAACCCTCAGCGGTGAGTCACCTCCTACCCTGCTTTCCCAGATGACTCTTCAAGAGTCACTGCTTCGCCAGCGTTGAGCTGGTGGCTTTAGGCATCACTGACGTTCCTCTCCTGAGCCTACTTTCCAACCATTGATTAGAAAGGCAGGTTTGGCTACATGGCTAAACACAGCTCATGCTCGGGAGAGGGGCCTCGGCCACGGACTGGAGCACTGAGTGATGGCAATGCCATGGAAGGAAGCCGGCTCTGGAAATGGGGCGGCCCAGCCCACCTGCCCTGTGTCCACCGACTGGCCGGGCTTTTTATCACATAGTCACACTGGCCATCACCCACAGGACAGCGGTTCATCCGATTCACCTGAGGAGCCTTCAAAATTCTGAGGCTCAGGCCCTCTTCCCAGAGATCCTGATTTCACTGGTCTGGGGTGGGGTCTGAGCATTCATACTTTTTAAAAGCTCCCTGGGTGACTGGAATGCGCTCTAAGGCAGTGTGGTTCTCAAGCTCCATTCTGTGTCCGAATCTTCAGGAAGGCTCCTTCAAACATAGACTGCTGCCCACCCACACCTCTGAGTGTCTCTGATTCAGTGGGTCCAGGGTGGGGGCCGAGAATCTGCATCTGGCCTGGGCACCCTACCCCGAGAAGCACTGCTCAGAGACCAGAGGAGTTACAGAGGTGGCACCTATGCCTGCAAAATCAGTACCAGGCTTATGATTTTCAGTAGCGTAATCATGGTGGCGGAAACCCTGGTGGTGTGGTGGTTAAGTGCTACGGCTGCTAACCAAGAGGTCAGCAGTTCGAATCCGCCAGGCGCTCCTTGGAAACTCTATCGGGCAGTTCTACTCTGTCCTACAGGGTCGCTACGAGTCGGAATCGAGTCGATGGCAGTGGGTTTTTTTTGTTTTTGTAACGGTGGTGGCGGCTGTGGTGCAAGGTCTAATTCTCTGGGCCATATCTGTGCCCCCATGAAGCTGCACCTATAACTATCACTGCTGTTTCCTCAGCAGCTTAGTATGGGCCTAGCACAGTATATATTATAGAGGCTTGGAAGAGGGTTTACTGAATGAATGAATGAATGAATGAATGAATGAATGAATAAACAACGTGGGCACAAGTGAGGCCACGGAAGAATTTCTTCACAACTCACATAAGGCTCAGGTAAGTGTTTAGAGCAATCACTGCCCCCAGTTAATTTAGATCAATTTACTACTATTTACTGAGCATTTGATGAAGGTCAAAGACTATAGCCTTTTATATGGATTATGTCTGAACATGATGAAAATGAAAATCCTTACAAGTGGATCAATGAACAGTATCACGATAAACGGAGAAAAAACTGAAGTTGTCAGCTAGTTCATTTTACTTGGATCAACAACCAAAGCCCAGCAGTCAAGAAATTGGGCAAATCTGCTCCGAAAGACCTCTTGAAGGTTTTGAAAAGCAAAGATGTCACTTTGGTGGCAAAGGTGCCTCTGACCCAAGTCATGGTTTTTTCAGTTGCTTCATAGGCAATGAAAAAAGAAGAATTGATGCATTTGAATTATGGTGTTGAAGAATACGGAACATACCGCTGACTGCCAGAAGTACGAACAACTCAGCCTCAGAGGAAATACATCCAGAGTGCTCCTTAGCAGCAAGGATGGCGAGACGACGTCTCACATACTTGGGACACATCATCAGGAAAGATCAATCGCTAGAGAAGGACATCACGTTCAATAAGGTAGAGGGTCGGCGAAAACAAGGGAAACCCTCAATGAGATGGTTTGACACAAAGGCCAAAACAATGGACTCACACATAGCAATTATCATGAGGATGGTGAAGGACCAGGCAAGGTTTCGTTCTGTTGGTCACCATGAACTAGAGCCAACTTGATGGCAACTAATAACAACTGAGCATTTGATTTTGCGTAGGCAAATGAAGGGCAAGTCACTTAACAACACTAGAGTAGCCCTGTTCTCAGCAGGTCAGTCAAGAAATATCCATTAAGCACCTACTAAGTGCCAGGCCCTGCTCTGGGCCTTGTGAATAGACTATCAAGACAAGCGCACACAAAGAGCAAACTAACAGCAATGTTCCATAACCATGGTTCTCAATGCTGGTTACCCTGTCCAGGCTCCACTCCCAGCTTCAGCTGGTCTAAGGTGAGGCCCAGGCATCAGTATTTTCTAAGTACCCTCAAGTGATGTGAACCTGTAGCCAGGGTTGGAACCTACTGGGTAGGTTGTTGTGTGAGGGGAACAACATCAAGGACTGGAGAAGCTGAGTCCAGGTGAGCCAGTGAGCCATGGGCAGACTTTGCAGAAGAGGAGGGTCTGCATGGAGCCTCAAAAGAGCAGTCTGAGGTGAAGGGAAGGCACCGCCAGCTGGGAAAGAGCCTGGGCCAGTGCGGGTCGGAAGAGATGGATGCAAGGGAGGGGTGTGGACAGAACATCCCCCAAGTATCTTCTCTACTGGTTTCCCACTGCTGCCGTAACAAAATACCACAAACTCAGGGGCTTAAAACAACACAGATTTGTCCTCTTACGGTTCTGGAGGTTGGAATTCTGAAATGGGTCTCAATGGGTTAAAATCAAGGTGCCATTAGGGCTGCATTCCTAGTGGGGGTTCTAGGGAAGAATCCGTTTCTTTCCTTTTCCAGCTCTGAAAGGACACCCACATTCCTTAGCTCATGGTCCCTTCTATTTTCAAAGCCAGCAATCACATCACAAATGCTGCCTCTGTGGTCATATCTCCTTCTCTGACTCTGGCCTTCCTGCCTCCCTCTTATAAGGACCCTTGAGCTTGCTTACACTGGGCCCACCTGGACAATCCAGGATTGTCTCCCCATCTCAAGATCCTTAATCACATCTGTGAAGTCCCTTTTGCCACGTGAGGTAACCTATTCACAGGTTCCAGGGGTTAGGACGTGGACATCTTTGGGGCCAGCATTCTGCTGACTGCACCATCTGTCTGTGATGAGCGCCGGAGGAGGGCTGCAGGGCTGGGGTCTCATCAGGATGCAAGGGTGTTGGTGCCAGGCTGAGGAGTTGGGTTGTCATCTGCAGGTCTAAGAATGCAGACAGGGGCCCACAGCAGAAACTGGCAGAGTGCTGTGTTCGTTCCTGTGCTTTTCTAAAAATTAGGAGATTTCATATAAAAATCTGGAGTTCAGACGTCTCTGGAAAAATCAGAGGAGTCTGGTGAAGGTGGGCCACATTTCTACAAGGTAGAAGTTGTGAGAAAAAACTGTCCACTTTAGAGAGGTGTTCACTGGCCGCGATGCCCTCACACCCAGCCAGGAGGGGGCGCTGTGTGGGCCCAGGACTTTTGAGGCCCCCTCCTGCTATACCATTCTCAGAGGGCCTGGGGGTCCAAGGGGAGGTGTGGGCTGGAACTGATCCCCCCATTCTGGGTCCCTGAGCCTGAGGATTCCCCAGCAAACAACCCACGCCCATGTCTAGAGCCTGTGGGGTCTCTCCAAAGTCAGCCTCTCAGAAGCGCCCTGCACCCCTGCTGGGCCTACCCTAGGCCTGAAGGTGGCCAACAGGTGGCTGTTTGAGCTGCCTCCTCACCAGTGCCAGGCACACTGGTCTGGGCTGGAGTTGAGGAATAGGAGTGGGCTAAACGCTCTGAGCGGGATCCAGTCTCCCAGCCCATGTAGAAGGCACAGCTGTCAAGGGACGATACTGATGAGCAGCTCGGAGTGGGGTTTACGATGTTCAGCTCTTTAGACACAGGGCATCTGGGCTGCCTTGGTCCCAATGCTGGGCCCCCCAGGAGGCTGGGCTGCTCCTGTGGATAAGGCCCCTGGTGCGGGACAATTTCAGTTCTGCCTGTTGTTGACCCACGCAGGTCTTGGGTTTGTGATCCCAACTGTTGGCCTCTGGAAGCCCTTGATGGCCTCAGAGTTATGTTTTATAATTAAGTTTTATATAAACCAAAAAACTCGTTGCCGTCAAGTCGATTCTGACTCATAGTGACCCTATAGGACAGAGCAGAACTGCGCCCTATGGTTTCCAAGGAGTAGGTGGTACATTTGAACTGCTGACCTTCTCTTAATCACTGAACCACCAGCGCTCCAAGTTTCATACACTCCCTATTAAGTGTAGAGGAACCTGACACATACGAGCTAAGCCCATTCCTCGTTGTTATATAAAGGCTCCCAGTCTGAGCCAATTTTCTTTTGTAATTATTTCATGGACTAACGGGGCAGGGAGGACCCTCTACCCCTTCCGCAGCCCCAGCTGTCTCTACTCTAACACTATTCTCCAGAATGTTCTGGACAAACAGGGAGACGTCTTTCTCAAAGTTCCTCCTCCTCACCCCATGCCTGCTCCTGGGTGACCCTTCCAGTGTCTCCACACTGACCGGAGAAGGGCGGGCTGGAGGGCAGCTTTCGTGCTGGGCAGTTGCACAGTATGGTCACATCGGGAGCCCCTCTGTACCCCTCTGCTAGTTACATGTCATTCCATGATGGCATAATAGCTAAACACTCGGCTGCTAACACAAATGTTGGCAGTTAGAATTCACCCAGTGACTCCTCATGAGAAATACCTGGTAATCTGCTCCCATAAAGATTACAGCCTAGGAAAACCTACGGGACAGTTCTACTCTGTCCCATGGGGTCACCATGAGTTGGAATGCACTCAATGGCACACAACAACAATAAGAAATCTCTTTGAGGGAACCTCACAGTTTGCTGGTTTAGGGGCCGGGCCCAAGAGTCACTTGTCTCACCCGCAGGATGGAATGTTGTTGTTAGGCGCTGTTGAGTTGATTCCGACTCAGAGACCCTAAGTACAACAGAACAAAACACTGCCCGGTCCTGTGCCATCCTCACAGTCACTGTTAGGCTCAAACCCATTGTTGGAGCCACTGTGTTAGTCCATCTCGTTGAGGGTCTTCCTTTTTTTGCTGACCTCCACTTTATCAAGCCTAATGTCCCTTTGCAGGGACTGGTCCCTCCTGATAACATGACCAAAGTACGTGAGACGAAGCCTCGCCATCCTTGCTTCCAAGGAGCATTCTAGCTGTATTTCCTCCAAGACAGATTTGTTTGTTCTCCTGGCAGTCCAAGGTATATTCAATATGCTTTGCCAACACCATAATTCAAAGGCATCAATTCTTCTTCGGTCTTCCTTATTCCTTGTCCAGCTTTCACATGCATATGAGGTAACCGAAAGTACTATGGTTTGGGTCAGGCTCACTTAGTCCTCAAAGTGACATCTTGGCTTTTTAACACTTTAAAGAGATCTTTTACAGCAGATTTGCCCAGTACAATGTGTCATTTGATTTCCTGACTGCTGCTTCCAGGGGCGTTGATTGCAGATTCAAGTAAAATGAAATCCTTGACAACTTCCATTTTTCCTCCATTTATCATGATGTCGCTTATTGGTCCAGTTTTGAGGATTTTTGTTCTCTTTAGGCTGAGGTGTAATCCATACTGAAGGTTGTAGTCTTTGTTCTTCATCAGTAAGTGCTTCAAGTCCTCTTCACTTTCAGCAAGCAAGGTTGTGTCATCTGCATATAGCAGGTTGTTAATGAGTCTTCCTCCAATCCTGATGCCTCATTCTTCTTCATAGAGTCCAGCTTCTAGGATTACTTGCTCAGCATACAGATTGAATAAGGATGATAAAAGGATACAACTCTGACACACACCGTTCCTGATTTTAAACCACAAAGTACCCCCTTGTTCTGTTCAAAGACCGCCTCTTGATCTATGTAAAGGTTCCTCATGAGCACAATTAAGTGTTCTGGAATTCCCATTCTTTGCAATGTTATCCATAATTTCTTATGATCCACACAGTCGAATGCCTTTGCATAGTCAATAAAACACAGGTAAACATCGTTTCTGGTATTCTCTGCTTTCAGCCAGAAGCCATCTGACATCAGCAATGATATCCTTGGTTCCACATCCTCTTCTGAATCTGGCTTGAATTTCTGGCAGTTCCCTGTCGATGTACTGCTGCAACCTTTTTTGAATACTGCCTGATATTTATGTTTCAGAAAAAGACCCAGCATACTGAGGGCCGCTCTTCAAGGTGCCCTTTCATTCTCTCTCTCTTCAAATTTCCCAATTCCCACGGGGTCGTCATTGGAGCAGAAACTGTGCACGTGATCCTTGGCTCGGATTTCCCCTCCTCCTGTGGGTACGGCTGTACCACTTGGCTGCAGTCCCTCCATCCCAGTTGGGACTCCACTTTAGCCAGGAAGATTAGTGCACAGAGCTTTGGGAGGAGATATTTGTTTATCTATCTTGTTTTTGTTCTGAATACAAGAGTAACACGTGCTACATGCTTGTAGCTAAGAAAAACGAACTAAAACAGAAACGTATGTGTGTCCCTCTCCCCCCTCCATTTGTAACTGCTACTGCTTTCTAAGGAGGGTGGATGCCACTGAATGGAAAGTTCTTTCGTTTGGACCCCCTGATGGTGTCAGCTGCCGTGGAGTTGACTGTGGTACATGGCAACCTTATGTACAACAGAAGGAAACACTGTCCAGTCCTGCACCATCTTCACAATCACAGGCCTATTTGACCCCCTGTTGTTAGTTGCTGTCAAGTCGATTCCGACTCGGGGCAACCCAATGTGTGCACAGTACAACTGTGCTCCATACAGTTTTCAAGGCTGCAACCTTTCAAAGCGGATTGCCAGGCCTGTCTTCTGAGGCATTTCTGAGTGGATTTGAACCACCCTTTCTGCCAGTAGTTCAGCGCTTAACTGTCTGCACACCCAAGGCTGACCCCTGTTGTTGTACTGTTAGGGGCTGTCAAGTCGATTCCAACTCGTAGTGACCCTACATACAACAGAATGAAACTCTGCCTGGTCCTGTGCCATCCTCACAGTCATTGCGATGTTTGAGCCCACTGTTGCAGCCACTATGTCAATCCTTCTCCTTGAGGGTCTTTGTCTTTTCACTGACCCTCCTCTACGTCATAAAGCATGATGTCCTTCTCCAAGGGCTGCTCCCTCCTGATAACATGTCCAAAGTAAGTGAGATGAAGTCTCACCATCATCCCTTCTAAGGAGCATTCTGGCTGTACTTCCTCCAAGCCAGATTTGTTCATTCTTCTGCTGACCCCCTATATAATGCAAGTTTGATGATAGAAGCTCGGAAGAGTGAGTCTGCTGGGGCTAGCAGAGGGGAAAATGTGGCAGCCCTGGGGGAGTGGGAGGAGCTGTGTGGGGTGAAGGCCAGCAAGGAAGCCCAGTGCAGGGAGGTCACCAGGACAGGAAGAAGGTCTAAGAGCAGTTTTAAGTAACCTGCTGTGAACTGTGTGATGTGCGACCCTTTCTGGTGATGCCAGGCTTTCAAGGAAGTCCACTCTCATCTAGGGTGAGCAAGCTTAAAGTTTTTCTGAAAAGTGAGGAAGGGGCTGAGTGGTGGTCTGCAGTGATGGGGATAGACAGAGTCTGCACCCGCACAAGGGGGACCCCATGGAGCGGCCACAACACCCGCAGGCTGTGGGTAAAATAGGGTTCCAGCTGGCCCGGGAGGCCCCTGCTGACATCCGGTTATGTGCGTAAAGCTGAAAGTAAAAACATTCCCAAATCCCAGCCCCAGAGGGCAATATCATCAAGAGTTTGGGTCATGTTGTTTCAGACTTTTGCTAGACATATAAGACTATGCATGTTATTATTAAAGAAATGACACCATCCTTTACACACTGCTTTGCAACTTGTCTTTCTTCCTGAGGCAACAAATTCTGCACATTCCTCTTGACTCGGCAGACACAGGCCTATCTCACTTTTTAACGGCCGCTCAGTGTGCGTGTGCTCATTTTATTTGTCCTGTTTCCCGCTGATGGGCACTGGGTTGTTTTCTCCTTTCTCCACTCTGAGCTATGCTACGATAACCCTCCCCCTTCCATACATACGTGCTCTTCTGTCGGATACACTCTTACGAGTAGATTTGCTGGGTCAAAAACCAGTTGCCATCAGATCAGTTCTAACCCATGGCGACTCTGTGTGTGTCACGGTAGAACTGTGCTCCATAGAGTTTCCTTTTTTTTTTAATTATATTCATTTTGTTTTTGTTGTTGAGAATATATACAGCAAAACACACACCGATTCAACCATGTCTACACACACAGTTCAGTGACATTGATTACATTCTTTGAGTTGTGCAACCATTCTCACTCTCCTTTTCTGAGTTGTTTCTCCCCATTAACATACACTCACTGCCCGCTAAGGTTCCCATTAGTCAATTTGATCCCACATAGAACCAGAAAAATCAAACCCGTTGCCGTCAAGTTGATTCTGACTCAAAGTGACCTTATAGGACAGACTAGGACTGCCCCACAGAGTTTCCAAGGAGTGCCTGGTGAACTCCAACCGCTGACCTTTTGGTTGGCAGCCTGTAGCTCTTAACCACTGCGCCACCAGGGTTTCCTTGATCCCGTATAGATAGATGTTGAAAGAGCACAGTGCTCAAGGCAGACACTTTTTACTAGTTAAGCTAGACTATTGTTTGGTTTTTTAAGAGGACTTCAGGGATATTTTTGGTTAAGGTGAAAGATTATCTCAGGGCAATAGTTTTGGGGGTTTATCCAGTCTCCATGGCTCCAGAAAGTCTGGAGTCCATGAGAATTTGAAATTTTATTCTGCTTTTTCCCCCTTTTGATCAGGATTCTTCCATAGAATCCTTGATCAAAATGTTCGGTAATGATAGCCGGGCACCATCCAATTTTTCTGGTTTACGGCAAAGGAAGCAGATGTTCCTGGAGGCAATTAGCCACACGCTCCATTTCCTCTCCACAGGGTTTTCAGTGGCTGATTTTTTGGAAGAAGATCGCCAGACATTTTTTCCAAGGCACCTCTGTGTGGGTTCAAACTGCCAACCTTTCATTTAGTAGTCATACTGCCTAATTGTTTGCACCACCCAGGTACCTCCCACCTCCTGCAGGACACTAGGTCAAAAGACATGCACATTTAAAAGGTTAACTATTTGCTTCCTCTCTAAACATTCCAAACAATGTCGAAGGCCCTGAGTACACCAAACACTGTAGGGTCACTGCTAACTCCTCATCATCTCTGCTCTCACTACGGCTATTTAACAGCATTCAGTCATTCACTCATTCAATTGACATTTGCAGAGCCTACACGTCCCGGCCAGCACTGGCCTTCAACTTACAGGACTAACTGGCTGCAGTGACAAAAACCCGTCAATATTAAGAAAGGCTCTGTCAGCTAGATAGAAACATAACCACAAGCGCCCAGGGAACACATGTGATGTATGGGCCCTGCTCCAGCATGATATTCCCGTGTCCCCAAGGAAAACGTAAAGTGTAAACACAGAGGAGGAAATCTTGTTGTACGTGAAATCAGCTGTAGACTCCGCTCCCTTCTCTAACATTATGCACATTGTAAACCTGTCATTAGAAAAATGAAGATTTTTAAGAGCGGCCTACGAGGATGGCCGGCTGTGCCCACCCTTACACTGGGTAGTTAGTGTCCCACAGAAGGTGGGAGCCATGGGGAATTCTTTGGGGAGGGTTATATTCTTGTATAATTTGGCTTCAACTTGCCACACTGACTAGATTCAAATCCCCAAGGCAGTTATAATGACGTAAGAAAAACACAAATAATGTAGTCTTTGGGGGCTGTTTCGAATTTCTGTGTCTGCCTCTTTTATGTACCCAAGTATTAAAATACTATATGAGCCAGGCATAGGCCTCCAAGCACCTCCAGGGGGCAGGGGGAATGGCTACACCTTAATAGGAAGTGTTTCATTGACCACAGCAAAGCCTGCTTTTAAAAGTTGCAAAGCCCTGCAAACATTTTTATTAGGAACTGCCATAAATCTGACGTGGAAACAAATGATCAGAGAGTTCTCCTGTGCAGCTTCAGATATAAATTAACTCGTCAACCTGCAAAGTTTGTGCACTGATGTGGGACACATCTGGTTCCCAGGGACTTCACAAAATGTCTCCAAACAGCAAATTTTTTTTTTTTAAGTGGATTAAAAACCCTGGAGTCCATATGATTTATAAAGACGTCGATTCAGGCATTGAAAATCCCCTTTCTGACAGTGGGGGGAGAATTGTATAACAGCCAACGAAAACCTAACCACCACTATTTTTCTTTTTGTTTTTACCTTTATAAATAATTGTCAATGCCACTTTATACATTTCTTACAGACTGACACTCTTCCTAGATACTTTTTATTTCATCAGTAAGACTTGGATGGGTTGTTAAACTTTATTATATCCTACCAATGACATAAGTGAGGAAGCCTTCAATGACTGTTGTTGGTAGGTGCCATCAAGTTGGTTCCGATTCATAGCGACCCTATGTGCAACGGAATGAAACACTGCCCGGTCCTGCACCATCAATGACTAGACTTCTTTTTATTTAATTAAAAAAAAAAAAAAAATGGCCTCACAACTTGAAGAATGTAATCATTATCACTGAATTGTACAGGTAGCAATTGTTAAATTGGTGTATGTTCTGCCGTGTATATTCTCAATAACAACAATAAAATAAATTAATAAGAAAATAACAGTTTTTTTTTCCCAATGGCTGATTTTTCAGAAGTAGATCTCCAGGCCTTTCTTCCAAGGTGCCTCTGGTGGACTCCAACCTCCAACCTTTCAGTTAGCAGTTGAATGCATTAACTGTTTGCACCCCTCAGGGACTCCTTCTTACTTCTGTAGGGAGCAAAAAAAGACTGATTGCTCCCCACCCTGCCACTGTCTTTGGTGCTTTGGATGGCAGGCAGTGACCGTGGCAAGGGCTCCGTGTCCAGAACTCCCCTGTCAATGGAGCAGCCCTGCAGGGAAGGATACGTTACATGAGCCCAGGGTTGAAAACCAAGAACCATGGATGAGAAAATTGTCATCAATCTAACTGATGGTGTTTATGTACAGTAACTGTACCAGCTGAATCAAGAAAATTAAAAAACTGGTTTTAGAAAGGGCATTGTGAATGAAGAGCCGTGAGGTCAGAGAAGCATTCACCTAAGATCTTTTCTAATCGCACACCCGGAGACGAGAGTATGAGGAGCAAGATGATAACACGTGCAACTTTTTTTTTCACATTTGATATGTGTCACGTGCTGTACTAAATAGATAATCTAATTTAATTTTCACAGTAATTCCAGGAAGTAGGTATTATTATTATCCCCATTTTATAGATGAGAAAAGAGTCTCTCGGTGGTACAAACAGTTAATGTGTTTCGCTGCTAACCAAAAGGCTGGAAGTTCAAGTCCCCCAGAGGTACCTTGGAAGGAAGTCCTGTTGATCTGCTTCTAGAAAACCCTATAGAGCACAGTTCTACTCTGACATGCATGGGGTCACCATGAGTCAGAGTCAACTCAGTGGCAACTGTTTTTTTTATAGATGAGGAAACTGAGGCTTGAAGAAGTTCACTGACAGGTGGCCACTGTCAAGATCACACTCAGGGCCTGACATAGGCACCTGTGTCCTGGCCCCTCAGCCACTGCCTCCCTGGTAGGATGGCTGTGATCTGCAGCAGTTCCTAAACCACCAGAGAGGTGCCCAAAAGCGTACCCACAGGAAATGTAAGATGAGGGTCCACCAATGGCTTCTGCTGACTTTCACATGAACATGAGCCTCAGACCCTCAGGTACCACACCTTGACAGAAGGCCCTCTCCACAGCTGGATTACAGATGGAGGCACCTCACATCGAAAGACCTCCCCATCAGGTGACGATGCCTGGGGTCTGCTTCCCAATAACCAGGGAGCAGGAGAAAATCAGGTGGTGTGGACAGAACAGGAGTTGATAACGGCTGAGGTTGAGAGATGGGTACATGAAGTTCATGATGCTGTCTTCTCTGCTTTGGTGACTGCTTGTGATTTCCCACAATAAAACATTAAAAACAAGAAAGACGAAGCAAAGCAGGATGAAGGTCCTAGGCTAGAAGACAAAGGACCATAGGCTCAGGGGACATCTACATCAATTGGCACAACATAGTACCTAAGTCAATGTTTTGCATCCTAGTTTGGTGAGTAGCATCTGGGGTCTTAAAAGCTTGCGTGCAGCCACCTAAGTTACAACTATTGGTCTCTTTCCGTCCGAGCAGAGGAGAGTGAAGGAGACCAAAGACTCAAAGGAGCAATTACGGGCCACGTGAACCATAGCCTACGCAACCCTGAGACCAGAAGGACTAGATGGTGCTCAGCTACCACTACCAACTGCTCTGACTAGGATCACAACAGAGGGTCCTGGACAGAGTAGGAGAAAATTGTAGAACAAAAAAATGAAATTCAGAAAAAAGTCCAGGCTTGCTGGCCTGACAGAGACTGGAGGAAATCCCAAGACTCGGCCCTATAGCACACCCTTCTGACCTGGAAATGAAGCCATTCCCGGAGACCAACTCCCAGCCAAACAGTGGACAAGCACATAAGATAAGGAGTAACACCTGAGAGGAAGGTACTTCTTAGAACAATCAATTAGGAGATGAGAAGACAGGAAGGGATAGATAATCAGGGCGTAGGAAAATGGGGAAACCAGGGCACATCATGGGGGGATGAAATCAAGGTCATGAAACACATTACATACAAAGTATGGAATGGGAAACTAATTTGCTCTGTAAAGTACAATAAAAAAGAAAGAAGTAGCCCATCAATCCCTTAAGAAAGACATGTCGTCGTTGTGACAGGAAATTCCGAGGGAAGAAGAACGGTTTCTGTTTATGAGGCACCTGCCCTGGGCAGCGTGTGCTGGGCGCGCCACAAACCTTCGTCCTCACAGTGCCCTAGGAGGTAGGAACCTTGTCCAGCCTCGAGGAAGCAGTAACTCACAGGAGAGAATGACTTGCCAAGTGGTCCGCCTGATTTGGAGACCCTGCACTTCCCATCGCGGTGTACTTTTCCCTTCCTAGGTCTGGAACTCGTAGATGCTCTGCCAGCCCAATCACCCAGAGAAGACAGGCATTCGCTTACGATAAATGTCAACAAAAGAGAAAGAGCCATAGATACAACAATGAAGGAAAATGCAGCAGAAACTTCTATAGAGAGAATGTACTGTCTTTTGAGGCAGAAAGTAAAACTAATCAATTGCACTTTCAACAACAGTTCATATGACGACCATTTTCCCCGGAGTACTTCTTGTCCCTGTGGGGAGCGCCTCACAGCTGGAGTTTTTGTGACATCACCACGAGGGGTGATTCCATCTTCTGAGCTCCATGGCCCAGCTCCCAAAGGCACCTCCATTAATATGTGCGAGGCTAACAGCCATTCTGTGGTCAGAAACTGTCTCGGTGACCACCAGCACTGGGTACTGAGCTCTCACTCTGCGCCCTGGCTGGGCTGCATGCTCACTCGCCTCCAGGAGGCTGGTTCTGGGCAGCGACGGGCAGGGCTGGAACCCTGGGCCTTCCGATTCCAAAACCCATGCTCTTAGCCCCCGCGTTCACACCAACATCAAAGTCCAGTAAGGAATGCACCTTTCAGGAATAGCACACACCACTTCGGTGAGTCCGCTTCTCAGGAGTACATCTGAAATGCTCAGGCCCCTCTTGATGATCTACTCAGGTAACAATAACGTGGACCCTTTACTCTGACCTACAGTGAACGTTCCTGTTTTATTATAAACAACGCATCCCACTGCTGTTCCTGTTTTCATTCCACCTACCTTCTCTTCGGAGGGGTAAAAGCCAATGGCTCTCATGACATAGGGAAGCTCCGACAGGCAGATGTGCTCTGACACCTCTCTGGTCTCCATGGTGTCTATGCCTTGACTGCGGAGCTGGGAATAGTAAAAATAGTCTTCCAGCTCCTGCATGGAAAGGAAACGGAAACACAGGTTTTGGTCAAAGTCAGAACCATCCTTTAAGACTTCAAGATGTTTTCTAGAAAGTTCGTTCTGAGCTCAGTGGGGGAAAAGAAAGAGCTTTGGAAAAAAGGGTACAGCCCGGCACGTTTGTTTTACACACTGAATTAGGTGTTCCCAGGAAGTGTTTTCTCTGAGGACAATTACCCTGTAGAACTGTCCTTCCCGGCCACCAGACACCAGACCGTAGAACGGGGTCAAGTCTTCACCCCCAAGGGAAACAGCTGCCTCCAGGGCACTACAACAGAAACAGCACTGTTAGAAAGCGACCAGGCGAGGGGCGTCAGGGGGCGGCCACGGCACCTTGGCCCAAGGACTGGGACCACGGAACAGATACAATTAGAGTCTCTCTGTAAGCTGGGTGAGAAAAATCCCTCCAAAATGAAGGTGAACATGAACACTCAATTTCCAGTGTGGGACCTGGTGGTACAGGGCACCTGCTTTAATGACAGGGTTCTTCTCTCACTGATGACACAGCGGGGCTGGGCCGTTTGTCTGTGATCTTTGGGGAGCCGAGTTCTCCTAAGGGATTGGGACGGAGGGAGGAGGGCTCCTGTGTCCTGAAAGCACAACCCTCCCGAGCTGAGCAGCTTTGTAACTTTAGAGCCGCATAGGACCAGCGCCAAAAGAACAGGACGTCGTACAGGTGGACTGCCAGCACTAATTGCTTCCACAAAAACCTGGAGCCACAAGGGACCCATGCCAGTCAGACAAAAATAACCCTCTGCTCTCTAACACAGGGTCAGAGTTGCCAAAAATAGGCCCTTTAAGTGATAAGAAAACCTACTTTTGTATGAGGCCAGCTTTGCCTCATGCAAAATGTTAATAATATGAAATCAAGACGATAATCCAATAAATGGATTTCTGTTAATCAGGAGATTAGTCCTGTGCCGGGATGTTAAAACACACTGAAGCAGGAGATCATAGTGGGTAAGTTGTGAAGCGTCCAGAATCTGGAGTCAGAGGTGCACTGGGGCCCGGGCTCTGCCACTTGCAAGTTGCACTCTTGTGGGCAAGTAACTTCAACTCCCGGTGCCTCGGTTTGCTTATCTGTGAAATGGGGATAATGACAGAACCTGCCTCCCCAGGTGGTTTGAGAATTCAGAAAGGGAATGCACACAAAGAATTTTTATTTTTCTCGGGGAATGAATGTTTGCTGAGGTGTGGTAGAATCAGGAAGGCCTGAGGTGAACCCCAGCTCCACCACTTACTCCATCACTTGGGTGTTCCTGATCTGAACAATGGGATAATCACAGTCCCTCCCTCACAGGATGGCTGTGAGGAAGGAATCAGACAATACCCGTGTCTTAGTTATCCAGTGCTTCTATAACAGAAATACCATAAGTGGATGGCTTTAACAAACAGAAGTTTATTCTCTCACAGCCTAGGAGGCTAAAAGTCCAAATTCAGGGCACCAGCTCCAGGAGAAGGTCCTTGTCATTGATCTTCTCAGCACAGGGACCCTAGGTCCAAACGACGTGCTCTGCACTAGGTGCTACTTTCTTGGTAGTATGAGGTCCCCTCTCTGCTTGTTTCTCTCTCTTTTATCTCTTGTAAGATAAAAGGTGACTCAGGCCACACCCCAGGGAAACTGCCCTTACAATAGGATCAGGGCTGTGATCTGAGTAAGAGTGTTGCATCCCACCCTAATCCTCTCTAACATAACCTAAACTTGCCTCATTAACCACAGGCAGAGGTTAAGATTTAGAACACATAGTAAAATCACATCAGATGACAAAATGGTGGACAACCACACAATACTGGGAATCATGGCCTAGCCAAGTTGACACACATTTTTTGGGGAAACACAACTCACTCTGTAACAATCTGGCACAGAAAAAGGCTCAGCAAAGAGTAGTTACAATCATTATGACAACTGAAACAGCACTGATATGTACCTACACCTCCTTACAGAGAGGGAGCCACAAACCTGCCCTTGGTCCCTTGGTCCGCCTGTCGGCCCCAGGTCAGGGGCTGGGGGATGCAGCCTGGTGCGCTGCAGGTAGACAAGGGCCCAGGAGCCCCAGGTTCCCCCCAGCAGGGCCCTGTCTGCACCTCACTGCTGGGTTCTGTTTGAAGGCCATAGAGGCCGACGTCCAGCTGAAGGGCTGCGTCTCTGCAGCCTCCAGGCTGGGCCCAGACCCCACCCGACAGGTATGTGGGCCAGGTGCAGGACCAGGTATCCCAGAAGTGACATGGAGGAGCCCCTCATCCCCAGGAACCCCTGAGGGGAAGGCTCACAAGAGTTCCTGGTTTTCTTGGACCAGTCCAATATAGGGCTCTGGTGGTCGGGCCTACGCTGTGTGCCGGGCTTCCTGGCCACTACCAACTGACTGGGAGGGACTGAAAGGACTGGAGTGGGACTTTTCCAGCCAGAGCCAGGAAAGAGATTTGCACCCTCTGAGGTAAGCGCTACCATTTGTGAAATCGGGGAACTGCCAGTGGCCATGTCCTGCTGAGAGCAGAAATCCAGTTGCATGGTAGAGGATGCCAAGAGCAGAGTCAGGTGGAGAGAAGGCAGCAGGCACCCAAGGGAACCATGTCTCTGCCACGTGGCCATGAGGTGCCAAATGACCATGTCAGAAAGTCCATTTGGAGCCTACATTGGGTTTCCAATGCTTCTAACAGCTACAACAACAAAGGAGGTCACTGGGGCAGCACAAAAGGGAAGTGACATTTATTGAGAACCTACTCTGTGCCCGGCTATGCGTACACTACTTCTGTGAAATGAGAAAGCTCGAGAAGCCGCGAGCACTGTGACTGGGACGTAGTGAGTGCTCAGTAAACGCTCCCAAGAGGAGGAGGGAGAAGAGCTATAGTGGTGGTTACATCACCCTCAAAGAGCCCTCTGGACTGGGCGATTACATTCCCATTTAACAGATGGAGAAACTGAGACTCAGAGAAGTCCAGGGACCTGCCTGTGGTGATGGAGCTTGCAGGGGAGTGGAGGTAGGATATGAATTCAGGTCTCTGCTCCTGTCTGAGCAGGGTGGCATGATGGCAGATGGGAGGGTGAGCATAAAAACGTGACGGGAGATTTTAAAACAGATGCCAGACAAAGAGATAAAAAGGGCTAGCAAAGATGGGGAGAAGGGAGAGGGTGTGGGTGAACCACAGGAAGAGAAAGGGGATGGGAAGGAGGTCTCCCAGGGAAGAAATCGGATCTGCTGCAATGACAGTATTCTGGCCCTAGAAGTTGTTGTTGTGTGTCATCGAGTCGATTCCAACTCATAGTGGCCCTAAAGGACAGAGTAGAACTGCCCCATAGGGTTTCTAAGGCTGTAATCTTCACGGGTTTCTGGGTTTAATCTTCACGGAAGCAGACTGTCACATCTTTCTTCCGCGGAGCAGCTGGTGGGTTCAAACAGCTGACATTTTAGTGGTTTTGAGCCCCGTGCTCTGATGAAAAGCATTGGCATGTAAGTGGATTTAGCATCTTCTTCATTTAGTCCCACAACTTGTCAACAGTAAATCTAGTAGGAATTTTGTTTGTTTACTATTTACAGTTTTTGCATTTCTTTCCATTAGTGAAGCAATGAACATATTAAGACACCAGAAGCAGCAACGAAGTGCTAATTAGGTTATAATGATCCTTTGTCCCCGCAACAAATTAAACTGAAATTCTCAGAAGTCTGGACTCTGGCCAGGCACAGGGAAGTGACTGGAAAGAAGCTGATGCCTTTTTTTGTTGTTGTTAATTTCTACCATCCCAGATCCCAAGCTGATGGAGAAGAGGAAAAACAATGAAAATATGGGGAGACTCACCCCAGGTCTCACTTCCCCCAGGGTTCCAGGGAGCAGGCAGGTCTTGGGAGCCCAGCAGCCCTCTGCTGCAGGCAGGATCAGGGCGGGCTTTGCAATGAGGGAACTCCCCGCCTGTGCCTGAATCCCCTAATTCCCAAGATCCAATTGTTGAGGTCTCAGAGTCAGAGTTGCAACTGTGATCTGAGTGGGTCCAACACGAACTCCACCGGCTATTTGCTCATAAAGTAGCAAAAGAGGAGACGCTTCCATGTTCGCCAGGAGTGAAAGAAGTGCCCTCGGCTTTGACTGGGAGCCATGCATCACATTTGCTCTGTAGGAAACCAGGCGGCTCCTAGCTGTGTGCGTACCACTTCCTAGGTGAGAGTGTTGGGCTGAGTGGCCCGGCAGATGGACCGACCGAGCAGGGCTGGGAGCAGGGATCAGGACCAGGAGCTGGCTGCCTGGTGGCTCCACTCTGGCCTGTGGCAGCTCAGGTGGACTGAGGTAGATGAGAAGAGCATCTAAGCATCCACTCCCTCTTTTAGCAGTGAAGATCCTGAGCTCCTAAGCAATGCCTTTATGAGGAAGAAGACAAGGAAGGAACACCTAGCTCTGTGCTGGGTGCTTTCTTTGCATGTATTAACCAACCTAATCTTTACAAGGATCCTATAAAAGTCCCCATTATTATCGCCATTTCACAGTCAAGGAATCTAAAGATCAGAGATGTTAAGAAAACTGCCCTAGGTCCCACGGCCAGCAGCACAGATAAACTGTGTCAATCTAACTTCAGAGTCCATGTACTTGCCCATGTTCGACTACAGAATTCTCCAACCTGACTTTAGGTGGTGCGGTGGGTCAGTGGTAGAATTCTTATCTTCCATGCAGGAGACCAGGGTTCAATTCCCAGCCAATGCAACTGAGGAACAGCAACCACTCGTCTGCCAGCAAGAGGCTTGTGTGTTGCTATGATGCTGAAGAGGTTTCGCTGGAGTTTCTAGACTAAGGTGGCAATCTACTTCTGGAAATCAGTCAGTGAAAACCCTGTGGGTCACAACAATCCGATCTGCAACTGATCATGGGAATGGCACAGGGCTGGGCAGCATTTAGTGTCGTTGGGCACAGGGTCGCCCTGAGTCAGGGGCCAACTTGATGGCAGCTAACCACCACCACCACCTCGGACAGAGATTCTCACCTGAGGACAGCTGGGGTGAGAAGCGTAGGCCAGAGCACATGTCTACAGTAACACTCCTGCACTTTCAGTCATTTGCACTGCAGAGACTCGGGCTGGGACTCCAGCTGGTGTGGCGGGAGAAAGGATTTCAGGGGCGGGTGAACCTAGGAGGCAGCACACGGCCTTAACCACAAGTGCCATCGGTCCATGTAGCTCACGGACGTGGTGGCGCTGCTCCGTGTGACCACCTGCCCACAGCAGGTGCTCTTGCTGGGCGGGGATCCACAGAAGGGGTTCAGTAAATCCCTGTGGGGGGAACAGGATCACCTCTCCGGCTCTCTCAGAAGTGGCAGGGGAACTCAAGAGCTTCCAGGGGTGACCACATTCTGCCCAATGTCACCGTTAAATCTCTCTCATCTTCTGCTCGCCTCCTCCCAATGACGATGATGGTGGGTCCCTTCGCTGCCTCCCTGGCCCCCACCACTCTGTCCTCCACACATCTGAGGGGTTTCCCGAAACGCAAACTTGACCAAGTAATTCCTCAAGGGCCACCTGAGCTCACAGGCAGAGGTTCAAGACCACCTTGCCCAATCTTCCAGATGCTTGCTGTTTCTTAAACCCAGCACCACGTGCTTCCCTGCCCTGTGCTTGTGACACACGTGGTGTCTTCCATCTGGGTTGTCTTTTCCTTTCTTCTCCACCTGGCAAATCCCTAAAGATTTTTCCAGACTTAGCTCAGGCTTTCTTCAAGTAGCAACATGATTTTAGGTGGTACTAGTCACAGATGAACTTTTTAAATTTTCACAAGGTCAGTATTTAAGGAATCCTCATGGCACAATCATTCAACACTTGACTGCTAACCAAAAGGCCGGCAGTTCAAACCCACCCAGAGAGGCCCAGCAATCTTCCTGTCTAAAGATTACAGCCTTGGAAACCCTACTCTGTCACATGGGGTTGCTATGAGTTGGAATCAACTTGACAGCACACATCAACAACAGATACTTGTTTTCTTGTGCATTACAATATATATAACAAAAATACAAAATATATACGTAACAAGCTTATCAAATCAATGACTGCCCTGAGAAAATCTTTAAACATTGAGCCAAAATTATCCCAAGGTCTTCTTAAAACCAACAGTAGTTTAACTTAACAAGTAAAAAATGTCTGCCTTGACCATTATGTCGGCAGTTCGAACCCACCAGGTGCTCCTTGGAAACTCTGTGGGGCAGTTCTACTCTGTCCTATAGGGTCGCTATGAGTCGGAATCGACTCGACGGCACTGGGTTTTTTTGGTGGGTTTGACCATTATACTCTTTTAAGAAATACCTATATGGGGTCAAACTGACAACACCAACTCAAAGGAGCAAATACGAAGTTTAGGGGGCAGTCAGTTTCTGTCACAGGGGAGGAGCAACTCAGAAAAGGAGGGTAGGAATGGTCGTTCAACTCAAAGAACGTAATCAGTGCCACTAAATTGTGCATAGAGAAACAGCTGAACTGGTATATGTTTTCCTGTGCATATTCTCAACAACAAAATAAAAAAAAACAAAATGTTGAGTTAAAAAAAGTCAATTAAGAAAAACACAGTGAATAAAAAAGTCGATTAAGAAAAACGGTAAACAGTTCGGATGATAATATGAATGTGACAATGGGCTGGGAGGCGAGGCCTGGTTGCAGCCCCCTTTCTCTCGAGAATCCATCTCTTCACATGTGGCCCCCCTGCCCCCAACCCGCCTGGCTTGTGAGATGTGCCCTGGAGTTCTCCTGCAGCCCCACCTCATGCTTCTCTCAAACCTCCCAATCCCTCACTTTGGCTCACCTCTGTGTCTCCCACACCAACATGTGAGCACCCTGAAGACCAGGCCTGGGTCCTGGCCACATGTACCTGAAGGCCTTGCACACTGCCTGGCATTTCACAGGTGTTCCACACCTGCCTCCTGTAGCTGAGTGAAGAGATGGGGTCTACACTTGACACCTGTCTTGTAGGGCCGAGCTTCCATCCCCCTCACATACCTTAAGTTAATTTCCCACTGCACGACCGAGCGGTCATGTCCTCCTGCCGTGAAGGCGTAGCAGCCATCATAGGAAAGAGTCATCCCAGCTACCCCATTCGGGTGGCAAATGATAGCAGACGTCTTATGTGGATTGCCATCAACAGGTAAGATCTGCAGTCCAACCTAGAGACAAAGATGTAACAAGACTCGGACTCAGATGACTAGATCCCCCACTGTGCCTGGAGTTTTCCCCTATCACCCCCAGAGCTGTTTGAAGGAAGGACCTGTGTATCTGAAACCCTTTCAGTGGCTGAACACCATGTCTAACTTGGCTGGGCTCCTACATGCGGAATGTCCCGTAGAGACAACACCATGCTGCAGCAGGGAGGACCCCCTCCGTGCAAGTTCAATAGCTACACAGAAGTGAAGTTTTCTTCCATGTCTTCATGGTCAGATGTCCAGGGCTTTTCAGGATAATTCTAACATTGTATGATTTTATGCTTTTTAATATAAAAACCAACCCCATTGCTGTCGAGTCGGTTCCAACTCATAGGGACCCTATAGGACAGAGGAGAGCTGCCCCCATAGGGTTTTCCAAGGAGTGGCTGGTGGATTCGAACTGCTGACCTTTTAGTTAGGAGCTAAGCTCTTAACAACTGTACCGTCAGGGCTCCTTTCAATACAGATTATTCTTTAATGTATAATTAAGCATGACTGATTTGTATGTCTTTATATGATTTTTCTAAGGAGCCCTGGTGGAATAATGTTTAAGCACTTGGCTGCTAAATGAAGGGTTGGTGGTTCAAACTCACCCAGTGGCCCTGAGGGAGAAAGCCCTGGTGACCTGCGCCCATAAAGATTACAGCCTAGAAAACCTCACGGGGTAGTTCTACTCTGTCACGTGGGGTTGCTATGAGTCAAAATCAGCTTGATGGCACCAAGCAATAACAAAATATAATTTTCACATGGAAATAAATCAGAAATAAAAAAAAAAAAAATCTTTGGTGGACCATGTATCCTCATTTGGGGTGCAGAAAATATAAACATTCTGCCAAGAAAGGTTTCCCAGGAGTCATCCAAACTAATCTGTGGTGATTTTTCGCTTCACTATTGACTCAGGTGGAAGTACTTAGACTTGGATATGGAGCGAAGCGTCCTGAGTCTTACCATACTTGGGACTGGTTGCTTCCTCATAACATGTGGGGTCAGCCTATAGAACCAAAGAGCAGAAGGGTGGGTACCTTGTCTCTGTTAATAAACACCAGGTAGCGTTTCTGGAGTTCACTAGCGGTTTTCACTGGCAGGAGCTGGATTTGTTCAATGGGGGAACCATAAGTTGGCCCAAGAAGTGTCTTTCTGCATGATAAAAAAAATTAATTCCACAAATCTGAACGTAGGTTTTACGACTTTTTGGTCATTGTCTTAATCCTCTAGTGCTGCTATAACAGAAATACCACAAGTGGATGGCTTTAGTAAAGAGAAATTTATTCTGTCACAGTCTAGGAGGCTAGAAGTCTGAATTCAGGGTGCCAGCTCCAGGGGAAGGGTTGCTCTCTGTCGGCTCTGGGTTAAGGTCCTTGTCATCAATCTTCCCCTGGCCTAGGTGCTTCTCAGTGCAGGGACCCTGGGTCTAAAGGCTCTTGTTTCTTGGTGGCATGAGGTCCCCATATCTCTTTGCTCCCTTTTCTCTTTTATCTCAAAAGAGACTGATTTAAGACACAACCTAATCTTGTAGTTTGAGTCCTGCCTCATTAACATAACTGCCTCTAATTCTGACTCATTAACATCAAAGGGGCAGGATTTACAAAGCATAGGAAAATGACATCAGATGACAAAATGGTGGACAATCCCACAATGCTGGGAATCATGGCCTAGCCAAGTTGATACACATTTTTGGAGGACACAATTCAAGCCATAACAGTCATGACACCCTCAAACAAGAGGGCCCTTAAAACTGAACAAGCTTCAGGCCCTACAAAACCCGGATTTGCCTGTGTGAGCCCAGCAGCTACTTCTCTTCCTCTACTATGAGGCCCTGGGCATGTGGGTGGGTTTTCTCCCTGCACCCGGCATGTCTGACAGCACGTACTGGGTCTGTGAGTGTGGAATAAAGAAGGAGCAAATTCCACTCAACAAGCATTTCCTGGGCACCTCTTCTGGGCCAGGCATTGAGTTAGGTGCTCAGGAGACAGGAAGAAGAAAGATGTGTTTCTGGCCACTGAGATGTTCACAGTCCAGCAGGGAGAGCGTGTATGGGAACAATATGAGAGGAGAAGGGTAATAATACAGCAAACCCAAGATGCACAGAAAGCCCTGAGGAGGAATGGTGAGCTCCTAGGCAATGGTCAGGCGAAGTTCTGAATGTGAGTCGGAGAGAGGCTCCGAGACTCGAGACTCGGGGACCCTGGTCAGTACAGAAAAGCATCGAGAAAGCAGGAAGTGCAGAAGGATGGAACATGGCGTATGGAGTTCAACCCACAGAAACATATGATGAAAGGGCAGTGGCAGGAGGGAGGGTGACGAGGTGAACAGGGGCCAGGTTAGGAAGCTAGGCTTCATCTGCTGGGTTATGGGATGCCCTTGAAGGGTGTGAAGCTGGGATGGTCCATGGTCAGGCTTACATGCAAGCAGATTGGGTGAAGGTCAAAAATGCTAAAATGGCAAAATGGGCAGATAATGCATCAGTTAATTATAAATCACCCTTATCTATCATTCCAGTAGAAAATGTTTAAGGCCCTTCCCGAATAGCTTCGAGTGCACAGAGCTAGGGTAGAGCTTGGTTAAGAGCACAGACTCTGAGCCCTATTGGCACAGTGGTTAACGTACTCGGCTGCTAACTGAAAGGTCTGTGGATGGAACCCACTAGCTGCTCCGCAGGAGAAAGATATGGTAGTCTGTTTCAGTAAAGATTACAGCCTTGGAAATCTTATGGGGCACTTCTACTTTGTCCCATCGGGTCACTAAGTGTTGGAATCGACTCAACAGCGATGGGGGTTTGACCCTTAAAACTTACGGGAGGTTGTAGAGAAACCAAAGCGCCCCTGCATTGTTGTTGGATGTAAAATGGTACAGTCACCTGGTAAAACAGTCTGGCAGTTCCTCAAATGGTTGACCCAACAACTCTACCCCTAGGAGTAGACCGCAGAGAAATGAAAACATGCTTCCACACAAAAACTTTTAGACAAATGTTCACAGCAGTGTTATTCATGACAGCCAAAAAGTGGAAACAACTCAAATGACTATTAACTGATGAATAATGAACAAAATGTGATCCACCCCTATAATGAATATTATTCAGTCATAAAAAGCAATGAAGTTCTGATTCATGCTACAGTGTGGATGAACCTTGAAACATCATGCTGAGTGAAAGAAGCCAGACACAGAAGGCCATAGGGTGTATGATTCCATTTATATGAAATGTCCAGAAGAGGTAAACCCATTGAGGCAAAAAGCAGATTAGTGGTTGCCAGGAGCTGGGGGAGAGGAGGGAAGAATGGGGACTGACTGCTAATGGATACGAGGTTTCTCCTAAGGTGATGAGAATGTTCTGGAATTAGGTAATGGTGATGGCTGAACAACTCCGAATATACTACAAACCACTAAATTTTACACTTTAAAAGGGTAAATTTTATATGTAAAGGATATCCCAATTTTTTTTAATATTAAGAGGAAAAAAAAAGCCCGACAAGTTGACAAATTACTGAACCTCTCTGCGCCTCAGTTTCCCCATCTGTAAAATAGCAACAGTGACAGCACTTTTCCCATAAGACTGTGGTGAGCTTTTAAATGAGCTAATATACACAAAGCACCAAGAACAGTTTCTAGAACCTGGTACAGGATATATGTTACCAAGCGTTCTTAATTGTACCTAACAATTTTATAAAATTAGTATCTTTTTCTTCTGATTGCAAAAGTATTAAATTTTCCACTGTACTCTTTTAAAATCTATCTATGTGGGATCAAATGGACCACAGTGACACAAAAGATTAGGCAGGAAACTTAGCGGGCAGTGAGTTTATGTTAATGGGGGAGGAACAACTCAGAAAAGGAAGGTGAGAACGGTTGCACAACTCGAAGAAGGTATTCAACGTCACTAAATTGCACATGCAGAAACCCTTGAATTGGTGAATGCTCTGCCGCGTATATTCTCAACATCAAAAATAAAATTAAAAAGTATTAAATATTCATTTTTCAAATTTTTCAAACATGTAGACACACAAAAAGTAGAAAATCTACCTATAAGTCCACATTGCTGCACTCCTTACCCCAAGATAATCATAGGCAATGGTTTGGTATACTCGAGAATTTCTTTTACATGTTCTCACATATATTCTAACCTGTATCATTATAGCGAGTTCTGATGGCACAGTGGTTAAGAGCTAAGGCTGCCAACCAAAAGGTCAGCAGTTCGAATCCACTAGGCACTCCATGGAAACCATATGGGGCAGTTCTACTCTGTTCTATAGGGTTGCTGTGAGTTGGAATCCGCTCAGCAGCAGTGGGTTTGGTTTTTTGGTATATCATTATAATTTTTATGTGAAAATGGAGTCCTTCCATTCATTCTTACTTGGCACTTGCTTGATCTCACAATATGTCTTGGAGACATTTCCATGTTACTACACAGAGAGCTACCGCATCCTTTTTTTTTTTTTTTCCTTTTATAAAAGCAGCATAGTGTCCCAGTGGTCTGACAAACATCCTTTAACTAATCCCCTATTAATGGACATTTGGATTGTTTCCATTTTTTTTAATATTTTTAGACAAGACATCCTTGTACTTATGTCTTGGCATACTCACCTCTGTGCTTCCCTGGGCAGTATTCCTAGAAGTCAGAAGATAGGATAAAATTTAATAGAGGGTGACAAATGGCTCTCCCAAAAGGTTGCGCCAATTCACACAGCCCCTCCCAGGGCCTGAGACTTGCCTACACCCTTGCCAACATCAAGTACTATCAATCATTTTTATCTTTGCTAATCTGACTTGTGAAAAATGGTATCTGGATTCTATTTGCATCTTTGACAGAGTAGTGAGAAGCTGCTCAGAGGTTTATTGGCTTTTTTTTTTTTTCCTTGTGAACTGCGTTTTCATGTTCTTTTATATATATTTTTAAATGTATTTTTAAATCTTTTGGATTTACCATGGAAAGGCGATTCCTTCCCAATGAAGCTTTGGTTAGGAGGCTTTATTATTCCTGTAATTTAAAAGATGCTTTATGCCTGGGGGCTGACTTTGGAGTGGCGGAAATGTTCTGGCTGCACAACACTGTGAATGGACTAAACGCTGCAGAATTGCTCACTTTAAAACGGTTAATTTTATGGTATGTGAATTTCACCTCAGTAAGTTTTTTTTTTTTTAATAATTCTTTTCCATTTTACTTTTTTTTAATAAAGCAAAAAAAAAGTTTTATTCTGCGTATACTCAAAAAGACAAAAGTGGGAAGCAGACACGCATGCTGCCAGAGCTAATGTCTGCCCAAGTCCAAGGAAATATTAGAGTAAGTAAGAACGCGAAAACGGACAAGTGTGCTGCCACAGCCACGTCTGCCCAAGTCCAAGGAAGGTTACAGAGTCATCGGTATATATTAACATTACAAATGGACGAAACCATTGAAAGCTTTTACCTTCTCACAGGTTGGCTAGAAACTGTGGTCCTACATTTTGAATTGCCTTTCTTAACAACCACTGGTACAGGTTTCAGTAACCGACAGTCAGGAGGGTCTTCATTGGTCCAGCAAATTTCTATTCACATTTAGTGAATGTTAATAGAAAAAGACAAGAGTGGAAAGTCTTCTGTGTTCTGGCTTATATGAAAGGTTTCCCTAAAAGATATTTTCCAAGATTATTCTATCTATTGTCTTTATCTCAGGGCCCAGTTGATGTGTCCTTGTGAGTCCTTGTGAGCCCTTGTGAGGCCAGCTTCAGCTGGGTCACATTCTCTATGCTCTATGCTCAAGGACAGGGAATAATCACTCCAATATTATTTCCTAAATAAGTAGCTAGGCTTGATACACCATCATTAGGGCTGAACTCAGCAGCCCTGGTGGTGTAGTGGTTAAGAGCTACAGCTGCTAACCAAAAGGCCTATGGGGCAGTTCTACTTGTCCCATAGGGTCACTATGAGTTGGAATCAACTGGATGGCAATTGGTTGTTTTTTTTGGGGGGGTTTAGGGCTGATTCATGGGCATTCAACCTGTGCAGTCACATGAAGCCCCATGCATAGAAGGGCCCTGTGCTTGGTTTAATCCTCTATTGTAGCTGTCTTGAAATTTTGCACTGGGTGTTGTAAAGGATGGAGCCATATTAATAATCATAATCATAAGTAGAAAAATTTCAAAATCTACTAGTCTTTCCCCAGTCTTTTACATATTACAGTTTTTTTTTTCTAATTCTTTTATTTCTCTGTCAACAGAATTAGAATACGCTGATAGAGAGATGGGAACCCTGGTGGTGTAGCGGTTAAGCAGTACGGCTGCCAACCAAAAGGGTGGCAGTTTGAATCCCACCAGGCACTCCTTGGAAACCCTGTGGGGCAGTTCTACTCCATCCTATAGGGTTGCTATGAGTCAGAATTGACTCGACAGCAATGTTTTTTTTTTTTTTTAAATAATTTTTATTGTGATTTAAGTGAAAGTTTACAAATCAAGTCAGTCTCTCACACAAAAACCCATATACACCTTGCTACACACTCCCAGTTACTCTCCCCCTAATGAGACAGCCCACTCTCTCCCTCCACTCTCTCTTTTCGTGTCCATTTCGCCAACTTCTAACCCCCTCCACCCTCTCATCTCCCCTCCAGGCAGGAGATGACAACATAGTCTCAAGTGTCCACCTGATCCAAGAAGCTCACTCCTCACCCGCATCCCTCTCCAACCCATTGTCCAGTCTGATTCATGTCTGATGAGTTGGCTTCGGGAATGGTTCCTGTCCTGGGGCAACAAAAGGTCTGGGGGCCATGACCACCAGGGCCATTTTACTTTTTTTATTATTGTACTTTAGATGAAGGTTTACAGAACAAGCTTCTCATTAAACAGTTAGTACACGTATTGTTTTGTGAAGCTGGTTACTGACCCCACAACATGTCAACACTCTCCCTTCTAGACCTTGGGTTCTCTGTTACCAGCTTTCCTGTCCCCTCCTGCCTTCTCGTCCTTGCCCCTGGGCTGGTGTGCCCCTTTAGTCCCATTTTGTTTTATGGGCCTGTCTAATCTTTGGATGAAGGGTGAGCCTCAGGAGTGAATTTATTACTGAGCTAAAAGGTGTCTGGGGCCATACTCTCAGGGTTTCTTCAATCTCTGTCAGGCCAGTAAGTCTGGTCATTTTTTGTGAGTTAGAATTTTGCTCTATATTTTTCTCCAGCTCTGTCTGGGACCCTCTACTGTGATCCCTGTCAGTGCAGTCAGTGGTGGTAGCCAGGCAACATCTAGTTGTGTTGGACTCAGTCTGGTGGAGGCTGTGGTCGTGGTAGCCCATTAGTCCTTTGGACTAATCTTTCCCTTGTGTCTTCAGTTTTCTTCATTCTCAGTAAGTTATTTTTTTTAATTTTTTTATTGTGGTAAAAATATATATAACAAAACATTTGCCAATTCAACATTTTTTTTACATGTACAATTCAGTAACATTAATTACAGTCACCATGTCGTACAAACCATTACCCGTTTCCAAATTGTTCCACCACCATTAAGTCAGTACCCCTAAGCAATGACTCCCCCGACCTGTCCTTCCAACCCTTGGTGACCACTAAGAAACTTTTGTCTCTGTTACAGCAGCACTAGCCGGGAGAGGGGCGCTGCTCTAACAAATATCTGAAACGTGGAAGTGGTTTTGGAACTGGGTAATGGGTAGAGCCTGGAAGAGTTTTAAGGTGTCTAAAAGCCTATATTCCCTTGCAGAGACTGGTGGTAGAATTATGGACATCAAAGGCAATTTTGAGAGGACTCAGAAGGAAATGAAGAGAGCTATAGAGAAAGTTTCTGTCGTGTTAGAGGACACATATGGTGCCAGGCACAGAATATTGCTACAAATGTGAACGATAAATGTGCTTCTGGGGAGGCTTTAAAAGAAAATGATGAACATGTGATCAGACGATGGAAGAAGGGCGATGCTTTCTATGCAGTGACAAAGGACTTGTCTGAATTATGTTCCAATATTCCGTGGAAGGTAGAACTTGGATATCTGGCCGATGAGATTTCTAAGCAAGGTCTTAAAGGGGCCACTTGTTTTCTCCTTGCTGCTTACAGTAAAATGTGAGAGGAAAGACATGGACTGTGTAAAATGAAAAGTAAACGTAAAGATCCGGGAAATTCTGTTGTACAAACTAAGGACGTGTCCTAGAATGTTCACCAAGGAGGTGGCTACACAATCTTTTGTTAAAGCAATTAAACCCGTGACTGACGGTCTAACCAACTACCACAGAAAAAACCCATCAGCTTAGACTGAAGAGGACAGAGAAAGAGCGAAAGGAAGGAATGCTATGTGCCTCTTAGAATTCTACAGGCAGGAAACAGGCCAGAGGAGCTACATCTGTTGTCCCCCAAGAAAAGAAAACAACCATCCCTGGAGCAGCTTGGAGATCAGCGAACTGTTGGGAGGAGCGTGAGAAGCAGAGCTGCCTTGGTCTCAAATGGTGGGGCCATGGCCTCTGGGGTCTCAAAGGGTAGAGCCATGGCATCCTAGGTTACAAAAGTCAGATTTTCACCAACGTGGTTCCAGGGTGTGGGACTGCCATTCAGTGTGGCCAAGAGGATGGGGCCACTGCCCAAAGCTGAAGGGGCAGGACCGCCATGCCCAAGGGGCAGAAGAACGGGGCCTGCTGGTGCTGAGGGGGTGGGGTTGCTATTCTGATGGACTAGAAGAATGGGACCACCCAAAGCTGAGGAAGCAGAGTCGCCATCCCAGTGGGCCTGGAAGGCAGAGTGGAAGCCCATGGCTGAAGGGCCTCCACCCAGAGTCTGAAGTGCAAAGCCCTTGCCCAGATGGTCCCAAAGAACACAGGAATTATTTTCAAGCCTTGAGAGCTAATGTAAAATTTTCTCTTGGGTTCTGGGCTTGCTTGGTGCCAGTTATCCCTTCTCTCCCTCCAATTTCTCCCATCTGTAATGAAAATGTCTACCTTGTACCTATTCTACCGTTATACTTTGGAAACAGGTAATTTGTAGTCTAGATTTCACAGGTTCACAGATAAAAAGGAATTTTGCCCCAGGATGGGATATGCCTAAAGTCTCACCCGTATGTGATTTAGAAAATGAGATTTTAGACTTGAAGTTAATTTAAGACTTTTGGGATGATATGATGGAGTGAATGTTTTACATGTGGCAAGGACAAAAATTTTGGGGGGCCAGAGGATAGAATGTCATGGATTTGAATTGTGTCCCCCCAAAATGTGAGTCAATCTGGTTAGGCCATAATTCCCAGTATTGTGTGATTGCCCTTCATTTTGCGATCTGATATAATTATTCTCCATCTTGTGATGTGTTGTAAATCCTAACCTCTATATGTTATGAGGCAGGATCAGTGTGGGGTATACCTTGAGTCACAGCCTTACAAGAAGGCTGTGACTCAAGTCACACTCTTACTCAAGTCATACCCTTGCTTGAGTCACACCTTTTATCTTACAAGAGATAAAAGGACAAAGAAGAGAGCAGAGAAGGGAGGGACTTCGCTACCACCAAGAAGGAAAGGTCAGAAGTGGAGCATGTCCTTTGAACCATGGGTCCCTACAATAAGAACCTCCTAGACCAAGGGGAAGATTGATAACAACACACATAGATATCTCTAAGGAACAGCGGGCCCACAGATGTTAAAAGGAGACAAGGACTTTCCCCTGGAGCCGACAGAAAGAGAAAGTCTTCTCCTAGAGCTGGAGCCCTGAATTCAGACTTATAGCCTCCTAAACTGTGACAGAGTAAATTTCTGTTTGTCAAAGTGATCCGATTATGGTATTTCTGTTATAGCAGCACTAGATAAAAAAAAAAAATACAGTTAAGACAATCTCTATACATTTACCTATTTCATATAAGTGGGATCGTACAATATTTATCCTTTTATGACTGACTTCTTCCACTCAGCATAATGTTCTCAAGGGACATTCATGTCGTAACATGTATCAGAACTTCATTTCTCTTTACAGCTGTATAATATTCCATTGTATGAATGCACCACATTTTACTTATCCATTCATCTGTTGACGGACAGTTGGGATGTCGACCTTTTGGCTATTGTGAATACTGCTGCAGTCAACATTGGTGTACGAGTTCTCAGTAAGTTTTTTTTTTAAAGACACTTTATGCTAATTTCAGAAACCCTGGCGGCGGCTTTATGCTAATTTCAGAAACCCTGGTGGCATAGTGGTTAAGAGCTACGGCTGCTAACCGAAAGGTTGGCAGTTCGAATCTAACAGGCGCTCCTTGGAAACCCTATGGGACGGTTCTACTCTGTCCTCTAGGGTTATTAGGAGTCCGAACCAACTTGATGGCAGCGGGTTATGCTCATTTAAGGTTGCTATGAATGGTCAGAGACTCCTAATTGTGGCCCTAAGTCCCTCCCACCTCATCCCAGTTAACAACTTTACTTAAAGCCTGAGGCACCCTACCCCTAATTCATCTGCTCTGTAAATTCAGATTTCTTTCAGGGCTGGGCATATCCGCGGGGTGTTCTTTGTTCAAAAAGTTTGTGTCCACTAAAAACAGTGTACAAAAATTCTGAGATCTTCCTAAAACTCCTTTTTGCATTTTGCCTTCAAACTTCTCCTTCCCAGTGCTTTAATAGTTTAAAGAAAAAAGTTGTGTTAGAGTTCTCTCTTGAGCCTGCTATATGACAGCCATTTCTCAGTCATTGTCCCCTGCGCCCACCTGGAAAAGAACTTAAGAAACAAGATTCTGGGTGATTCTCCCTTTTGAAGACTGAGTCCTTTAGCACGGGCCAGCCGCTGTTGGCCAGTTCCCCAACTTCCTTCTCCGGGGCGGGGTCACACTAGCAACTCAGTTCTTGCTGCTTCTCCTTCCTTGGTGCCTCCACTTTTCCTAGTCATGCCCAAGAGGCAGAGAAAAGAGCTCAGGGCCAGGATGGGCCCCAAGCTAGGGCTGCAGGAGGACCTGGGGCTGCCCAGTGGAGGACCGAGTCAGACAGAGCCAGTTCAAGACCTTCCCTGGCCCTGCCTAGTTGCTTGGCCCTGGGCAAGCAACGTGGCCTCTCTGAGCCTCTGTGGGACAACATCTTGCAGGGCTGTTGGAGAAGAAATAGGATAGCAACATAGGGCGTCTGGAGCAGGGATGCTGCTCAATAATCAGGATTTATCACGAGGCGCGAACTCGGGGGCCACCAGCACAGAGGCCAGCTCCAGTCACAGAGGAGCTGCTGCTCGGAGATGCTCTGCACGCCCTGGGCCTGGTCCTTCAACCTTTTCTCTATCTACCCTCGCCTCTGGAATCTTCTCCTGTCTTGTGGCTTTAAACCACCACATGCTCTTGACCTCAAATTTGCAACTCCAGCCCAGCCTCTCCCATGAACTCCATCCTCCAGAACCTAATGCCTGCATTTCCACTTGGACGACAAACAGGCACCTCAACTTAACCTGTCCACAGTCTGACTCTGGATTGGCCTCTCTCAAATCTACCCCCCCCCGCCCCCGTGTCTGCCTTATCTCAGTAAAGGTTGGTTCCCTTCTTCTGATTGCTTGTGCAAAGACGCTGAGGTAAGTGAGAAAGTCCCTTATCATTCTATCTGCAAATCCTGTCGACCTCCCCACAGTGGGCCCCCTGCCTCGCCCCACCCAAGCCATCCTCCTCTCTCACGAAGCCCCCAAGCGTGGCTTCCACCTTTGCTCCCAGAGTCTAGTCTCCGTACAGAAGCGGGAGTCATCTTAAACATAAATCAGAGCCCATCACTCTGCTCAAGCCCTCTGACAGCACCCATCTCCACAGAGAAAAGCCCCACCCTAAAGCAGCTGCCTCCCTCACTTGCTCTCCCACCTTCTCCCCCAGCGCCTTCTCACTCTTTCCCAGACCCCCAAACACTCTCCACCTCAGCTCCTTTGCGCTTGCTGGCATTTTTCCCTCTGGGTCCCTGGCTCCCTCCTTAACATCCCTCAAGTCTTCCTTCACAGGTCCCCACTCTCTGAGGCCCCCCCACCACCCTCCATCAAGTAGCAGCCCCTCTACCTCCAGAACTCCCCATCTTGTTATCCTGCCCCCGGTTTTTTGCAGAGCCCTGATGACCATATTTTTTTACCCAGTACCCAGTGCCACCCATCGAGTCGATTCTGACTCATAGCGACCCTACAGGACGGAGTAGAACTGCCCTACAGGGCTTCCAAGGAGCACCTGGCAGATTCAAACTGCTGACCCTTTGGTTAGCAGTCGTAGCACTTAACCACTACGCCACCAGGGTTTCCACCTACTATCTAGCGACTTGTTATTTGTCTCTGTCCTTATCCCTCCCCATGGAGAGGTTGGTTCCATGAGGACAGACGCGCTGTTGTGTTGTCATCCCTGTCTCCAGCACCTGGAACAGCACTGGCTCTCACAGACTCAGTAAATATTCAGCAAATGAGGCGATGAAAATCCTTGGAGAGCCACAACTAAGAAACATCCAGCAATGGGCAGTATTCAGATGAAAACACCTATCTTTATACCCTGAGAGAAGACTGGGAGTTTTTAGGGGGCATTTGTGACCTTTCTGGGGCCCCCAGATCCTAAGAGGTGCCCGCCACTGGGCTCTGGGCCCCTTCTCCAGTATAGTGCTGGGTTTAGGAGCGAGGGTTCTGGGTTTGAATCCTGCCCATGGCACTTCCCAGCCACGTGGCCTTGGTGGAGAATTGCATGCTCTGTTCCTGGGTCTCCTCCTCTGCCAAACAAGGAGGGTCACAATAGTAGCCCAGCTGCCCTCAGGTACGTCAGCTGGGACTTTCAGGCGGAGGCCAAGACGCCGACTTACAGAGACATCGGGGGAAGCTCTGGTACTTACCTGCACATTTTTGTGGTGGAATTAAAGAGCTTCACTTTGTAGCCGCTGTTGCAGATGAGCAGGAAGAGTTCCTTGGTGAGTGGCGGATACCAGACCATGCAGGTGGGGTAGCAGCCCTGGTCGGTTCGGTGAATGTCCAGGACTTCCAGGTGGTCTTTGCAGGTCCTGAGGAGATTATACTCAATCTGTGGAGGAACCCAGATGGACATGTGTGAGGACTAAGCAGAGTGAAAAGCTCAGCTAAGGGGCCCCAAGGTCACAGTGATGGCCTTTATAATGATCGGCTCCCTCGTCCTAGCCTTGGCTAGGCCCAAAAGCTCCCGTTTCTGGATGCTCACCAGGAGTCAATGGCTGAAGCACATTGAAACAGCCTGCATTTAATCCTCACGACTCCCCTGCAAAGCTGTACTGAATTATGCCCATTTTACAGATGAGAAAGCACATGTTCAGAGAGGTTCCGTGACATGCCCATGGTCACACAGCTACAAAATGCCAGAGCAAGATTCCAAATTTAGGTCCAACTGACCCCAAGGCCTGAACTCTCAGTCTGTTAGGCCGCTTCCCTGACCGCTCTCTTGGGAGCATTCTAGGGTCAGAACGAATTCATGTGTCACTCCCAGCACTGGGCAGTCACAGACTAGCGGCCTGCTGAATTTGGCCTGTAGGGATGTTCTGGTGGCCAGGCCAGGATGAATGAGTGGATGGATGGTAGGAAAGAAGGACAGACATGGTGACAGACTGATCGATGACTCATCAAGAATCCTTTTGGCTTTATCACGTCATCTCCTGTTGCCACTGCCTTCCCCTTCTGTCCCACATCTTCCACTCATGTTTACATTTAGGGAACAGCCTGGCCCCGGCCTCGGACACAATGAGAGCAGCAGCGAGTGTCGGCTTTCCAAATGCACATTGAGCAGCCAGGGTGGCTACACGGCCACACTGTGGGGAAAACCACGTCCCCTGCCCACCAACATGTCGTTTTCTCACTTAGGACATGGGCCCCTGTGCAGGTACAGCCACATTAAGGGAAAGCAACAACGTTGAGAGGTTTACACTATTACATTCTACATTCATTTTCTCCAACAGGCACACATACTACGTCCCAGGTTCTGTGCAAGATGTCAGGGGTCTGACAAGGACGAGAGAGACGCAGCCCGAGTGACCAGGCGCACGAAAACACAAGCATCTCACCAAGAGACGGTCTCTCCCGAGGCTCAGCAGTCTGGGCTCATTGCTGTCCAGGTGCACCCCAAAAAGGAGACTCCGGATGCTTTTGCGATGAGAACGAAGTCTTGCTAAGTATTCCCAGACCCTCTGTCCGTGTCTGACGACCACCCAGTAAAGTGCAACGGTATAGTTTACATCCTGAGCGTGAGCAAAAGAACAGAAGTTATTCCTTCTTTTAAATTTTGTAACTTAAAAATCATTATTAGCATGAAGGGAGGGAGGGAGAGGGGTTTTCACTAACCAGATGGTAGATAAGAACTATTTTAGGTGAAGGGAAAGACTACACACAATACAGGAGAGGTCAGCACAACTGGACCAAACCAAAACCAAAGAAGTTTCCTGAATAAACCGGACGCTTCGAAGGCCAGCGTAGCAGGGGCGGGAGTTCGGGGACCGTGGTCTCAGGGGACATCTAGGTCAATTGGCATAATAAAATCTATCAAGAAAAGATTCTGCATCCCACTTTGAAGAGTGGCTTCCAGGGTCTTAAACGCTACCAAGCAGCCATCTAAGATGCATCAATTGGTCTCAACCCACCTGGAGCAAAGGAGAATGAAGGACACCAAAGACACAAGGTAATTATGAGCCCAAGAAGCAGAAAGGGCCACATAAACCAGAGAGTACATCAGCCTGAGACCAGAAGAACTAGATGGTGCCTGGCTACAACCAATGACTGCCCTGACAGGGAACACAACAGAGGGAGCGGGAGAGCAGTGGGATGCAGACCTCAAATTCTTGTAAAAATACCAGACTTAATGGCCCAACTAAGACTAGAAGGACCCCAGAGGTCATGGTCCCCAGACCTTCTGTTAGCCCAAGACAGGAACCATTCCCAAAGCCAACTCTTCAGACAGGGATTGGACTGGACTATGTGACAGAAAATGATACTGGTGAAGAGGGAGCTCCTTGGATCAAGTAGGCACATGAGACTATGCGGGCAGCTCCTGTCTGGAGAAGAGATGAGAGGGCAGAGGGGGTCAGAAGCTGGCCAAATGGATATGAAAATAGAGAGTGGAGGGAAGAAGTGTGCTGTCTTATTAGAGGGAGAGCAACTAGGAGTATATAGCAAGGTGTACGTAAGTTTTTGTATGAGAGACTGACTTGGTTTGTAAACATTCACTTAAAGCACAATAAAAAATTTAAAAAATCATTATGTTTTTCACATACATTTGCTTTTAGAATATATTATTTAAAAAAATCCTTAGTCTATTTGAATAAGTAGTAAAATAATACCCATTTTACAGATGAGAAAATAAAGGTTAAAGGAAGATAACTTAGAAAGGTAGTGGATGTTTACAATAGCAAAAAGCTGGAAGCAACCAAGGTGTCCATCAACGGATGAATGGTTAAATAAATTGTGGTATATTCACACGATGGAATACTATGCATCGATAAAGAACAGTGACGAATCTGTGAAACATTTCATAACATGGAGGAACCTGGAAGGCATTATGCTGAGCAAAATTAGTCAGAGGCAAAAGGACAAATATTGTATAAGACCACTATTATAAGATCTTGAGAAATAGTATAAACTGAGAAGAACACATACTTCTGTGGTTACCAGGGGGGAGGGAGGGAGGGTGGGAGAGGGTTTTTTACTGATTAGTTAGTAGATAAGAACTGCTTTAGGTGAAGGGAAGGACAATACTCAATACACAGAAGGTCAGCTCAAATGGACTGGACCAAAAGCAAAGAAGTTTCCGGGATAAAATGAATGCTGCAAAGGTCAGCGAAGCAAGGGCTAGGGTTTGGGGACTATGGCTTAAGGGGACTTCTAAGTCAATTGGCAAAATAATACTATTATGAAAACATTCTGCATCCTACTTTGAAATGTGGCATCTGGGGTCGTAAATGCTAACAAGCGGCCATCTAAGATGCATCAATTGGTCTCAACCCACCTGGAGCAAAGGAAAATGAAGAACACCAAGGTCACACGACAACTATGAGCCCAAGAGACAGAAAGGACCACATGAACCAGAGACTTACATTATCCTGAGACCAGAAGAACTAGATGGTGTCCGGCCACAACTGATGACTGCCCTGACAGGGAGCACAACAGAGAATCCCTGAGGGAGCAGGAGATCAGTGGAATGCAGACCCCAAATTCTCATAAAAAGATCAGACTTAATGGTCCGACTGAGACTAGAGGAATCCCCGTGGTCATGGTCCCCAAACCTTCTGTTGCCCCAGGACAGGAACCATTCCCGAAGACAACTCATCAGACATGGAAGGGACTGGACAATGGGTTGGAGAGAGATGCTGATGAAGAGTGAGCTACTTGTATCAGGTGGACACTTGAGACTGTGTTGGCATCTCCTATCTGGAGGGGAGATGGGAGGGTAGAGAGGGTTAGAAACTGGTAAAATTGTTACGAAAGGAGAGACTGGAAGGGCTGACTCATTAGGGAGAGAGTAAGTGGGAGTATGGAATAAGGTGTGTATAAGCTTATACGTGACAGACTGACTTGATTTGTAAACGTTCACTTAAAGCTCAACAAAAATTATTAAAAAAATAAAAAATAAAAAGAAAGGTAGTGGAGGGAGAAAGGATTTATCTGACATTCTGGTCTCATCCACCTTTCCTAGTCCCCTCCCCATTCTCTGTGGAAAATCAAGAGCCCTAATCTTTGTGCCTCTCCTACCTTCTCTTTCCCCAGCTACATAAAATAAGGAAGGTCAGGTGGCTAAGAGGGAAAGGGGCTGAGGAGTGGGACAGAACGGCTGAGGGGACCTGGGATGCATGCATAGTGCCATCAGGCAGATGCTAACAAGCGGCCATCTAAGATAGTGAGGGGTACTTTGGGCCTTCAAAAGTGTTGTATACATAGTAGATGGGCCCTGATAGAATGGAAGAAAAATGAGGGACAGAACCTCAAATTCCTTAAAAAAGGAAAAACAGACTTACCGGACCGCTTGAGACTGTAGGACTCCCTGAGACTACTGCACTGAGACACTGTTTAAACCTTGAACCGAAACTAGTTCCCGAAGTCACCTTATGACTAAACAACTGAGTGCCTCACAAAATAAAGAGTATCACTCGTGAACACTGCACAGCTTTAAAAAATCATCTATGTGAGATCAAACGGTCAACAATTACTTTAAAACAAAGATGAGAACGTAAGGGGCCAGGGAAACTAGACATATTGAGAACATTAACATAGTGTGAAGAACGTAACCAATGTCACTACACAATCTGTGCAGAAATTGTTGAATGGGAACCTAAACTGCTGTGTAAACCACACCGAAACACCATAAAATATTACTAAAAACAGTATCGTGTACCAGGACAGCGCTGGCGGCTCCGTGGTAGAGTCCTCGCCTTCCGTGCACGAGATACAGGTTCTATGCCCACCGGATGCACTGCATATGCGGCCACCACCCGTCTGTCAGTGCAGGCTTGCCTGACGCTGTGATACTGAACAGGTTTCAGCAGAGCTTCCAGACTAAGAAAGACTAGGACAAAAGGCCTGGCAATCTACTTCCAAAAGTCGCCAGTGAAAACCCAATCTGTAGTCCAATCTGCAACCGATCATGGGGATGGCAGAGGAAAGGACAGCATTTAATCCCACTGTGCACGGGGTCACCAAGAGTCTGGTCTCAACAGCAGCTAACAACAACACAGAGCAGGAGAGAAAGAAGGAGAAGGAGACGGGAGCGCGTTCACGGGGCAGTGGGCTTGCCTGCAGACGCTGCTTCCTCCCAACACACCGCAAAGACAAGCTAAGCGCGTGTAGCAGACCAAGAGAAATGGCAGAGGGAGCGGACAGAGGTCTAAGGGAGTCTTCACTGAGCCTAAGAGCCCTATTCACAGGGCAGGAGGACAGAATCCAAAATCTGGGAGCAGGGCTCTGCTTTGACATAAAGGAGAACGTCACCTTGCCGACAATCAAAAGGAAAGGTGAAAGACGGGGTGCAGAGATGGGTGCACACGCTGGAAGGAGCTGCCAGGGTGGCAGGGCCCAAGTGTGGCAATTCTGAGGCCTAGTCTTGTTTTCAGGCAGGGGTCCTCCTCCTCTCCCTTCTTCCTTCTTTCTTTTTTTTTAACAGCTGTGTTGAGATCAAATGCACACACCACACAATTCACCACCCATTTACAGCGTACAATTTGATGATTTTTAGTATATTCAGAGAGTTGTACAACCTTCGCCACTCTGTAATTCCAGATATTTCACCCCAAAAAGAAACCTCTTACCCCCAGCAGTCACTCCCCGTTCCCCCCGCCCCAGCCCCCTCCATCTTAGTTTTCAATAAGGTTGCTAAGCCCCTGGCCTGCAGTCAGGGAAACTTACCGCTGTGGCCATATAGTGGGAGTCGTGGGAGAAACTTATATGAGTCACACTGCTTCTGGAGTATCTGAAAGGCTCTGCGATTTCATTTTCTAAGGACATTGCATCGAGAATGTAAACTGTCCCCTCTGTGAACCCAGCTCCAAGAATGGCTCCTGAAATCACAAGCCAGAGAGCAATGACTGAGAAGGACTTCAGTCATTGCAGGTGCCAGGTCTTGTGCAGGTGCTGAGGAGACAGCAATGAACATGGTCCTCAGGGAGAAACAGCCTACGGCAAGGTCCCTGTAGTGCGAGGCTCCAAGCGCCGTGGGATTCTGAGGGAGACCACCCTCACCTAGCTGGTCAAGGAGGCTTGCGTGCTCCTATGACACTGAACGGATTTCAGCGGTGCTTCCAGACTAAGACAGACTAGGAAGAAAGGCCTGGCAGTCTACTTCCAAAAATCTGCCAGTGAAAACCCTATGGATCCCAACAGTCCAATCTGCAATTGATCATGGGGATGGCTTAGCTGGGAAAACCTCCTGGGGTGATAGCCACGGCCAGACCCCACAGGAGGATGTTTTCGATTGGAACCTGCGACAGGCTGATAAAATGAAAATACCTTCCGGGTTGTAGGTCAGACTCTGGACACCAAGGCCCTTCTCAAAGACCCTGCTGAATAGGTACGTTTTACTCTCGTAGTCCCACACTTTGATCATCCCGCAGAAGCTCCCAATGGCCAGGAGGGGCTGGTACGGGTGGCAGGCGACTGCGCAGATGGCATCCTTGGGCTCAACGAACAGCTTCTCAAGTTTGGTCCCGTCCGCCGTTAGGTGATACACAGTGGCATCCGAGGTGCTGATGATGAAGTTCCTGTTTGCCAGGGAGCGACCAGACCGCATCAGTGCTGGCAGGGAGCGGGGCGCCCAGCCATTCTGCCTCTAATTGCACACGAGCTGCCTCTGTCGTCTGTAATTTAGTGACATTATTAACCCAGCGTCTCCAAAAATACTGCACCAATACCCAACTGCCTCCATTTGCAAGTGAAAAAGCCCCCGTTTCTACATGTAAATTGAGTCATTAAGTATGCAGATGGACGGTCAGTTGTACAATTAGCTAATCTGCGCATGCAAATATTCATTTGTGTATGCAAATACAGAGCGGGTGCACACATACAGATGTGCCTGTAAATATTGCAAGGGCAATTAGGCAGACTCGCAGACAATTCGGTTTTGAAATGTTATGGCTATTAATTATCAAGTGCCTTCCACACTATGGCTAGGACAAGCTTCTAGAAAAGAAAGGAACCCACAGTAAAGAACTCCAGGCTCAAGAGAGGTCAGGGTTCAGGGATAAAGGCCTTCAAGCTTTGAGTTACTAAAAGTCTTGCTAAGTGCCATCAAGTTGGACCGACTCTACGTACAACGAGAGGAAACATTGCCCGGTCCTGCACCATCCTCACAATCGTTGCTAAGTTTGAGCCCATTGTTGCAGCCACTGTGTCAATCCATCTCATTGAGGGCCTTCCTCTTTTTCCCTGACCCTCTTTACCAAGCCTGATATATTCTCTAGGGACAGGTCCCTCCTGATACGTGTCCAAAGTACATGAGACCAGGTACATTCTGGCTGTACTTCTTCTAAGACAGCTTTGTTCGTTTTTCTAGCATGCCATGGTATATTCAATATTCTTCGTCAACACCATGATTCAAAAGCATCAATTCTTCTTCACTCTTAGTATTACAATAACGCCTGATTAATTTTTACAAATGATTAATGACTGTGATCAGCCAAGAGAGCCTTCGGCAAGCTAGGTAAGGGATGGAGGAGGAAGGCCGGTCCCTGCCCTATCCCACACACAGCCCAAGAATCAGATGAACACTTCATTGAACGCACCCTAAAAGCGGGGATCGATAATTGGTCAATCATTCCAACGGCTGGATTCACTGACGACTTACCTTACGATAAAAAGGTCACCTTTTAAAGTGCAGTCTGGAGGATAGTTTGATTTTTCGGTAGAAGGAGATGGCGGGGTCTTTGAAAAGGACAGCGTTCGTATGGGGCTCAGCTTGAAGTGGCTGTACCAGTTAACAATGGACAGGGTGTGATCATAGAACTTAATGTTACCCTTAATGTCACCTGTGACGATGTAGCTGAAACGGAGAATTGCAGCAGTTTGTTAACTAACAATAATAACAACCACTATCTACTTAACACTTATATGCCAGGCCCTGGACTCCGGGCTTCTTCAAAGCTTCACTCAGTACTGCTCTGTGAGGCTACTTTTACTGTCATGCCATTAACATCCGGAACCTAAGGCTCAGAGAGGTTGAGACCTGTGCCCAAGGCCTACAGTTGCGGAGTTTAGCAAATAAAAATACAGGACGCCAAGTTAAATTTGAATTTCGGATAAACAATGAATACTCTTGTAGTGTACACTGTCCCAAATACTGCAAGGGACAGACTTCTACCTGGCAGCACTACTGGGGCCCACTGGCGGGACAACGCAGTGAATTCAGGGGCATCTGAAGCCAAGCTTGCTGCCACCTTTCTGCTCGCCAATCTCAGCATCAGCAATGGTGGCGGAGAGTGACTACAGACGCCACCACAGACAGTCTCTCTCCCAGCCCTCGAAAATCACACAGGCCGCGTCACGGGAAGGCACTGCTGTTGTCAGAGGTTATAAAACCTTGGCCAGCCGGTCATCACAGCTGAAGGCTCTGCCGCATGACAAAATGGCTTTCCTCTCCAGTGCTCCAGTCCATCCCATATGGGACTGTTTTTTAAGAATCTGACATAATTCGGGTCCCAGGGTGGGAGGAGGAGGGGGATGAATTTTCTCTTTCATCTGCAGAGTGATTAAACGAGGCTCCTGATTAAGCAAGGCAGGTGGGCAGAGTAATTGGCTAGAACATCTTTCACTGCCCTCTGCTGGAGAGAAGCGGCAGCGCAGGTCAAATGTGTTCAGAGGCCTTTTCCTTCCCGGGCTCCTGGTCCTGGCTGGGTTTTACATGACTTGGAGAGAGGGGAACTGGAGCCTGGTCTGCACTGAGTTTCCTAACCCCCAACTAATTAAAAGTGGACTGCATTGCCAATTGCAACTCTACTTCTGTCTTTCTGCACCTCTAAGTGAGGATGATAATTTGTGTTTTTCTTTGCAAAATCATGCCTGGACCTCACTGTCACCCTGCATTAAAAGAAAGGAAAAGGAACGCAAGCAGGCTTTTGGAAAGCAGGTGGCCTGGTGACTCCAACCACATGGGCAAGGCCCTCTCCATCAGGCAATTTTCTCCATCACCTTTGGGAATTTCTCTAAGCACACTCATGACGGCTGCTATTTACCTGGAGCTTCCTCCGAGCCAGGCAGTGTGCTAGTGTTAGACACAGATTACCTCATTAAATCCTCATTAACCATGCTGAGATGGAGGGTACTGTTATGCCCATTTTACAGATGGAAAAATGGAGACTCGGCAAGGTCGAGCCCCTTGCCCCAGGTCTCTTGGTAAGTAAGGGATTCACCTAGAATGTAAACTTTGTTCTGTCTGAGGCAAAGGCCTCCACAGAGTCCCTGGGTGCAGCAAACAGTTAACGTGCTCAGCTGCTAAACAAAAGGTTGGGGGTTCGAGGCCATCCAGAGGTGCTGGAAAAAAGACCCAATGATCTGCTTCTGCAAAAGCCATAGGAAACCCTATGGAGCATAGTCCTACACTGACACACACAGGGTCACCACGAGTTGGAATCGATGCAACTGCAACCAGTTTATGAGCCCCCATAGTCTCCAGAAATCAGCTAGTGAACTACAAAGTTTTGTTGTATTCTGATCTTTTCATAGTGAGTAAATGTTATTTCGTAATTAGGAAAAAAAAAAAAAAGCTATTCAAGTTATTTTTCTAATTTAAAATATGTAAAGTTTCGGGTACAAAATAAGTCTATCCAGAGCAAAGGAATGTGAAAAAAAAGACCAAAGACCCCCAGGGAACAACTAGTCCAAAGGACTAACGGACCGCATGAACCACAGCCTACACAACCCTGAGACCAGAAGAACTAGATGGTGCCTGGCTACCACTACCTACCGCTCTGACTGGGATTACAACAGAGGGTCTCGGACAGAGTGGGAGAAAAATGTAGAACAAATTATCGAATCCACAAAAAAGACCAGACTCAGTGGTCTGATAGAGACTGGAGGAACACCCGAGACCTTGGCCTCCGGACACCCTTCTAACTCAGACTTGAAGCCAGTCCCAAAGTTCACCTTTCAGCCAAAGATTAGGCAGGCCTATAAGATAAACATACCACGCATGAGGAACGTGCTTCTTAGATCAGCCAAGTATAGGAGACTACATGGGCGACACCTGCCCAGGAACAAAGAGAAGAAGGCAGGAAGGGACAGGAAAAGAACCCGGGGTGGAAAGGGAAAGGGGGAGAGTGCTGACGCAATGGCGGATTACAGTCAACGCCATGAAATGACTTGTGTATAAACTTTTGAAGGAGAAACTATTTGTCCTGTAAACTTTCACCTAAATCACAATGTAAGACAAAACAAAATAAAATAAGTCTAGTTATTAGTGCAGACAGAAATACAATCAGTTACTTTTTTTTCCACCAACACAGAGTTTACAAAAAAGTAACATATCCCCAAGATTTTTTAAAAATCCAAGTAGTACAAATGGGACTATAAAAGAAGTACGTCCACTCCCATTCTTGATCCCAGTTTTCAGTGCATCTCCTTAAAGCCCACCCCTGTTGCCATCGAGTCGATTCTGACTCATAGTAACCCTATAGGACAGAATGCAACTGCCCCGTAGGGTTACCAAGGCTGTAATATTTACAGAAACAGACTGCCACATCTTTCTCCTGCAGAGCTGCTAGTGGGTTCGAACCGCCGACCTTCTGGTTAGCAGCTAAGCAGTTTACTCTGCCACCAGGGCTCCTGGTTCTTCTCCTTAGTGGCAACCAATGTTCCCAGTTAATTGTGACTCCCCAGAAATAATCTATGCATATACAAAATATCTGCATACATCTAAAGGGGCTTTAACACACTTTTATAATCATCTATAGCTACTTTTTAAGTGAATTACCTATCAATTGTAGTGAGCACGGTGATGCCTTCTTTCTGCAAATGAACCAGTTTACAAGGTTTGATATAGGGAAAGCCCAAAAAGGTGGCAGACGGTGGCGGTCGGTGTATGTCCCAGACAACCAGCTTTCCTTCCATTGTTGCCGAGAGTATTTGTGTTAAATTCAGGTGAAAGACGGACTGGCTAAATTTTCCCACGAGCTTGTTGAATGTCTGCATTTCAAGAGGCAGGTTATGAGTTACCGGTGATAATAAGCATAAAACAAAGCATCTATCAACACAACGTATTATAACAGTTCACTGAAATAAACACAGGAGAAAAAAGACAGAGTGACAAACCAGTCACTAAAAAACCCTCCCTCGTGGGCTACCACATTCCGGGCAGATCTGACCTCCTGAAGGTTTGCTAAGAGCAAGTGACGGGCTATGTACTGCGTTCAATTATTAAACTGTTTGCTGAAAGCAAATGAAATAGTGATTAATTACTGTGGATACCTGTTCAAATTCTCTTACCAAGGTTCCCGAGACAGATAAAGGGATTGATGTCTGTCAGGAGCCAAAGCACGCACTGGTTGTAAAATTATCGTTGAATAATTTTCCCAGCCTCCATTTGATCATAAAGTAATCTTCCCCTAAGTAGAAATTATTAAAGTACATAGAAATGCTCCTGAATGAGACGCCTTATGAAATTTGTGCTAGGTAAAATCAGGCAATAGGCTATCTTTCTTGGACAATGTCTTGGAGATAAACTATAGAAAAAACCCAGCACAGTGACTTGATTCCCCTCAGGGGATGTTTATCAAATGAAGGAAAGAAAAGGCCTTGGCAAGCTGCTGTACAACACCAGCCCATCAGGCTGCCTGACTCTCTGATTCTGGCTTTGCCTGTTCCGAGTCAAACACAGGGGGATCAGTAAAACAATACTGGGTCAAACAAGAACATCACGTTCTTTCCAAGATCAGCGCTATTTCAATCCAAGGGTGCTTTTAGAATTTCAAATGATTCTTGTTTGATACGTTGGTTCATGAAAAACAAATATGGCACACGGAATAATCTTTCTTTGTGTTCATCCTTCTCATCTTTTTTTTTTTTTTCCCTTTCTTTTTGGCATGCCCTCTTAAAAAAGAGAGATTATCTACAAATTACACTGAGAGTGAGAAAAGGGAGCAGGAAAAAATCACCATAAGGTGCTTCCCAAGAGCAGACTACGTGGGAATCAAGTGCAGAAAATTGTGCAGGACACAAAGCATGACATCCACCTCAAATGCAGTGTCTTGAGGTAAATGGGGAAAATAAAATGTTTTTTCCAACACCTGTTCCACCACCTCCCTATTGGCTCTTAAGCATCTAAATAACCAATGTCATTTTTTTTTTTTTGCTGATGTTGTTGAGAATATATACACAGCAAGATATAGACCAATTCAACAGTTTCTACATGTACAATTCGGTGACAATGATTACATTCTTTGAGTCGTGCAACCATTCTCACCCTCCTTTTCCGATCTGACCCTTCTCTATTAACATAAATTCACTGCCCCTAAAGTTCTTATCTAATCTTTCAAGTTGCTGCTGTCAATTTGATTCTCTATAGTTAAATCTTAGAAAGCACAGTGCTCAACGCAGACATTCTTTACTAGTTAAGCTAAACTATTGTTTGGTTTTAAGAAGACTTCAGGGGATATTTTTGGTTTAAGGTTTAAAGATTATCTCAACCAATGTCATTTTTTTATTAGTCTGAAACTGAGCAGCTTTATAAGGGATCCATCCATGTTCAACTACTCTATTTACATAACTCCAAGTTAACTTTGATTGTTTGTCAATCTGCGCACATACATTATAAAACCTGTCACCTTTCTGGGGAAAATTTTCTCATGATAGTAACTTTTTTCTCTATAATACTTTATTTTTAGCAATACTTCCATTATTCTCGACCAACAATTCAATATGGATAAAGAACCCAAGTGAAATCTTTCAAATTTCTTTCCCAATGGTTTAATAAGAAGATGTATAAATAATAGCCCAAGCCAACTAAGTTTACAACAAACAAACAAACAAAACCCATTGCTCTTAAGTCAATTCTGACTCATAGTGACCCTATAGTAGAGAGTAGAACTGCCTCCCAGGGTTTCCAAGGCTTTAATCTTTACGAAAGCAGACTGCCCTATCTTTCTCCCGCAAAGCAGCTGGTGAGTTCGAACCGCTGACCTTTCGGTTAACAGCTGGGTGGTTAACCACTGCACCACCAGGGCTCCCCACTAAGCTTACATGCATATATTTAGTCTTCACAGAATCCGATATATAAAAATCCAAAAGATATACTCACTTTTTCTGTTAAAAGTGGGGCACTGTGAGCAAGGGTATTTTTCTCTTCATACTGAGAAGGACAGAAAAAAAATCATCACTACTCAAAAAAGACCTGGTTTCCAGAAGAGGAGCTACATAACAACAAAATCCAAACAAAGGTGGCTACACAGGGCCAGGGCTTTGCAATTCCTACAGGTAAGAGAAGCTGCTGCCTCTGGGAACATCCAAAAACATTCTGAGGGAAGAGCAAATACATAAAAACAGCCACAAGTGATTGTGACTTTAAACGGTAGTTAATCCAAATTTGAATTCTATACAAATTAGGCTCTACGATCAGTAATACCCGAAGTAATAAACATCACTGAAAACCGGGAGTCAATGTTTTTTTTTTATCTCATGATCTTGCCTGTGCCAGTGTACATATTCCTATACTTGCTAATTTCTTTCTAAAAGAGAACAAAGTCCAAGACCCCCAAAAACTCTAAATTTTTGACCTGTCAAGAATATTCAAATAAATATTTGCCTCGTTACTAAAAAAATTTTCTAATTTAATTTAAATTATCTGATGATTTAATGTTAATTTCCAATGGGACTAAAAGAAATACTACGATTAAATTGAAAACATTTTAAGGTACATTCATGACTCCCTAAATAGATACTGCAGTGAAACCTGTAAGTCAGAACTCGATGGGACTGCCTTGTTTTCTGTGTCCTGCAAGTTTTTGCCTTTAGCAGGGTGCAGTCTTACCACTTTTCTATCACTTCCGGTAGAAAATATTTGAGTTTCCCTTCTCTGACAGGCTTCTGCCTTACACAGGTTCCAGCTCCCGCAGGTTTTCCTGTATATTGTTACATTACTAAAACGTCTATGCTCGAAGGGCGAGCATATACTTGTACCCACATTTAAGACAACAAAATATTTCTACTTACCCACGAATAATATATTGCCCGGGTTTTACTATTGCTCACCAATTCTTTATTATTCGTTGGATTAAAAATAAGGTAGTTCTGAAATATAAAGCATGGGAAAATATTACATTATCTGTTTTCTCTCTGGCTAAATTGAATATTAAAACCTAATGTGTTTAATTAAAACAAATTACTGAATACAAATATAACACGTAAAAGACAAGCCATTTAGTAAGCAATAGGAATATAATTTAAATATTGATTGTTAAAATTAAAAGTCTGTTCCCTGTCTAGTCTTTATTATAATCCATCATCTGTAAATCTGAATTCACCAATAACCTTTATTTTTTCTCCTCCTAGACAAAGACTGCTGTGTGCACATTTCTAAATTTGACACGGCCACAAGGTATCCTGGAATGAATGCAAAATACTGGAAGGGGATCCTGGTTCCTGCTAAGATGGTGTAACTAGCATGGGCTTCTGGCTCCCTTCCCAAGAATCAACTCTGCAGAACCTATAGAAGCAAGGGAAAAACGAAATCCAGAAACTAAACAACAACAAAAAAGGGAGGAATTCAAGGGGAGATTGGCTGCTTGTATCTTGAAATGGTGTGCTTATGGCAAGTGGGTGGCTGTAGCCTGAGGGGAAAGGGTACAGGAAGCAGCGTGGGGAGACAGGCTGAAGAAATGCTCTTCTGGGTCCATTCCTGCTGCTTCTAACCCATCTGCAGACCTATGCCTTGCCTAATGCTTGCTGCCTCACTGCAGGGCTACAAACTACCGATGCCAGCGTTGGAGAGTTAACATCAGGACAGCACAAAAGCCTGGATGAGGAATTGATAAAAGCAGGCTCATGGAACTGACCTCACCAAGACTGAAAATCAGCTCAAGCCAACTTGGCCTCTGATTAGATAAAGGTGACCTGCCCCTAGCCAAATGCCTACCAGAAGTGAAAGTAAGTCTTCTTTGGAGGAAGTTATGATCCTGAGCTGCAAGTTATTTCTACACTTCCTAAATACAATATTGGGTCTTCGGTGAAAAATAACCAGGCAGAACAAAAACATCCAAATGACTAAAAACCAAGGGGAAAAAGCAACCAGCAGAAAGAGGCTCTCAGGAGATCCAAAGACTGGAGTTATCAGACACAGACTTGATAATAACTGTGATTAATATGCATAAGAAAATAGAGAACAAGATGGAGCATTTCAGCAGATAAACTCTATTCAAAAAAAGAGTCAAATGGAAATTCTAGGTCTGAAAAACTTATTTAAAAAATTCAATCAGGAGGCGGGGCCAAGATGGCGGACTAGGCAGATGCTACCTCAGATCCCTCTTGCAACAAAGACACGGAAAAACAAGTGAATCGATCACATACATAACAATCTACGAACCCTGAACAACAAACACAGATTTAGAGACGGAGAACGAACTAATACGGGGAGGGAGCGATTGTTTTCAGAGCCTGGAGCCAGCGTACCAGTCAGGTAAGGCACAAGCACAGAGAGCTGCTCCACCCCCCTGAACTAACACCGGGAGGGGGCCCAGCCAGTTTCGCGGGCAGCGTGGCGATGCAGCCGGTGGGAGAAGTCCCCGGGAGGCAGTGACTGGTCTTGGAGAGGGGAGAGCAGCGTCCCAGCCGGGGAACCGTCCCGCCGGGATTTGGACTGGACGCAGCGGGTTTTCTGGAAAAACTAGTTACCCAGTGATGGCTCGGAGACAGCAATCCATATCAAACCACTTAAAGAAGCAGACCATGACAGGTTCTCCAACCCCCCAAACAAAAGAATCAAAATCTTTCCCAAATGAAGATACAATCCTTCAATTATCAGATACAGAATATAAAAAACTAATTTACAGAATGCTTCAAGACATCACAAATGAAATAAGGCAAACTGCAGAAAAAGCCAAGGAACACACTGATAAAACTGTTGAAGAACTCAAAAAGATTATTCAAGAACACAGTGGAAAAATTAATAAGTTGCAAGAATCCATAGAGAGACAGCACATAGAAATCCAAAAGATTAACAATAAAATTACAGAATTAGACAACGCAATAGGAAGTCAGAGGAGCAGACTCGAGCAATTAGAATGCAGACTGGGACATCTGGAGGACCAGGGAATCAACACCAACATAGCTGGAAAAAAATCAGATAAAAGAATTAAAAAAAATGAAGAAACCCTAAGAATCATGTGGGACTCTATCAAGGAGGATAACCTGTGGGTGATTGGAGTCCCAGAACAGGGAGGGGGGACAGAAAACACAGAGAAAATAGTTGAAGAACTCCTGACAGAAAACTTCCCTGACATCATGAAAGACGAAAGGATATCTACCCAAGATGCTCATCGAACCCCATTTAAGATTGATCCAAAAAGAAAAACACCAAGACATATTATCATCAAACTCGCCAAAACCAAAGATAAACAGAAAATTTTAAAAGCAGCCAGGGAGAAAAGAAAGGTCACCTTCAAGGGAGAATTAATAAGTTCAGACTACTCAGCAGAAACCATGCAGGCAAGAAGGGAATGGGATGACATATACAGAACACTGAAGGAGAAAAACTGCCAGCCAAGGATCATATATCCAGCAAAACTCTCTCTGAAATATGAAGGCGAAATTAAGATATTTACAGACAAACACAAGTTTAGAGAATTTGCAAAAACCAAACCAAAGCTACAAGAAATGCTAAAGGATATTGTTTGGTCAGAAAACCAATAATATCAGATATCAGCACAACACAAGGACACAAAACAGAACACCCTGATATCAACTCAAATAGGGAAATCACAAAAACAAACAAATTAAGATTAATTAAAAAAAATACACGTGACAGGGAATCATGGAAGTCAATAGGTAAAAGATCACAATAATCAAAAAGAGGGACTAAATACAGGAGGCATTGAACTGCCATATGGAGAGTGATACAAGGCGATATAGAACAATACAAGTTAGGTTTTTACTTAGAAAAATAGGGGTAAATAATAAGGTAACCACAAAAAGGTATAACAACTCTATAACTCAAGATAAAAGCCAAGAAAAACGTAACGACTCAACTAACATAAAGTCAAACACTATGAAAATAAGGATCTCACAATTTACTAAGAAAAACGCCTCAGCACAAAAAAGTATGTGGAAAAATGAAATTGTCAACAACACACATAAAAAGGCATCAAAATGACAACACTAAAAACTTATTTATCTATAATTACGCTGAATGTAAATGGACTAAATGCACCAATAAAGAGACAGAGAGTCACAGACTGGATAAAGAAACACGATCCATCTATATGCTGCCTACAGGAGACACACCTTAGACTTAGAGACACAAACAAACTAAAACTCAAAGGATGGAAAAAAATATATCAAGCAAGCAATAAGCAAAAAAGAAGAGGAGTAACAATATTAATTTCTGACAAAATAGACTTTAGACTTAAATCCACCACAAAGGATAAAGAAGGACACTATATAATGATAAAAGGGACAATTGATCAGGAAGACATAACCATATTAAATATTTATGCACCCAATGACAGGGCTGCAAGATACATAAATCAAATTTTAACAGAATTGAAAAGTGAGATAGATACCTCCACAATTATAGTACGAGACTTCAACACACCACTTTCGGAGAAGGACAGGACATCCAGTAAGAAGCTCAATAGAGACACGGAAGATCTACTTACAATAATCAACCAACTTGACGTCATTGACTTATACAGAACTCTCCACCCAACTGCTGCAAAGTATACTTTTCTTTCTAGCGCACATGGAACATTCTCTAGAATAGACCACAAAACAAGGTCATAAAACAAACCTTTGCAGAGTCCAAAACATCGAAATATTACAAAGCGTCTTCTCAGACCACAAGGCAATAAAACTAGAGATCAATAACAGAAAAACTAGGGAAAAGAAATCAAATACTTGGAAAATGAACAATACCCTCCTGAAAAAAGACTGGGTTATAGGAGACATCAAGGAGGGAATAAAGAAATTCATAGAATGCAACAAGAATGAAAATACTTCCTATCAAAACCTCTGGGACACAGCAAAAGCAGTGCTCAGAGGCCAATTTATATCGATAAATGCACACATACAAAAAGAAGAAAGAGCCAAAATCAGAGAACTGTGCCTACAACTTGAACAAATAGAAACTGAGCAACAAAAGAATCCATCAGGCACCAGAAGAAAACAAATAATAAAAATTAGAGCTGAACTAAATGAATTAGAGAACAGAAAAACAATTGAAAGAATTAACAAAGCCAAAAGCTGGTTCTTTGAAAAAATTAACAAAATTGATAAACCATTGGCTAGACTGACTAAAGAAATACAGGAAAGGAAACAAATAACCCGAATAAGAAACGAGAAGGACCACACCACAACAGAACCAAATGAAATTAAAAGAATCATTTCAGATTACTACGAAAAATTGTACTCTAACAAATTTGCAAACCTAGAAGAAATGGATGAATTCCTGGAAAAACACTACCTACCTAAACTAACACATTCAGAAGTAGAACAACTAAATAGACCCATAACAAAAAAAGAGATTGAAACGGTAATCAAAAAACTCCCAACAAAAAAAAGCCCTGGCCTGGACAGCTTCACTGCAGAGTTCTACCAAACTTTCAGAGAAGAGTTAACACCACTACTTCTGAAGGTATTCCAAAGCATAGAAAATGACGGAATACTACCCAACTCATTCTATGAAGCCACCATCTCCCTGATACCAAAACCAGGTAAAGACATTACAAAAACAGAAAATTATAGACCTATATCCCTCATGAACATAGATGCAAAAATCCTCAACAAAATTCTAGCCAATAGAACCCAACAACACATCAAAAAAATAAGTCACCATGATCAAGTGGGATTTATACCAGGTATGCAAGGCTGGTTTAATATCAGAAAAACCATTAATGTAATCCATCACATAAATAAAACAAAAGACAAAAACCACATGATCTTATCAATTGATGCAGAAAAGGCATTTGACAAAGTCCAACACCCATTTATGATAAAAACTCTTACCAAAATAGGAATTGAAGGAAAATTCCTCAACATAATAAAGGGCATCTATGCAAAGCCAACAGCCAATATCACTCTAAATGGAGAGAACCTGAAAGCATTTCCCTTGAGAACGGGAACCAGACAAGGATGCCCTTTATCACCGCTCTTATTCAACATCGTGCTGGAAGTCCTAGCCAGGGCAATTAGGCCAGACAAAGAAATAAAAGGTATCCGGATTGGCAAGGAGGAAGTAAAGTTATCACTATTTGCAGATGACATTATTATATACACAGAAAACCCTAAGGAATCCTCCAGAAAACTACCGGAACTAATAGAAGAGTTTGGCAGAGTCTCAGGTTATAAAATAAAAATACAAAAATCACTTGGATTCCTCTACATCAACAAAAAGAACACCGAAGAGGAAATAACCAAATCAATACCATTCACAGTAGCCCCCAAGAAGATAAGATACTTAGGAATAAATCTTACCAAGGACTGGCATTAATCCAAAAAACACAAAATAATAAATGTTGGAGAGGCTGCGGAGAGATTGGAACTCTCATACACTGCTGGTGGGATTGTAAAATGGTACAATCACTCTGGAAATCCATCTGGCGTTATCTTCAACAGTTAGAAATAGAACTACCATACAACCCAGAAATCCCACTCCTCAGAATATACCCTAGAGATACAAGAGCCTTCACACAAACAGATATATGCACACCCATGTTTATTGCAGCTCTGTTTACAATAGCAAAAAGCTGGAAGCAACCAAGGTGTCCATCAACAGATGAATGGGTAAATAAATTGTGGTATATTCACACAATGGAACACTATGCACCGATAAAGAACAGTGACGAAACTGTGAAACATTTCATAACATGGAGGAATCTGGAAGGCATTATGCTGAGCGAAATGAGTCAGAGGCAAAAGGACAAATATTGTATAAGACCTCTATTATAAGATCTTGAGAAATAGAAAAAACAGAGAAGAACACATACTTTTGTGCTTACAAAGCGGGGAGGGATGGAGGGAGGGAGAGGGTTTTTTATTGATCAATCAGTAGATAAGAACTGCTTTGGGTGAAGGGAAAGATAACACACAATACAAGGAAGGTCAGCCTAATTGGACTGGACTAAAAGCAAAGAAGTTTCCGGGATAAAATGAAAGCTTCAAAGGTCAGTGGAGCAGGGGCTGGGGTCTGGGGAACATGGTTTGAGGAGACTTCTAAGTCAACGGGCAAAATAATTCTATTATGAAAACATTCTGCATCCCACTTTGAATTGTGGCGCCTGGGGTCCTAAATGCCAACAAGCAGCAATCTAAGATACATCAATTGGTCTCAACCCACCTGGAGCAAAGGCAAAGGAAGAACACCAAGGCCACACGACAACTAAGAACCCAAGAGACAGAAAGGGCCACATGAACCAGAGACCTACATTATCCTGAGACCAGAAGAACTAGTTGGTGCCCAGCCACAATCGATGTCTGCCCTGCTAGGGAGCACAACAGACAACTCCTGAGGGAGCAGGAGGCCAATGGGATACAGACCCCAAATTCTCATAAAAAGACCATACCTAATGATATGAATGCGACTAGAGGAATCCCAGAGACAATGCTCCCCAGAACTTCTGATGGCACAGGACAGGAACCATCCCCGAAGACAACTCATCAGGCATGAAAAGGACTGGTCAGCCGGGGGGAGAGAGATGCTGATGAAGAGTGAGCCAATTAAATTAGGTGGACACTGGAGAGTGTGTTGGAAACTCTTGACTGGAGGGGGGATGGGAAGATAGAGAGGGAAGACGGCAAAATTGGCATGAAACGAGAGACTGAAAGGGCTGACTCAATAGGGGGAGAGCAAGTGGGAGAAGGGAGTAAGATGTATGTAAACCTACATGTGACAGACTGATTGGAATGGTAAATGTTCACTTGAAGCTTAATAAAAATTAATAAAAAAAAAAAAATCTTACCAAGGATGTAAAAGACCTATACAAAGAAAACTACAAAGCTCTACTACAAGAAATTCAAGAGGACATACTTAAGTGGAAAAACATACCTTGCTCATGGATAGGAAGACTTAACATAGTAAAAATGTCTATTCTACCAAAAGCTATCTATACATACAATGCACTTCCGATCCGAATTCCAATGTCATTTTTTAATGTGTTGGAGAAACAAACCACCAACTTCATATGGAAGGGAAAGAAGCCTCGGATAAGTAAAGCATTACTGAAAAAGAAGAAGAAAGTGGGAGGTCTCACTCTACCTGATTTCAGAACCTATTATACAGCCACAGTAGTCAAAACAGCCTGGTACTGGTACAACAACAGGCACATAGACCAATGGAACAGAATTGAGAGCCCAGATATAGATCCATCCACGTACGAGCAGCTGATATTTGACAAAGGACCAGAGTCAGTTAATTGGGGAAAAGATAGCCTTTTTAACAAATGGTGCTGGCATAACTGGATATCCATTTGCAAAAAAATGAAACAGGACCCATACCTTACACCATGAACAAAAACTAACTCCAAGTGGATCAAAGACCTAAACATAAAGACTAAAACGATAAAGATCATGGAAGAAAAAATAGGGACAACCCTAGGAGCCCTAATACAAGGCATAAACAGAATACAAAACATTACCAAAAATGATGAAGAGAAACCTGATAACTGGGAGCTCCTAAAAATCAAACACCTATGCTCATCTAAAGACTTCACCAAAAGATTATAAAGACCACCTACAGACTGGGAAAGAATTTTCAGCTACGACATCTCCGACCAGCGCCTGATCTCTAAAATCTATATGATTCTGTCAAAACTCAACCACAAAAAGACAAACAACCCAATCAAAAAGTGGGCAAAGGATATGAACACACATTTCACTAAAGAAGATATTCAGGCAGCTAACAGATACATGAGAAAATGCTCTCGATCATTAGCCATTAGAGAAATGCAAATTAAAACTACGATGAGATTCCATCTCACACCAACGAGGCTGGCATTAATCCAAAAAACACAAAATAATAAATGTTGGAGAGGCTGCGGAGAGATTGGAACTCTTATACACTGCTGGTGGGAATGTAAAATGGTACAACCACTTTGGAAATCTATCTGGTGTTATCTTAAACAGTTAGAAATAGAACTACCATACAACCCAGAAATCCCACTCCTCGGAATATACCCTAGAGAAATAAGAGCCTTCACACAAACAGATATATGCACACCCATGTTTATTGCAGCTCTGTTCACAATAGCAAAAAGTTGGAAGCAACCAAGGTGTCCATCAACGGATGAATGGGTAAATAAATTGTGGTATATTCACACAATGGAATACTACGCATAGATAAAGAACAGTGACGAATCTGTGAAACATTTCATAACATGGAGGAACCTGGAAGGCATTATGCTGAGCAAAATTAGTCAGAGGCAAAAGGACAAATATTGTATAAGACCACTATTATAAGATCTTGAGAAATAGTAAACCTGAGAAGAACACATACTTTTGTGGTTACGAGGAGGGGAGAGAGGGAGGGTGGGAGAGGGTTTTTTATTGAATAATCAGTAGATAAGAACTGCTTTAGGTGAAGGGAAAGACAACACTCAATACATGGAAGGTCAGCTCAATTGGACTGGACCAAAAGCAAAGAAGTTTCTGGGATAAAATGAATGCTTCAAAGGTCAGCGGAGCAGGGGCGGGGGTCTGGGGAACATGGTTTGAGGGGACTTCTAAGTCAATTGGCAAAATAATTCTATTATGAAATCATTCTGCATCCCACTTTGAAATGTGGCGTCTGGGGTCTTAAATGCTAACAAGCGGCCATCTAAGATGCATCAATTGGTCTCAATCCACCTGGAGCAAAGGAAAATGAAGAACACCAAGGCCACACGACACCTAAGAGCCCAAGAGACAGAAAGGGCCACATGAACCAGAGACCTACATCACCCTGAGACCAGAAGAACTAGTTGGTGCCCGGCCACAATCGATGACTGCCCTGACAGGGAACACAGCAGAGGACCCCTGAGGGAGCAGGAGATCAGTGGGATGCAGACCCCAAATTCTCATAAAAAGACCAAACTTAATGGTCTGACTGAGATTAGAGGAATCCCGGCGGCCATGGTCCCCAGACCTTCTGTTGGCACAGGACAGGAACCATCCCCGAAGACAACTCATCAGACATGAAAGGGACTGGTCAGCGGGTGGGAGAGAGACACTGATGAAGAGTGAGCTAATTATATCAGGTGGACACTTGAGATTGTGTTGGCAACTCTTGTCCGGAGGGGGGGATGGGAGGATAGAGAGAGAGGGAAGCCAGCAAAATTCTCAGGAAAGGAGAGACTGAAAGGGCTGACTCAAGAGGGGGAGAGCAAGTGGGAGTACGGAGTAAGATGTATGTAAACTTATATGTGACAGACTGATTGGATTTGTAAATGTTCACTTGAAGCTTAACAAAAGTTAATTAAAAAAAAAAAAGAAGTTATAAAAAAAAAATTCAATCAACAGCTTAACAGAAAATTAGATATAGCCAAAGGCAGGATTAGTTAATAGAAAATATCCATACTGAAGCATATAGAGACAAAATGATAGAAAATACAGAAAAGAGCATGAAAGACCTATGGGACGAGATGAAAAGGTCTAACTTACATATAATTGGAGTCTCAAAAGGAGGGAAAACATGTGGCAGAAGTAATGTTTAAGAGACAATGGCTGAGAATTTTCTACCTCAAAGAAAGAAATGACATCACATGTTCAAGTAACCCCAGAGGACAGATTTTATTTTTTTAATCAACAACATGCACATAGACACACAGATACATCATTGAAAAACTGCTGAAAATAAAGAGAAAATTGAGAGGAAGAGTAGAAAGAGGGTTTCACAATATTCATTTGATTTGGGAACAACAGTGACCATGACAAGCATAGTTTTGGTGATGTCATGGGGGGAGATGCATTTTGTAGAAGGCAGATGAACCAAATGTCCATCAATTAAAAAAAAAACCCATTGCTGTCAAGTGGATTCCAACTCAAAGTGACCCTACAGGACAGAGTGGAACTGCCCCATAGGGTTTCCAAGGCCGTAATCTTTAGAGAAGCAGGCTGCTACATCTTTCTCCTGCAGAGCGGATGGTGGTTTCAAACTGCTGAGTTTTCTTTTGGTTAGCAGCCAAGCACTTAACCACTGCACCACCAGGGCCCCTTTTTGTCCATCAGTAGTAGGACGGATAGTTGTATCATACTCAAATAATGAAAAACTATACAGCCGTGAAAATGAATGAATTATAGCTCAAAAATCAGCATGGATGAATCTCACAAACAATGCAGAACAAATAACAGGAATCCCAACCTATAACAGTAAACAACAGGCAAAACTAAATCAGATAGTGTTGAAGCATCCATATATCACTGGAGAAAAGTATAAAGAAAACCAGGGGAAAGGATAAACACAAAATTGGGGATCGTGGTTAACTTTTGGGAGAAAGGAAGGAAACAGAATCAAGAAGCGACACAAAAGAGGGCTTCTAGGATTTAGATAATGTTCTATTTCTTGGAGAAGGTGGTAAGGGCACAGGTGCATTTTGTTTCCTTCTTTAAAATATATACATTTTTTCACATATGCCTTATTACACAATAAAAATATAAGAAGATAAAACATTTCTTAAAAAAAAAAAGAGTAAATAAAAGATGAAGTAGAGAAAGCAAGTGTAGACAACTCTTCTGAGAAGTTATACCAAGAAGGGGAGCAAAGGGCAATCGCTGGAAGGAGCTGCGGGCCAAAGGGAGTTCTTTAAAGCACGTTTATATACTGAAAAGCCAAAAAACAATCCAGCAGAGACAGGCTGGAAAGGACCTTGAGGGAATGACAGAGATCAGGTCTAGCGCCCTGGGCCCTTCATTACAACTGGAGGGAAGAAGAGAAGACAGTGAGGTTGACAGTAGGATGCAGGCTTGGAAGCAGGGACTGGAAGACGTCTGCATCCCATGCTTCCATGTGCTCAGTGGAATAGGAGGGGCCGTGAGCTGACAGTGAGAGCAGGGCAGTGGGAGGTGTGAAGAGAAGGTGTGAAACTGTTGTCTCTGGAAATGAAAAGACAGCCCACCAGAATGGCCAGGCAAAGCTGAGAGCTTATTTAAAATTGATGAGTGAATTCGAAGATAAATCAGTCAGCTCAGCTGGGAGTTTTTCCCCAGCCGCACTCAGCCTGCTAAGGTGCAGGGACAGAGATGGCTGGTGGTGGAGTTCACCCAGAGTCAGGGGTGCTTCTGCAGCACCGTCCAATAGAACTTTCCGCGATGATGGAAATGTTCTGTAACATATGCTGTCCAATATGGTGGCCACTAGTCACATGCGGCTACCGAGTACTTGAAATGTGGCTAGTGGAGGTGAGGAATTGAATTCGTAATTTTATTTCGCCGTAACCAATTTAAATAGCCACGTGTGGCTAATGTCTACCATTAGCAAAGAGTGCAGCTTTAAGAAATAAGGACTTTTTGGAGGAGCAGGGAGGATGTTGGGGGCAGAAGGAGAGAAGACGGGCATAATGATAAGTGCCTTGTTGAATTCTGGTCACTGGGAAACCAGGTGTGTACTTTACGCAGTGCCTGGCACATAGCAGGCACTCAATAAATGCGTCCTGAATGGAGGATACCGGAATGAAGGGGACAGTGGAGAATAGCAGAGAGCAGAGACCTGGGAAATCAAGATGGCTGACGTAAACATTCTGGGAGTCCTTGGCAAGTCACCTCATGTAAATTGAGAATAATAACAATAACAAAACATCCATATATAAGTCACAAAGTTAGTTGTGAGGTTAGGAGCAGTTAAGAGCATGCTTCTAGAATCAGAAAGGCTGCCAGCTGGGAGACTTTAGACAAATTCTTCAATAATTTCACAGATATTACTGTTTAGTAGTATCTCCTTCCTAGCATGTTTGCATGGGTGATGTGGGATGACATGTGTAAGAAATTTAGCAGAATCTTATGCAGAATAAGTGCTTGAAAAAAATTAGCTATGATTACCAAAAACGAGATCATGAACGTGAAAGTGCCTACCAAAACTCTACTGCACGACAACAAAACTCCACCGGACAATAAGGAAAGTTTGGCCTGGTCTCAATGTAATGTTAGGCTGAGCATTACTGGCTCAGATGGAACTCACCTGAAAACCATACTCCTTGTTAAGGTCCAGAGTGCATGCAGGCGTGTCCACGGCTAAGGTCCACTTCCAGATGCAAACTTTCTGTAAGTGACAGCAGACAGAGGGAGATGAGATGCTCTCTGAAGGCTGCTGAGGTACGTCCCACCTCTTGTGGTGACATGGTAACTTTGGCTCATTAAGCAAAGTCCCATGAGTTTCCCCTGAGAACACTACAGGTGCCATGTGGTCTGAGCAGAGCTGCCCATGGGGACATTCCTGACAGGACGGCCAGCCTGCTGAGCAGACTCCAAGGGCCCATTACCTGGTCTTTACCATCTGAGATGGTTGCCAGATACTTGGCGTCACGGGTGATGGCTATTGTCTTGATGCCGTTGCCTTCTGGGCAGCTGTCAAATATTGTGTGCACGGGGATACTGCAAAACAGGACAAGGAGGGACAAGCATTTGCTGAAGTAAAACTGGCTTCCCCAAGCAGCTCTATTTACAACAGCCAAAAGATGGGAACAACTGAAGTGTCCATCAACGGATGAATGGATAAAACAAAATGTGGTCTATGGACATAAAAAGGAATGAAGTTCTGACACGTACTACAACATGGATGAACTTTGGAGATTATGCTGCATGAAGGAAGCCAGATACACATACAGGTATACAGGTGGGTATAGGTGTATGTGAGAACACAGATGTATCCATATGTACGTGTAAATACAGATATGTGTGGGAAGGCACATATATTCTTTGAAGACACAGCTACAGATACTCCTCAGATATAACCACACATCTTCTGAGATTGGTTTTCTAGGTTTGAAAGCTTAGGACCATAGTCTCATGAGACAACTCAGTTAACCAGCATAATATAGTTCTGCATCATAGTGAAATGAGTAGCATCCAGTGTCTTATAAGCTCGCGAGCGGCCATCTAAGATACAACTATTGGTTTCTACTTGTCAGGAGCAAAAGAGTAAAAGGCAACCAAAATCTCAGGAAAAAAAACAAGTCTACAAGGCAGACAGCCTACATGAGCTGTGGCCTCAACTATCCTGAGACCAGAAGAACTAGATGGTGCCCAGCCACCATCAGCAGAGTCACAACAGATGATCCTGGACAGAATAGGGGAAAAAAGTAGAATAAAACTCAAATTCTTAAAAAAGACTAGACTAACAGGACCACCTGAGACCAGAAGACTCCCTGAGACTATTGTCATGAGACTCTCTTTAAAACTTGAACTACAACTATCCCGAGATCACCTTCTAACAGAAAAGCAGAGTGACACACAAAATATATTACTCATTAGATCAGTGCTCTACTAAAACACCATTGGTATGAGTTCAAAAGGTCAACATTTAATCTAAAGCAAAGATGAGAAGATAAGGGGGCAGGGAAACTAAAATACTGGAAACAAAACAACCAGAACACAAAGAGAATGTTGACACATTGTGAAAAATGTAACTAATGTCATTCATCAGTTTGTGTGGAAATTGTTAAATGGGAACCTAACCTGCTGTATAAACTTTCGCCAAAAACACAATAAAATATTATTAAAAAGGAAATAAAGAAGCCAGGCAAGAAAAGGACAAATATTGTATGATCTCAATTATATAGGGGCTCACTCGGCAACGGGGAGCCTCTGGGTTTAAGCGAGGGAGCAAACAATCAATGTGGGTCTGGGAAAGATCACACTAAACATGTGGAGAAAAACCACATAAAACATGTACTTCTATATGTTCATATATGTGTAAGAAGAACAATAAGGAACATTCTGGAAGAACATAAAAAGCATAATTACTCAGGGCAGTATGTAGGTGTGCTTTTCTCTCTCTTCAGAACCTCTAGTTTCTCATTTGTTGAGTGGCAGTCCTGTGCCTGGTACTGTGCCAAGTACGAGGGTGTGTGGGAAAGGAGGTGAATAGGGCAAAATTGCAACTCGCAAGAAAAAAAGCAAAAATGTCACTTTGATGACTAACGTGTGCCTGACAAAAGCCATGGTCTTTTCAGTCACCTCATACACATGGAAAAACCGGACAACGAGAAAAGAAAACAGAAGAACAGATGCCTTTGACTTGTGGTGTTGCTGAAGAATATGAATAACCGCGGACTGCCAGAAGAACGAACAAATCTGTCTTGGAGGACATACAGCCAGAATGCTCCTTAGAAGTGGGGATACCAAGACTTCGGCTCCTTTACTTTGCACATGCCATCAAGAAAGGCCAAGCCATTGCGAACGACATCGCATTTGGTAAAATAGAGGGTCAGCAAAACTGAGGGAAACCCTCGATGAGATGGACTGGCACGCAACTGACCAGAGCAATGCACTCAAACCTACCAACGAGCATGAAGATGGCGTAAGACCAGGCAACGTTTCATTCTGTTATACTGTACCTCAGGTTGCCATGAGTAGGAGTGGACTCGACAGCAACTAACGACAACAAAAAATGAGTACAACCTTTCCAGACAGCAATCCAGCCGTATCTATGAAAATTTTAAATGCACAATGGTGCCCGGCTACCACTATCGGCTGCTCTGATTGGGATTACAAAGAAAGTCCCAGACAGAGCAGAAGAAAAATGTCGAACAAAAGATCAAATTCACAAAAAAGACCATGCTTAATGGTCTGACAGAGACTGGAGGAACCCCCGAGACTATGGTCCCCGGACGCCCTGCTAACTCAGTCCTGAAGGCACTCCTGAAGTCCCAAAATCCACCTTTCAGCCAGAGATTAGGCCTATAAAACAAACAATAACACATGGGAGGAATGTGCGTCTTAGTTCAACCAAGTATAAGAGATTAAATGGGCAACACCTCCCCAAGAACAAAGAGGAGAAGTCAGGAAGGGACAGGAAAGCAGGACAAATGGACACAGAGAACCCAGGGTGGAAGGGAAAAGGGGGAGAGGGCTGACAATGCAGGATTGCAACCAATGTCACAAAACAACTTGCATATAAATTTTTGAGTGAGAAACTAATTTGCTCTATATACTTTCACCTAAAGCACAACAAAAAAAATTTTTTTAAGGCACAGACCCTCTGATCGATCAATTCCACCTCTGCTGCATTATCCTAGAGAAATGGTAGAAAAGTAAGCAGAGATAATGCAAATTTACGTTCATTATAGCACTACATTAACAGCAAAAAATCTGGAAAAACACAAACGTCCATCAATAGGGGACGGTACAGCCGCATAATGAAAAACTAAGCTGCCTTCAAAAATAATGAGGGATATCTAGGAAAGCGGCCCAAATTTTGGGAAAAAAGTACATTACAGAATGGTACACATAGCAAAAGGAGCCCTGGTGGTGCAGCGGTTAAGCACTCAGCTGCTAAGCGAAAGGTCAGCGGTTCAAACCCACCAGCCACTCTGCAGGAGAAAAGACCTAGTGAGCTGCTCCCATACGGGGCAATTCTATATGAGTTAGAATCGACTTGATGGCACACAACAACAAAAACACATAACATCATCCTGATTGTACGTGTGTGTAGGGGTGTGTTTTTATGTATAGAAAGTCTGGAGGAATAGACTGTTCATCCTGGTTACTCTGGAGACAGGGTATGGCTGAGGAGGGGCTTTCATCTGCAGCTAACACACCTTTGTCCTGACCCCGGCAAGACTTTAGAAATGGAAGAGTCAGGCAAAACCTTGACAGGTGGAGAATTTGATTACACGGTATTGAAATACCTAAGGGAGCCAAAGAAACGGAATGGTGGAAGCCAGTTGTCACCTTGGTGGGATTGCAAAGTCCCACGGGAAGAGAGGTGTGGGTGGTAAAAAGACTTCAACCAGCAAGTGGGCTATCTGACCACTCACATTTCTCATCATGGAGTCTTTGCTGGAATGAATTTAAACAGGCCTCATGTATGTCACATCAGTGTCCCCATCAGCTGGAACCAAGTCTGTGTCCCAGTCGATGGCCACTCTGTCACTTAAGAAAATTTATCCAACTGAGAAATGGCCCCAAAATACACTTAGGAAGGCAATCCCTAAATTGTCGAGAATGACACAGTGGTAGCCTTAGTGGGAAAATGTGTCTTATCTGAGGGTATTTAGAATTACATATAGAAAAGATGAAGTCAATCGGACCTATAATATTAATATATTTGTGATTCAGAATTTGTTCTTTTTTTAGGAATGTGTAATGCTTAAGAAGATTTTACGTATCAGAGTGTCTAACAGATTAGATTTCTGATTCTAATTTAAAATATGTAGTTGATTTAGACTTGTGATTTTAAATTGAAATTGTATTCGGTTTATAAATAATACTAGAACACTGAAGGGAAATTAAGATTTGCCCTATTTATTTCTTATGCCAAATTTCTTAAACCAAATTTAATTGATTTGATTTACAAGAATTACTTATGAGCTGGTAAAGGATTTGTTAATCAGACAACTAACAAACTTGAAAGTGAAAACGGATACATTAAATTTCTAAATGCAATTTAAAATGTTTAAAAGGAGTTAATCGCCAAATTTGTAAATGGGGCCAAACATTAATCAAAGCCCCCTTAAAGGCAACTGCAAATATTTGCTAGATTTATAAACAGAATAAAATTTGTAAGCTGAATGAGAAGCTTAAGGAAGAACTATGGTTTTTAATTTATCACTTCAATAAAGTGACTATTCATTCTAAAGCCAGAGCAGCCTCTGAATAATCTTTTCTGGGTTCCTTTGGGATATCGTGAAACTCATACATAGTGTTTGAACTGTTTACTACAGATACGCTTTACTTAAAGTCCCTGGGTGGCACAAACATTTAACACCTCGGCTTCTAACCAAAAAGTAGGAGGTTTGAGTCCATCCAGAGGTACCTTGGAAAAATGCCTGGAGATCTACTTGGGAAAAATCAGCCACTGAAATCCCCCTGGAGCACATTTCTATGCTGACACACATGGGTTCACCACAAGTCGAAGTTGACTTGGGATGGTATGGGTACTGGTAAGCTTTGCTTTATAATTAAAAAAAAAAAAAAAGACAGCCCTCAAGTTGCTCCCAGTCTAGTGGGGAGACAGCTTTGTAAATAAGAAAGCCATGTCATGGAGAAAAACCACAGAGCAATGATACACATTTCTACAAGTCCACGTATTTACTGGGTGGAAACACACCAAACCGTGACTAAGCTCTGGGAAGAGGACTACAATTAGAGATGGCAGCCACAGGACACTTCAGTTCTGCAAAATACATGTATCGTGTATTGTTGTTGTTAGGTACCGTTGAGTCGATTTCAAATCATGTATTACGTGTCGATTAAGATTTATTTAAATGATTTTTAAAAATCGAAGTCATGTATTCTGGAAAACGCAAAACTACAGAGACAGTGAAAAGATCAGTGGTTGCTAGGGGGCCTGGGGGAGGGATGGCCAGGTGGAGCACGGGGCGTTTTAGGGCAGTGAGATTATTCTGCATGTCACTGTCATGGAGACACCTGACATTAGCACTTGGCAAAACCCACAGGGCTGTACAACACAAACAGGGAACCCTCATGTAGACTCTGGACCTCAGTTGATAATAATGTATCAGTATTGATTCATTGATTATAATAAATGTACCAGGGGAATGCAGGGCCCTAACAATAAGAGAAACAGTGTGGGGAGGGGCCGGGAGGTTGATAGGGACTCTGTACTTTCTGAACAATTTTTCTGTAAACTTAAAATGGCTCTAAAAGAGAAAGTCTATTAAAAATATTACCCAAATGAAAAATCTAGAAGGAAATTAAAAAAAAAATCAATATTACAGAGAATGGACTGAGGGTGCCAGTGAGGGGAAGGGAGACCAGAGAGGAGGTTGCTGCCCTGGCCCAGGCAGGGGTGGAGCCAGGTTATCTGGGAGGCAGACGGAACAGGGCTTTTGGATGTTTTGGCAGTGGGTGCCTGGGGGGGTGTTTCAGCAGTTTCCTCATCGGTAAAAAGAGGACCATCTGAACAACAGATTTGACACATTGAACACTAGTCCGCAGACCAGATGAGCTGTGGAATGACATCAAGGACATCATCCATGAAGAAAGCAAGAGGTCACTGAAAAGGCAGGAGAGAAAGAAAGAAAAGACCAAAATGGATGTCAGAGGAGACTCTGAAACTTGCTCTCGAACATCGAGCAGCTAAAGCAAAAGGAAGAATTGATGAAGTAGAAGAACTGAACAGAAGATTTCAAAGGGCCTCTCCAGAAGACAAAGTGAAGTATTATAATGACATGTGCAAAGAGCTGGAGATAGAAAACCAAAAGGAAAGAACACACTTGGCGTTTCTCAAGCTGAAAGAACTGAAGAAAAAATTCAAGCCTCGAGTTGTAGTAGTGAAGGGTTCTATTGGGAAAATATTAAACAACGCAGGAAGCATCAAAAGAAGATAAAAAGGAATACACAGAGTCATTATACCAAACAGAATTAGTCGATTTTCAACCATTTCAAGAGGCAGCATATGATCAAGAACTGATGGTACTGAAGGAAGAAGTCCAAGCTGCTCTGAAGGCATTGGCGAAAAACAAGCCTCCAGGAACTGATGGAATATCAATTGAGATGTTTCAACAAATGGATGCAGCGCTGGAGGTGCTTACTCACCTATGCCAAGAAATATGGAAGACAGCTTCCTGGCCAACTGACTGGAAAAGATCCATATTTATGCCTATTCCCAAGAAAGGTGATCCAACCAAATGTGGAAATTATAGAACTATGTCATTAATATCACATGCAAGCAAAATTTTGCTGAAGATCATTCAAAAACAGCTGCAGCAGTGTATTGACAGGGAACTGCCAGAAATTCAGGCCAGTTTCAGAAGAAGACGTAGAACCAGAGATATCATTACTGATGTCAGATGGATCCTGGCTGAAAGCAGAGAACACCAGAAGGATGTTTACCTCTGTTTTATTGACTGTGCAAAGGCATTCGACTGTGTGGATCATAAGAAATTATGGATAACATTGCAAAGAATGGGAATTCCAGAACACTTAATTGTGCTCATGAGGAACCTTTACATAGATCAAGAGGCAGTCGTTTGGACAGATCAAGGGGATACTGATTGGTATAAAGTTAGGAAAGGTGTGCATCAGGGTTGTATTCTTTCACCGTACCTATTCAATCTGTATGCTGAGCAAATAATCTGAGAAGCTGGACTATATGAATAAGAATGGGGCATCAGGATTGGAGGAAGACTCATCAACAACCTGCGTTATGCAGATGACACAACCTTGCTTGCTGAAAGTGAAGAGGACTTGAAGCACTTACTAATGAAGATCAAAGACCACAGCCTTCAGTATGGATTACACCTCAACATAAAGAAAACAAAAATCCTCACAACCGAACCAATGAGCAACATCATGATAAATGGAGAAAAGATTGAAGTTGTCAAGGATTTCATTTTACTTGGATCCACAATCAACAGCCATGGAAGCAGCAGTCAAGAAATCAAAAGACGCATTGCACTGGGCAAATCTGTTGCAAAGGACCTCTTTAAAGTGTTGAAGAGCAAAGATGTCACCTTGAAGACTAAGGTGCACCTGACCCAAGCCATGGTATTTTCAATTGCCTCATATGCATGTGAAAGCTGGACAATGAATAAGGAAGATCGAAGAAGAACTGACGCCTTTGAATTGTGGTGTTGGCGAAGAATATTGAACATACCATGGACTGCCAAAAGAACAAACAAATTTGTCTTGGAAGAAGTACAACCAGGATACTCCTTAGAGGCAAGGATGGCGAGACTGCGTCTTAACATACTTTGGACATGTTGTCAGGAGGGATCAGTCCCTGGAGAAGGACATCATGCTCGGCAGAGAACAGGGTCAGTGGAAAAGAGGAAGACCCTCAAGGAGGTGGATTGACACAGTGGCTGCAACAATGAGCTCAAGCATAACAACGATTGTAAGGATGGCACAGGACCAGGCAGCGTTTTGTTCTGTTGTGCATAGGGTCGCTATGAGTCGGAACTGACTCAATGGCACCTAACAACAACAACAACAACAAAAAGAGGACTTGCTGATAGTCTGTTGACAACAAGAGAACAGGCAGACAGTGTGGCTTCAGATCCTGGGTCTGCCCTGCCTAGCTATACAGCAACGTCAACATCCTCCTCATCTTGGGCCACATTTCGGAGTGGCCACAGGCGCAGGAGCCTGAGAAGAGACTGAAAAGGGACAGAGAGCAAATAAGGGGCCATGGGATCAGGGAAGCTGTTATGGATTGAACCGTGTTCCACAAAAATGTGTGTCAACTTGGCTAGGCCATGATTCCCCATATTGTGTGACTGTCTACCATTTTGTCATCTGATGTGATTTTCCTATGTCTTGTAAATCCTGCGTCTATGATATTAATGAGGTGGGATTAGAGGCAGTTACGTTAATGAGGCAAGACTTAATCTACAGGATTACGTTGTATCTTGAGTCAATCTCTCTTGAGATATAAAAGAGAATTCAGCAGAGAGACAGGGAGACCTCATGCCACCATGAATGAAGAACCGGAAGAGCGCTTCCTTTGGAGCCAGGGTCCCTGTGCTAAGCTCCTAGACCAGGGGAAGATTGATGACAGGACCTTCCCCCAGAACCGACAGAGAGAGAAAGCCTTCCCCTGGAGCTGGCACCCTGAATTCGGACTTCTAGCCTCCTAGACTGTGAGAGAATAAATTTCTGTTTGTTAAAGCCATCCACTTGTGGTACTTCTGTTATAGCAGCACTAGTAACTGTGATGGTTAAGATCGTGTGTCAGCTTGGCTGGGCCATGATTCTCAGTGTTTTGGCAGGCGTATAATGTTGTGATCACTTCCCTATTGAGATTTGATATGTGATCACCCCCATGATGGGATCTGCTGTGAGTAGCCAATCAGTTGAAAGGCAGTTTCCTTGGGTGTGTGGCCTGTATCCGAATATAAGCAGACATTCTGGGAAGGCTCAGGGGCTTTTTCTCATTCTGGATCCTGCAGCTGGCTCCTGTTCGTCTGACTCTGTTCTTGGGACTTGAACTAACAGTTTACCTGTGGTCTTGCCTGCCAATCTTGGGATTCATCGATTTTCACAGCCTGTGAGCAAGAGCCCTGCTCTCCTACCTGCCGGTCTTGGGTTCACCAGTCCCTGTAGCTACGTGAATCAGGAGAAGCCTCTATCCTGATCCACAGACTTGGGATGTTCCAGCCTCTACAATCGCATGAGCCATTTCTTTGATAAAAATCTCTCTGTACATTTACATGCTTTACTGGTTTTGCTTTTCTAGAGAACCCAGCCCAAGACAATAACTAAGACAGAAGCCAAGGGAAGTGAAGGCGTTAGATGCCACTAGGAGGTCAGGTAAGAAGAGAACCAGGACTGGGTGACATGGATGTACAGAGGTCATTGGTCACCTGGGGGAGAATGCTACCTATGTCCCCTTCCCAGTCTTTTTTTTTTCTTCTTCTTCTTTTTACTGTACTTTAGGTGAAGGTTTACAGAGCAAATTAGTTTCCCAGTCAATAATTTATACACAAATTATTCTGTGACATTGGTTGCAATCCCCACGATGAGCCAGCACTCTCCCCATTACCACCCTGAGATCCCTGTTCATTCAGTTTCCCTGCCCCTTCCTGCCTTCTCATCTTTGCTTTTGGGCTGATGTTGTCCTTTTGGTCTTATAGGGATAATTGTTCTAAGGAGCACTTTTCTTACATGTGTTATTGGTTATTTCATAGGCCTACCTAGTATTTGGCTGAAAGGTGATCTCTGGGAGTGGCTTCAGCTCCAAGTTAGAAGGCTGTCTCACGCCCATAGTCTCAGCGATTCCTCCAGTCTCTCTCAGACCAGTAAGTCAGGTCTTTTTTATGAATTTGAATTTTGTTCTACATTTCCCAGAACATTCTTGTCCAGAACTTCTCCGTAATATTCAACATCTGGATTCACTTGCCCCCACTCCCCACCACATACACACACCTGCAACCACAGCCTTAGACCCCTATCAATGAATCTACACAGACCTCAGCTTCTAGGCCTAGGAATTAGGAAAGAAAACCCACCTATATGCACCGACCAGGGCCAAGTATCCGGCTCTATGGTCACAGCAGTCCTGTGGGGTAGGTGTTCTTATTATCCTCATTCAGTGCAGATGGGGAGAGTCACTTAACATCTCTGGCCCTCCAAGTCACAGGGCTAGCCATGGTGGAGCTGGACAACTGGAAGCCCCGGGGAGCCCAGGGCCTGCACTGCTTCCTCCCACCCCGTCGCTCTTGAGTCCTGAGCTCTGTCGTCTCCCAGATTTCCACATCTCAGTCCACATTCTCTATCCCCACGCTGCTCGGCTCAGCGTTGCTGGACAAGGCGTCCCCATGGCACTCAGAGGGTCACAGCTGATTCCTATTTTTGGCCTTCTGCCGGGCTCCCTGCCACTCAATGGTTCTTCTATTTCACTTTGGGCAACTCTGCTGCATTTCCATCAGTTATACCAAGCCACGTTCCCACATCCCAAGTCCCCAAACATCCTCAACAAATAAGCCCACCTTCTGCTTGAGAGCTGTTGCCCAACATCTCACACTCCCTCCACCTGCCTGAGTATCTTCCCATCTTCCTGTCCAGTCTTCTCAAACTATCTGTAGTGAAGGAATATCTTTTTTTTTTTTTTTTTTACTTTTCAATCCATAAAAGACCAATACTTTTATAAGATAAAAATGTCACCCAAACCAAAACCAAACCCACTGCCACCAAGTCGGCTCCAACTCATAGAGACCCCACAGGGTTTCCAAGGCTGTAAACCTCTATGGAAGCAGCCTGCTACATCTTTCTCCCGTGGAGCCGCTGGTGGTTTTGAACTGCCTACCCTTCCATTAGCAATTGGCTGCTTTAACCACTGTGCCACCAGGGTTCCTTAAAAATGTCACAGCAATGTCAAATTGCTATGAAATTCCTAAATGCACTTTGTCATGTTCTGTACTTCACGTCCATTGTGGCTAGTCTGCAGTGATGGACTAGCTCGTTCTGTGGGCCACAGGTGGAGTAGCATCACTTGAGCCCACGGAAAGCCTGACACCCCTGGTCTGCCACACTGTCAGGAAAGGGCCCTCGAGGTTGAACTTTGTGGCTCAGGAAGAAGGGTACCCGAGAGGCACCGTCCAGTAGTCTCCAGCATGAGAGAGGAGGCAGACATGAGGAGAGCACAGAGCCTGGTGCTCAGAACCAAGGCTCCAGCACCAGAGTCCACGTGCATGTCCACCCACCCTCACCCTGGGCTGCTGTCTGCGGGGTGGGAATACTGCGTCTCACTTCTCAGACTTGAGCATGTCAAAGGCTGTGATGTTGAAAACATGATGCTGAGTGAAATAAGCCAGACACTAAAGGACAAATACTGTATGATCCCACTTATGTAAGGCATTAGGCAAATCTGCTGCAACAGATCTCCTCAAAGTGTTAAAGAGCAAAGATGTCACTTTGGAGGACTAAAGTGTGCCTGACCCAAGCCATAGTGTTTTTAATTGACTCATATGCATGCAAAAGCTGGACAATGAATAAGGAAGAGAGAACAAGAATTGACACCTTTGAATTATGGTGTTGGCAAAGAATATTGAATATACCATGGACTGCCAGAAGAACAAACAAGTCTGTCTTGGAAGAAGTACAGCCAGAATGCTCCTTGGAAGTGAGGATGGTGAGACTTCACCTCACACACTATGGACATGTTATCAGGGGGGACCAGTCCCTGGAGAAGGACATCATGCTTGGTAAAGTAGGTCATTGAGAAAGAGGAAGACCCTCAACGAGATGGATTGACACAGTGGTTGCAACAACGGGCTCAAGTATGACGATGGTGAGGATACCACAGGACCAAGCAGTGTTTCGTTCTTTCATACATAAGGTCACTATGAGTCGGAACCAGCGAGATGGCACCTAACAGCAACAACTGACATGAAATATCTAGAATTGGCAAATGCATAGAGACGGAAGTTTATTAGTGGTTACTAAGGATAGAGGGGGGAGATAGAGGGGGGAGACATACAGGCAGTTATTGCTTAAGGGGTACCCACTGCCATAGAGTCGATTCCAACTCACAGCGAACCAACAGGCCAGAGCAGAACCGCCCCATAGGGTTTCCAAGGCTGTAATCTTTATGGAAGCAGACTGCCATATCTTTCTCCTGCAGAGTGGCTGGTGGGTTCGAACCGCCCACCTTTCAGTTAGCAGTCAAGTGCTTTAACCGCTGCGCCACCAGGGCTCCTAACTTTCGGGGCACTGAGTTTCTGTTTGGGGTGGTGAAAAACTTTTGGAAGTGGACAGCAGTGGTAGCTGCCCAACATGGTGAGTGCAATTGCTGTCCCTGAATTATACACTTAAAAATGGTTAAAATGACAAACTTTTTGTTCTATATTTCACCAAAAAAAAAAAGAGGCTATGATGGTCTTATGAGAAAAGCAAGAGACAAGTCCAAATAGAGGGGCATCCTACAAAATGCCTGACCAGGCCTCCTCAAAAACAGGGAAGGTCTGAGAAGCTGTCACAGCAAGAGGAAGACATGACAATTATTGTAATGTGGGATCCCAGGTCAGAAGAAGGACATCGGGTAAAAGCTAAGAAAACCTGACTCAGCTACGGGCTGTAGTTACTAGCAAGGCACCGACAGTGGTTCGTTAATTGTAAAAAGTGTAAGGAGCTCCTAAGACGTCAATAATAGGCGAAACTGGGGTCTATGGGAAACCCTCACTACTATCTTCTCAATTTTTCCGCAAATCTAAAACTGTTCTGAAAATAAAACCTATTAATTAAAAAAAAAAGGGCCGTGGTGGGCTGTGAACAGAAAGGGGCTGCTGGAAGTGAGTCTCGGCCCCAGGAAAACAGCAGCTCTGGAGAGGTTCCTATCATCTCTACATCCAAATGCCCAGCTGGGTAATGGACTGACCATACCCAAGAAGAAATGCATTCCCAGAAAAGACATCAGGCAACATGAAACATGAATGCAGAGCTGGGGGAAACACTTGGTGGTGCCCACCAAGAACGGTCCAGGAAGAGGTGGCCCAGCCAGTGACTAGAAAATCTGATTCTGGGGAAAGTCATGCTTCTCATCGTAAATGAAAGAGCTGGCATCTGGTTTATGCTTTGGCCATTCGTGAGCTGAGTTAATGTGAGTCAGCCTTCTGAGCCCAGTCTACTCTGGGCACTGAAAAACCTAGTTTCTGAGCTTAAAGAGCCTAGAACCACAAATGGGAAATTCGCCAAGGTACGACACCCCATCAGGCCCTGAAGCAACAAGACAACCAATCTTCCCCGGGAACCAGGCCCCACCCTGTAACCCATCACTGGATTCCACATCCTCTGACCAGTGTTACTTATTCGTTGCTTTGGCACTGTGCTAGGTACTCTATAGAAAATAGAAAATAAAAAAGTGACCACATGGAGCATACCCTGTGAAGGAATCCCATATAATTATCAGGCAGTTGGGCCCTTTGTCAGCTGTGGCAATCCACCTCCTGTCTTCGCTGATGCAGAGGCAGGAGATGACATTGGCGTGGCCCTGCAGAAACGGAGAGAAGACAGTAGGGATGGTAGGATGCAGCCCAACCTTAGGCGCCAGAGGATCTCAGCTCCCTTTCAGGACTCCGCTGGCCCAACAGTCTACTCCCACTGGACTTCCCTGGGGTTTCCCCATCTCTCCTGGCCTATGGTTTTCAAATGTCATCTTCCTCAAGACACCTGAAGGATAAGTTTCACTCTTAACTCCTGGCTCTGGTGGAGAATAAATACCTGGGGTTCACCCCCGCCCCACTGAATGCCCTGCCAGCCTCATATCCCTAAAATTTTGTTCACAGCCTCTTCACTGGTCACTCTGCTTCCACTGGTACCCCCACAATCCTCTGCCACACAACTGAGGGCTCCTCTTGAAACACCAGTGAGCTCACGTAGCTTCCTGTGTGAGAACGGCCCCCGCCACCCTCCACCCGCACCTCACCTCACTCTCAGGCACCCAACACCCGGGGCCCAGCACCCGGCCATACTGGCCTTCCTCCTGGGCCTCCCCTTGAGCTCCCCATCTGGACCGTTCTCCCCCTACACTGTCCCTGGTTGGCTCCTCCTCCTCCTTCAGGTCTCAACATAAAGGCACTTTCTTCATTCCCTGCCCAGCGCCCCCAATCTAAAATAAATCTCGGCTCACCCTTGATTATTCTCTCTTGTAGCATTTTTACATTTCCTTTCGAGCACTTATGACGATCTGTAACTGGGTATTTACGTGTTCACTTGTTTAAGGTCTATTTTCCCCACCAGACAATAAGCACCATGAGGGTAGGGACTGGACCTGTTTTAAGACTACAGACCCATCGTCGGAGGCAGAGTGGTTATGACCAAGTACTTGTGGAATACATGAGTGAACAAATGATGGAATGAGTGGCCAAGGCCGTCTCCAGCCATCTGACTCTGGAGGGGCTGGACTCCTACCTGCATGATGGCACTGCATCTTCTGGCCTGCCCAACCCAGCCCGGCGGCCACCGTCTTGCTTCTCCCTGCCTGTGTGAGCCCCCAGGCCAGCCCAGCCACCATCCTCCTCCTCTCTGCCTGCGAGCTCCCTGCTCCTCCCTCCCTGCCTGCCTGTATCAGCCCCCAGCCCAGCCCAGTCACCATCCTCCTCCTCCCTGCCTGTGTGGGCCTCTCTGCATGGTCTTGTGCTCGGCCTTGCACAGTCAACCAAGCCCCATGGGAAGCTGCCTACTGATTGTTTCGTGAGCATTTCTTCAGACGCCTCTTCTAGAAAGCAAATTCCTGAAGTTGGGTCCAGGTATCTTGTTTCCTGGCCCAATGCTGCTACTGACTAAGCTCTTGGTAAATACTCTGTGATGACTTTGAGCAGGGCATCCACTGAGGAAGGTCCCTATCAAAAGCCTTGTCAGCTGAAAAGGGTAACATGGAACCTTTTGCCAGTTTAACAAGTGGAGCAGCAGTTGTTAAGAAAATACAACATTTGGACAGACCGGTGATGACAAGGAAAGGGGCCCAGAATGTCCCGAACAGAAGAAGCGGAGCGGTGTGGGGAGGGCAGGCGTGAGGGAAGGTGGAGGGCAGGGTGGGGAGGGGTGGTGAGGGCCAAAAGCATTCAAAGCTGCTGAAGGGAGGGAGGGACAGGAGACCACCTTGACCTACTTAATATGTTCAAGTCAGGAGACTTAAGTCCAAGACCTGCTTCATCAATGACTAATGCAATCCTGGACAAGTCACTTAAATCTCTCTGACCCTCGATTTACTCTTCTGTAAAATGGGGATGCTAATATCTTTTTTTTTTTTTTTTAATATCTACTTCTTGGCAGGATTATGAGGATCAAGGCCTTTTGAAAACTGGGAAGGAGTATAAGTGTTCATTAACTCTGAGTCCCTGCTGAATAAACCCAAACCAACACCATTGCCACTGAGTCAATTATGACTCAAAGGGACCCTACTGAGTAGCTGCTCTTTATGTTCACCTAAGGAGCCCCCAGCGGTGCAGTGGCTAACTGCTCGGCTGCTAACTGAAAGGTCGGTGGTTTGGACACACCAGTGGAGCGGCTCACGAGAAAGATGTGGCAGTCTGCTTCCGTAAAGATTACAGCCTTGAAAACCCTATGGAGCAGTTCTACTTGGTCCTATAGGGTCGCCGTGAGTTGGAATGGACTCAATGGCCATCGGTTTGGTTTATACTCACCACTGCTCTGTGCCAACAACAGAATGGATTGTAGGAAAACCCTGTCTACAGCCTTTACACAAATGTAAAAAAACACAGGTGTTTTAAATTTTTGTAACTATAAGGTGAGCAGCAGTTGTATGTGAACTGATTCTGATTAGATGAGAGACAATGAAAAATCAAATCTGTTTCTAAAGATGGGATTTGCTGTAGTTCAACAGAGAGGTGGAACAGTGTGATGGTGATGTAAGAAAGTCAGCCCTTGGAATACAAACAGAATGCTACATGTAAGGCAAAGACAGTCCCTGGGACTTCCAGTAAGAAAACCCCGCATACCTGCAGGTGGTGTTGTTTGTTCTGGAAAACGTCGTAGATGACGGCAGTGTGCGCGCAGACGTACAGAAGAACTCTCTGGTTTCCATCTCGAATACTGAAGACAGGGAGGGAGCTGTTCCATCCGAACGCCCAAGTCATGGTCTGGAAGACAAAGGTAAACCTGCAAGACTCTGGTGTGCTGAGCCCAGCATGCGATGTCAGGCTCTCCTGGTCAGAGTTCCCAGGAAAAGGAGTTCACCTCAAAAGGATTTCTCACTGTCCAGTGAAGAGAAACCATTTTAAGAAAGTCTCAGCACTATGCGGGCAGCTCCTGTCTGAAGGGGAGATGAGGAGGCAGAGGGGGACAGGAGCTGGCTGAATGGTAACAGGGAATACAGGGTGGAGAGGAGTGTGCTGTCTCATTAGAGAGAGAGCAACTAGGAGTATATAGCAAGGCGTATATAAGGTTTTGTATGAGAGACTGACTTGACTTGTAAACTTTCACTTAAAGTAAAAAAAATAAAGAGGTCTTTTGCAACAGAAAAAAAAAAAGTCTCAGCAGCATGCTACAACGTGGATGAACCTCAAAGACATCGCTGTGGGGGAACTAGCAAGGCACAAAAGGCCACATATTAGAGGATTCCATTTGTATGAAATCCAGACACTGAAGACAGACACAGGTGGTTGCCAGGGGCTGGAGGGAGGACAGATGGGGAGTGATTGCTCACAGACGCCGGTTCCCTTTTACGTGATGTAAACGTCCTGGAATTAGTGGTGACGGTTACACTACCTGGTAAAGATACTAAAAACCAGTGAATCGTACACTTTCAAAGGGTAAATTTTATGAGATGTTGTTATGGATTGAACTGTGTCCCCCAAAAATACGTGTTGTAAATCCTAACCTCTATGTCTGTGGTTACAATCCCATTTGGGAATGGGCTGGGTTTGTTATGTTAATGAGACAGGATTAGTACAGAGTACATCTTGAGTCAATCTCTTCTGAAGTATAAAAGAGATTAAAGGCAAGCTAGAATCGACTCCCCCACGGCAGTGGGTTTTTTTAGAAGCAGAGATGGGGGAAGAGAGATGCCAAGCCACATGAAGACGGCCCAGGAGCAGAAGCTAAAAGACACATGACCTTCCTCCAGAGCCAACAGAGAGAAAAAGCCTTCCCCTAGGGCTGGCGCCCTGAATTCAGACTTCTAGCCTCCTAAACTGTGAGAAGGTAAATTTCTGTTTGTTAAAGTCACCCACATACGGTATTTCTGTTATAGGAGCACTAGATAACTAAGACAGGTATATATTATATCTCAATATCAAAAGAAAAGGAAAGGTTAGTGAGGCTGGAAGTGGGTACAATAAACTTTCTTCAGGGAGGCCAGCCTGGGGAGGGAAAAAAAAGAAAGAAAGTCTTCAACAGTAAATAAACATCTTCCCATTTTTCCATTCTCCAGGACCTGGACCAAACTCAGTACCAGACACATATTGAGCACTAAATGTTGTGAAAATCAACTTACTTCATCAAAGTATGTAAAACAGACAAATTCTAATAAAACCACTAAGTAACTCTGTGAGAAAGGCAAGGATTCAGTCTGCACCTCTGGTTCTTAAACCCCATTTTTCCCGGAAGGATAAAGAGACCGAATTCCCTTAGAAGAATTGAAAAGTCCATATTACCTGGAATAAAGCCCAAATAGAAATTTTACAAAACAAAAAACTATAGGTAATTTAAATCTGACTACTGCTTTCAATCCAATGGTACTATAGTAGTATGTTTGTGTTCAAAGTCTTTTACAAAAATAGTGGTTGTTGTTGCATGCTGTCCAGTTGATTCCAACTCATAGCGGCCGTACAGGACGGAGTAGAACCGTCCCACAGGGTCTCCTAGGCTGTAATCTTTATGGGAGCAGATCGCCAGGTCTTTTCACGCAGAGACACCAATGGGTTCGAACAGCCAACCTTTCAGGTTAGCAGCTGAGTGCTTAGACATTGTGCCACTAGGGAGCATTCTACAGAAATTACCTATTCTGTCTTAGTTGTCTAGTATTGCTATAACAGAAATACCATAAGTGGATGGCTTTAACAAACAAAAATTTTTTTCACAGTTTGTTGTTGCTGTTAGGTGCTGCCAAGTGACTTCCAACTCACAGAGACCCTAAGTACAATAGAACAAAACACTGCCTGGTCCTGCGCCATCCTCACATTTCTTGTTACATCTGAGCCCATCGTTGCAGCTACTGTGTCAGTCCATTTCCTTGAGGGTCTTCCTCTTTTTCGATGACCGTCCACTTTACCAAGCATGAGGTCCTCTCCAGGGACTGATCCCTCCTGATAACATGTCCAAGGTATGTGAGATGTAGTCTCGCCATCCTTGCTTCTAAGGAGCATTCTGGCTGTACTTCTTCCAAGGCAGATTTGTTCTCACAATTTAGGACGCGAGAAGTCCGAAGTCAGGGCACCAGCTCCAGGGGAAGACTTTTCCCTCTGTCGGCTCTGGGGTGAAGTCCTTGTCTCTTCAGCTTGTTTCCTGGTGCCTTGGAGGTCTCCACATGCCTTGGCATCTATCTTCCTCCCCCTCTGCTTGCTTAACTTGCTCCTTTAAAATTTGGTAAGCGACTGACTCAAAACATACTCTACACCTATCCTGGCTCATTAACGTAACAAAGAGAAATGGGATTATAACCACAGGCACAGAGGTTAGGATTTACAACACACATTTTGTGGGGACACAGTTCAATCCCTAACAATGGCCAATTAATCAACTGAACATGGTACAGTGTTTAAATTGATGGTTAAATGATTACTTGCTAGAAATTAGTGAATTTTTTCTGTTATATATATTTCACCATCATGAATTTTTTTTTCCTAAATCAGTGAATTATATTGGGGTATAGAAACAAAATCTGGTGAGTTTCCTTTCTTATCTTGGGACAATACAAGGTAAAATTGATATATATTTCTCCCCACAAGACATAACAGGCAATGTGGCCAGTTTCTCACTCCTCCACTCTGCTTCCCGTCCTCTCCTGTTTCCATCTGCTCATTCCCTGTAATTTATATTTATATTTAGACCTCATATTGTGTGGGTGTGAGTGGTAGAATTATGGAATCATAATTGTCTCAAGCTGCAACTTCTAGGAATAGAGGTATTTAATATTTTCTCCAAATGAGACTGTTCTTTGGAAACCTGTTCATCCTAAAGGGGTATTATTGATTCTGGAAATGTATTTTGCCATTTGACAACTAAGTTATGGAAAGAAGCCTGTCCTAACCAGACTCCTGTCTTCAGCAAAAAGACATCTTCTAACGTCAAAACTCGGCTGACTTTACTCAGGAGGGACGGAAGTTCCTTACTCAAGCAGCAGTCGCAATGGCTAAAAACCTGTGGTAGTAATCGTCCTGTTTTGCATCATTTTTAACAATCATGTGTTATAGATTGAATTGTGTCCCCCAAGAAGATACGCTGAAGTCCTAACCCTGGTATCTGTGAATGGGACCTGGTTGGGAGGATGGTCTTTGAAGATGCTATCTGTTAACATGAGGTCATGCTGGAATGGGGTGGGTCCCCATCCAATATGAGGGCTGTCCTTATAAACGAGGAGAAGAAGCACAGACAGACAGAGGGAAGATGGCCATGTGAAGATGGAGGCAGAAACGGATGTTAGGCTGCACTGCAAGCTGAGGAACGCCTGGGGCTGCCAGGCGCTGGGAGAGACAAGGAAGGCTCCTGCCCTAGAGCCTCCCAAGAGAGCATGGCCCTGCTGATACTCTGAACATGGACTTCTAGCCTCCGGAACTGTGAGGCAATACATTTCTGTCGTTTGAAGCCACGCACTTTGTGGTCCTTCATTACAGCGGCCCTGGGAAGCTAAGAAAAGAGAAAAAACAGTTGCCGTTGAATAGATTCTGACTCAGGGTGACCCCATATAGGTAAACGGTTAATGCACTCAGCTGCTAACCAAAAGGATAGTGGTTCAAGTCTACCCAGAGGTATCTCAGGACAAAGGCCTGGTAATCTACTTCCCCAAAATCAACTACTGAAAACCCTGTGAAAAGGTAGAGCCAATGGTTTGTGCTCGGCCGGTAACCAAAAGGTTGGCAGTTTGATCCCACCCGGCGGCACCATGGAACAGGCCTCCCTGGTGATCTGCTTCCATAAAGATCAGAGCCAAGAAAACACTATGGAGCAGTTCTACTCTGTAATACATGAAAAACCAAACCCGTTGCTGTCGAGCCGACTCTGACTCATAGTGACCCTACAGGACAGAGTAGAATTGCCCTGTAGCATTTCTAAGGCTGTCATCTTCATGGAATCAGACTGCCATATCTTCCTCCACAGGAATGGCTGGTGGGTTCCAACCACCAACTTTTCAGTCAGCAGCCGAGCGCTTAACCACTATGCCACCAGAGCTCCTTTCCTGTAACACCTGGGGTCTCCTAAATCACAAATCAACAACAAAAGCCCCATGGAGCTGTTCTACTCTGACACACATGGGGTTGCCAGGACACTAACGCACGTGGCAAACGATCATGAAGACAGACGCTTCTTACATCATCAATCTTTTTCTAAAACACTGGGATCTGGGACACAAAACTTTACTGTCCAAACTGGACTTCCCTCTATTTCATATGCATGAGGTTCCTTCTCGTAAGTGGGTGACCCTCTGTTTCCTGGCTGGAGGTGGGGTCCACAGTCCTGCCTATTTACCGGGTATACTGGGAGTTACTGCAGGGCTAGGCCTCGGAGAAAAGGTAGGGGGCCCAAAGGAGAAGGAGGAGGCAGCAGGCACAAAGACAGATGGAGGAGCACATTCCTGCAGCATCTTCTGTGAGAGCAGGAAGCTGGAGGCAACAGAAGAGGCCATAAGGAGCAGTTCAGTTAAAAAAGAGGGAGTGGAGCTACGTGAGCTAATACAAAAAAACCCTCCAAGGCTAAGCAGAAAAATAGTTTCCAGGAAGGCACAATACCTTGCTGGTAAAACAAAACAAAAACTGAACGTGCACCCTGTGTGCGTGTGTGCCTGTGTGCGTGCACACGTGTGCAGATAACATGTTTGCGTATGTATAGAAAGAGAGGTCTGGAAAGGCACGCGACTTTACCAAATTTTGTCGTTATTTCAGGTAAATGGGATTGGGGTGGGAGTGTGTGTGTGAGGAGGAATCTTTGCCTTCAAATATGTATGTGCTGTCTGAATTTTTCACAAAGACAACTTTTAATAAAAACAATAAAGGTGAAAGAAAAGGAAGAGAAAGGAAAGAAAAAAAAAAAGACAAAGAAAGAAGGTGCACCCAAGAGCTAAACAAATATACAAAGGAGCGGGCTGGAAAAGTTTGGTTCTGCTACGAGTCCAAAGACTACGGGAGACCCCGATTAGTGATGCTTCCTGATTTCATGTCAGCTGGCTAAACAAAAGTTTTCATGGGTCCTTGCTGTTGTTAAGTGCCGTCAAGCTGATTTTCAACCCCATGTGATAGAGCGGAACTGCCCAATTGGGTTTTCTTGGCTGTAATCTTCAGGGGAGCAGATCGCCAGGTCTTTCTCCCTGGGGGGATTGGAACTGCCAACCCCTCCCTTAGCGTCCAGGGCTTCTTTCACGAGTGCTAAAACTCCATTATTCTTTCTTTCAGACTGAACAACTGACAAGCTATAGAGAAAAACTTTAACTCCATTGCTCTAATTAAGCTAAACCTTCAGAACGATTTTAGGTTTCTGTATTTCCCACTAGGCATCTTTCCCCCATCGTTACCATCGGCATCTAGTTGTTATCGTTTATCAAGTGCTTACTACGTGTTGGAGCTACATTAAGTACTTTATATACACTTCATTGCTTCCAAACCTTCCAAAGGCATGAATCTATGGGGAAAATTAAATTAAAAAAAAGATAAATCCTGGGAAACAATTTTCAGAAAGTAGCAGATGGAGGAGGAAGGGAAAAAAGCCTCTCTTCCTTCTCTTGGTAAGTGAGAATATTTTGGTTCCTCACAGATGGCGCCTCCCTGGAAAACTTGCTGCAGCAGCAAACGCAGGTTCCTTTGGAAACTGGAGCTTTTCCGCAGCAGTGTTCACTGTTGCCACACCTTTCACCTTCCGATCCTTCAAAGGCTTGGGATGGTGTCGTTGTTAGGTGCTATCGAGTCAGTTCTGACTCACAGCGACCTGTCCTGTGCCATCCTCACAATCGTTGTTACGTTTGAGCCCACTGTTGCAGCCACTGTGTCAGTCCATCTCACTGAGGGTCTTCATCTTTTTCGCTGACCCTCTATAAAACATGATGTCCTCCAGGGTAAAAGTAAAGGTATTGACCAGGTGAAGGCAGACGAGCTGAGGAGGGAAAGGGAAGGGGGAGAAACTGATGGAATGAAGGAGGAAGAGGAGCAAGGGGAAGGAGAGAAGAGGAGTGGGAAGGAGGAGGAGGAGGGGGGAGAGGACAAAGGGAAGGCTAGAAGAGGAGGGAGGAGGAGGAGGAGGAGAAGGAGGGAGACTGAATTTGAGTCTCCCACACAAGACGGCACCCTATGCAACAGAAAAACTATGTCCGGAATTTCCTGTCCGCTGAGCAAAACTATTGAACCCAGATGTGGTATCCACATTCATGTTCTGTCATGCAGGTCCAGCCAGCACTCTTAACTGAACTTTAAAAGACATCATCTATTATTAGTTTAAAAAGTACCTTTCTGGGGTGTGTGTGTTTTTCACTTGCAGAAAATTCCCCTATTTCACAATAGTCTAGAAAAGCATTTGAGGATGGGAGAACCACGTTGCACTTACCAAGGGGAACACTTTGGCGCTGTCGTCCTTTTTAAACAAAGCATCTTCTGTGGTGGTGGACACGAGGGACTCCTTTGGGCCTGCTGCTTTTCCGTCTGGGTTCAAGTAGTACGAGACTCTCTTTCCTCTCCCCCACGCTCCCTTTTCTGGTCCTACTTCTTGTCTGGGCGTCTGATGCGTTTTCTTCCCAAGCTCACCCGAGGGCTGTTGCTCCTCAGAACCATTTTGATCCAAATTAGGAATTTCAAATTGTGAAAGTTCAAATACTTCAGAACCCTCTGGCTCTAATACGTGCTCTGACCTGCTCCCACTCTGCTTTTTCTTAAAAGGGAAATGAAAGGAGATTGTGATTCCAGATACCGTATGTGCTGCTCCATCCCTCCGCCCCACCCATTTCCCTTCTCATTTCTATTCCTAAACTGTCCGTCTATCTGTCAGTCTCACTTTGGAATTGCTGGTGTTGTTAGTTGCTGTCAAGTCGACTCTAGCTCAGGGCAACCCCGTGTATGCAGAGTAGAATTGCTCCATTGGGTTTTCAAGCTGTGACCTCTTGAAAGCAGATACCAGGCCTGCTGTCCCAGGCACCTCTGGGTGAGTTCAAACTGCCAACCTTTTGGTTAGTACTTCAGTGCTTAACCATTTGTGCTAGCTACCTGCCTTGGAATTAAAAAGGAGTCTGGGACATTTTGTACCTCAATAAAACGAATCGTAGGTGTGTCAGGTTTATTCTCAGCCTAGAAGCAGACTGACAACTGCAAAATCACTCTTCTAGGTGGCACTGGTGGTCTCTGAAAGGCTGACTGGCCTCAGAGTTTATTCATCCTTGGTCCAGAGCTAAGTTCTCCTCCAGGGACCAGTCTGCAGGAGGCGGCCTACATTACTATAGCCACACTGCCTCCGTTCCAAGACAAGTACCTTCGATTAACTCCTACCAGCCTTTAAACGTCAGCCACCACTGCTCACCTCCTTCAGGAAGCTTTCCCTGACCATCCTCCAAGCCAAGTTAAATAGCCCTTTTTAAATCACCTGTGCCTCTCTCCATCACTGTACTTCACATATTGTTTTATGGTTTTCGGTTATGGGTCTACCTCCCTACTACACAGCCTGGAGTTCCTTGAGAGATGCACTTTGTCCTGTTAGGTTTTGAATCCCCATAGCCTGCTTGTATATGAAGCATTCAATTAATGATTCTGAATGAATGAATGAATGGAGATTACTACTTACGAGGGAAACTCCCGACTCGACTGAATGTGAACCAGGAATCGTAAGTCGCTCAAAACTCATCATAGCCTGAGTGATTTCTTGGGGCACGATGATTTCTTCCTGTTCTGCAATCTCTTCCTCCTGACCTTCTCCAGCCTGTCCCTCCATTTCCTCTGCTAGAGCTGCCTCTATCTCAGGAGACTCCTTCCCTGCTAATGTGTCTTCTTCTGCCTCTCCATCTTCTTCTTCTGCCTCTTGATAATTCGGATTTTCTTCTTCTTCTTCTCCCTTTTGGTAACCTGGATCATATTCTTCTTCGTCTAGCTTTTGGTAATCTGGATTATATTCTTTTTCTTTTTCTTCTCCTTCTTCTACCTTTTGGTAGTTCAGGTTATATTCTTCTCCTTCTTCTTCTACTTTCTGGTAATTTGGATTGTATTCTTCTTCTTCTTCCATCTTTCGGTAATCCGGATTATATTCTTCTTCTATCCTTTGGTAATTTGGATTATATTCTTCTTCTTCCGTTTCTGTTTCTCCATCTTCTTCCGTTTCTTCTACCGGGTTTTCTTCTGCATCTGACATTCTTCCCTAGAAAGTTTTCTCTAGAAAAATGTTGACAATAATCATCAGTAGGCACGTCTGTTTCTCATTTGGATTCCCCAGTGCACTAACCTACCCATGAAATGTGCAATACCCGCTCCAGTTCCTTTCCACAGGGATAAAAAGAATGTCATATGTCAGGAACATGTGTCCCAAACCTTATAAAAATATTTATTCCCAGGGGCTCTTATCTTTCCAGGAATAATTTTAGAGTCCCCCTAACTAATTTTAAATATACCCATATTCCCACAGGCAAAAAAATGCATAACCCAGGCGTTTGCAACAAATCTAATAGGAATAAGAGAAGAAGTAGCATAGCTTAGTGTTTAAGCTTAGTGCTTTGCAGGCAGCCTGTCCTAGCTGTGACTCCCATCCAGTTCTACGCTCACTTGTTCTGGGATCCTGGGAAAGACACTTTACCCCTTAGAGTCTACACTTGCCCCCGACAAAATAAAACCAATAATCCTAAATTATGGATTTGTTGTGAAGATTAGATAACATATGCAAAGTGCTCCATACAGTTCCAGAACATGGTGCTTAAGAAATGGTAGCAACCTTTATTGTGGGGCTAAAACCAAAAACCAAATCTGTTGCCGTCACGTCGATTCCGACTCATTTCAACCCTATAGGACAGAGTAGAACTGCCCCACAGGGTTTCCAAGGAGCGGTTGGTGGATTCGAGCTGCCGACCTTTTGGTTAGCAGCCAAAGGCTTAACCACTGCACCACCAGGGCCCCGATGGGGATAAAAGCAACCCTAATCTGCAGAGAAATTTACAGTTTAAAACCACTCTAACATATACTCTAGTACTTATTCCTTACAACACACTTAAAGTTTGAGGCTCGGGGAGTTGAGGTGGCTTATTCTAGATCACACAGCTAATAAGCGCCAGACCTCTCTGGCACACAGTTCCTCCATCTGAAAAACGACGACTGTGATTTCAAGTCTAGGGCGCTTATAACAGGGCCTCTTCCAAATGGCCCAAACTTTGACGGGGACCGGTCCCAGCCCAGTGGGACCGCGGGGCGGCGGGCGTGGGGGCTGGCAGGTCTGTGGGGCGGTCCCTGCCCTCCCGCTCAGGTCCCCTGGATTCGCCCCAGGCCGGGCCATGCCGGGACCCCCGCCCCGACGCCCCTGACTCACAGAGCGCGCCCACCCCGGGCCTCAAAAACCGGGGCCGTCCCACCGCCTGAACCCCTCGACCTCTGGCTGCCGCCACCGGCTCCAAAGACTCCCTAGTTACGGTTGCCACCCAAGCCCAGTCCCCATGGTAACCGTCGCCGCCGCCGCGGGCGACAAGCCGTAAAGCGAGAGGGCTGGACGGTGGCTCACGTGCTCAGGAGGCTCCTGAGAGCGGGGCCAGCACGCCCCCTGCCGGTCCCGGGGAGAAGCGCCGCCCGAGCCGAAGCCGGAAATTTAACTTACTCGTTTTATCTTCCTCTCCCTCTTTCCTCACCTCGCATTAAAAAAAAATCGTTGCCCTCGAGTGGATTCCGACTCTTAGCGGCCCTATAGAACAGAGTAGACCTGCGCCATAGGGTTTCCAAGGACCACCTGGTGAATTTGAACCGCCAACCTTTTGGTTAGCAGCTTTAGCTCTTAACCAGGATGCCACCAGGGTTTCCTCACATTTATCCCCCCCTTTTTCCCGTGGTGCCACCCCCTGAAAGGTCGCAGTGGCCAACACTGGCAAGTTAGATTTTTCTGAAAACTTGACAAGATTAAGTGAAGGGATATGAACTGTTTGATAAAATTCCCTTTCCCGAAAGCAAACTAAAACGGGCAATTTCCAGGTCTTGACAGAGGCAGCACACATCTCGGCCCTCCCACCTCCCCACAAGGCACTCCGTGTTGAATAGAGAATTTTAGTTAGCTGGGGTTCAGCAGGAAACCTTGGTAGTGTAGTGGTTAAGTGCTACGGCTGTTGCCTGAGAGGTTGGCAGTTTGAATCTGCCAGGCGCTCCTTGGGAACTCTGTGGGGCAGTTCTACTCTGTCCTGTAGGATCGCTGAGTCGGAATCGACTCGACGGCAGTAGGTTTGGTTTTTTTTTTGGGGGGGGGGGTTCAGTATCATACAGATTACATGATCTTGTTGCTATCACAGAGCCCTTCTGTAAAACCAGTCTGGTTAGAATGTAACCATTGTTGCAGAATTGTACATGTAGAAACGGTTGAATTGGTGTGTTTTGCCGTGTATAGTCTCAACAACAATGAAAGAAAAAAAAAACAGTCTGATTAAATCTATTAGGACCATTTCATGTCAAACTGAAGCTCAGCTAGAATCTCACAGACCACATGTTGCCACCCTGAGACTGGTAAAAGGTGGCCTGCAGGAAACGAGATAGTAGCTCTGATGAAGAAAGAGTCTTGGCTGCTATCATTTTAGGACAAAGTGAATGATCTCACGAGCCCCACCCCCATGGGGTTGCCATTAGTTGGAATCAACTCAATGACAACAACAAAAAAACCATGTCCCAGTGCTGATAAACTAATATGTATACAATCTCCAAAAAAGGATAAATTGAATGGTATAATGTTTATTATAGCCTGGGGCTTATGATTTAGAAGACATGGAATTTGAATACACAATTTAAACAGCAAACATTGGTAAACACAGCACGTCTCTGGCTAGAAGAGGAGAATACACAGTTTGGGGGAACATGAGGGCTTCCAAGTTGAGTGTGAGAACCTATGGCTGGGAGCACACCCCAATTCTGACTCCCATCAGGGCCAGCTATTATCTGTCTCCAACCCACTGCCAAACCCACTGCCATCAAGTCGATTCTGATTCACAGTGACCTATAGGACAGAGTAGAATTGCCCCCTAGGGTTTCCTGGGCTGAAATCTTTACCGGAGCTGACTGCCACATCTTTCGCCCACAAAGCAGCTGGTGAGTTTGAACCACTGACGTTTCGGTTCGCAGCTGAGTACTTAACCATTGCGCCACCAGGGCTCCCAAGCAAATCCAACCCTAAGAACACGGCTATTCCTCAGCAGAAGGTGCCGGACCTCCAGTGAGGCGGAAAGTGGGCTGCAAGAACTGTGGCAGTAAACACTGTGTACCCTTGAGAGAAGAAGAAAGTGAGAAGAATCACTGACGCGCATTTAACAGGCTGAAAGAGAGAAAAAAATAAGAGGGAAAAAGGAATCAACGGTTCCCCAGTCCTCAGTCAGTCAGATCTGCAAACACTGTGCTCTTACCAGCATCATCAAGCACGCCTTAGCAGTTTACCAAACAGTGCTGGTCTGCGGGCATGGCTGGGAGGTCCAGTCTTAAGTCAAGTTAGGAGCTAATTTGCAGTTGTTGTTAAAAATAAATAAAAATAACCAAATCCATTGCTGTCCAGTCAATTCCGACTCACAGAGACCCTACAGGGCTGAGTAGAACTGCCCACCGGGTTTCCAAGGAGCAGCTGGCGGATTCGAACTCTGTCAAGCTTTTGGTTAGCAGCCAAGCTCTTAACCACTGAGCCACCAGCGCTCCAGTTAAGGGCGCTTGCTACCCTCTGGTGGTTACAAAAGGAGCCCTGGTGGTACAACAGTTAAGCACTTAGCTGCTAACGGAAAGGTCAGTGGTTCAAACCCACCAGCGGCTCCGCAGGAAAGACTTGGCAATCGGCTTCCATAAAGATTATAGCCTCGGGAACTCCATGGGGCAGTTTTCTGTGTCCTATAGGGTTGCTACGAATCGCAATCGACTCAAAAGCAACGCGTTTTTTTTTTTTAGGTTTTGGTGGTTACAGACGACCTTGCTGCCCTCTGGTGGATTACGGCAGAATAAACCAACACCAATGGATAGCCTCGCTACCCAGGCTGGCTGACTCCAGGGTTTCCCCGCTCTCCAAAGGGAGCACTTGTGGTCCCAGAGGCCCAACTGATGAGGATACGCATAACGATCTGGCAATTTCTGTAACCAGACAAGCAACGGGTCAGTGCAAGCCTAACGTCAGCACTGTTGCCGGTCTGTTCTGCCCCGTATGTTCCTATGAGGATGCTCTGACCCCCAGCTGAGCTTTGGTTTGTGAGGTCCATAAGAAATTCAGCTGGGGTGATACCACATTCATATCACCACACTGTAAAACTGTATTTATTTGAATTTTTTTTCCATAAGAGAATAAAGCCATGTAAGCACCTGCCAGAATAGCTCCCTCCCACTCGCCCACCACGAGGAGGATCCTCACTTAGGACCACCGCCTGATTTGTAAAGACACTAAGCACAGGTCAGGTTTGAACGAGGCCTTCATGCAGGCAGATCGTGTTGGTCGGCCACAGTGTTTCCGCCACCTAGACCTTCAGGCTTCCGGCCGCTTCCAGACCCATGAACTCCAGGGAAAGAAGAGAACGAGGGAGGCCCAGCAGGCCCAAGTCCAAAGCAGGCGAAGATGCTTTTCTGTTCCTGTTCCCCAGGGACAGTCATCTTTGCAAAGGGACAATGTTGCAGCTGGAAGGAGGAGAAAAGAAAAAAGGAAGCGCTCAGGGCCTGGTGGCTCTGTTCCTAAGACCAGAAGTTGAACCCTTCCGAGCTTTCCACCTGTGTTCTTTATTGCTTTTAACGCAAATGTCTAGTTAATGAAAGAGCATTTGAATCAGACCCAAAGGGACTCTCGGGAGAGAGGCCAGGGCCCGCTCCCCCCACCCCTGCCTCAGTCACACCACATGCTGCGTTCTGGGGATTTCCATCATTCCCCTCCCCAGCTTTATATCTAACAAACACTCGACGGCCACTGTCGTGGGAAGGAAAGGACACAGGTACTTTACCCCAGCAGTCCTTTTCCCACCCAGCGCGTTGGGACAAGTCTAAGCTGGTGTCTCTCCCCTCTTCGGATCACTGTCACATTCAGTGGTTTCTGAAAGGAAGATAAACTCAGTGAGCCTCGTTAGTACACAGGGAGATTCAGGCTAAAATGCTGAAATAACCCTTTTTACCCATCACATTGGTAAGAATTTTATCTTAAGTATAATCACGGCCTTGGCAAGAGTCGGGGGGGGGGGCGACGTGGGACTCTTGGAGCCACGGGGGGTGGGGGAGTGACTCCGTACCATCTTCCTGGAGAAACATGTGTCCAGAAAAAAAAAATCTTTAAAAGGTGCATTCAAGATACATTTTTTATTATGGTAGAATACATATGACAAAATATTTGCCATTTTAACCATTTTTCGGTGTACAATTCGGTGACATGAATTATGTTCACCACGTTGGGCAATCATCACCAACAAGACAGATCCTGCAGAAGCACAAAAGGATACATGAACAAAGTGTTCATTCCAGGACTGTCTATAAATTCAAAACTAAAATACCCAAAATTCCATCAATCAGGTATCATTCAACTATATTATACTGAATGAAGCTGTTTTAGTTAAAAAAAAAAAAAAAAAATACAGCAAAGTATAAATCCATTTGAATATATTTTCTAAAAGGACGTATGTGTTCTTTTGTGCACAGGAAGTTTTCTGGAATAATAATTTTTTAAAAATACCGTTACCAGTGGTTACTTCCAGAGAAAAGCACTAGCAGTTCGAGGTAAAAGAGAAAGACATTCACTCTTGTATCTTTCTGTACCATTAAGTTTTTCTGCCATGTGTATATATTGTTGTTGGTGGTAGGTACCGTCGAGTTCATTTTGACTCATAGCAAACCATGTGACAGAGTAGAACTGCCCCCATAGGGTTTTCTTGGCTGTAATCCTTATGGGAACAGATCACCGGGTCTTTCTCCCATGGGGCTGCTGGGTGGGTTTGAACTGCCAACCTTTCAATTAGCAGCTGAATGCTTAACTATTTGCACAACCAGGGCTCCCATGTATATATTAATTTCTTTTTAAAAAGAAATTAAAGTGAAGGGGAGTACGTATCAAAGAAATTACAAATTTCAAACAAGATACCATTTTCCACCTGGATTTTGACCGTCAACTGATAATAAGATAATTGGAGAGGGGTAAAGAAATAAGCACTCATATACACTACCTGAGAGAACCAGAAATAATGCAGCTCTTTAGAGGGCTGAAAAAACCAAACCTGTTGCCGTCAAGTCGATTCTGATTCATAACGACCCTACAGGACAGAGTAGAACTACCCCATAGGGTTTCCAAGGCTGTAACCTTTATGGAAGCAGACTGCTACAACTTTCTCCAGCAGAGCGGTTGGTAGGTTTGAACTGCCAACCTTTCAGTTTGCAGCCAAGTGCTAAACCACTGTGCCACCAGGGCTCCTTGTACATATGCCTTCAGCTTATAATTCTACTTTACCTGGGGAAGTGCACAGTCATTATTAAGTACACACTACTATCCCTCATAGTGTAAAACTGGAAAAGCCTCACTGTCCATTAATCAGGCAGTGGATAAACAAACTACACTCCACTCATGCCCAGAGTACTACGCAGCAGTGAAAAATACGGGGTAGGCGCCAAATGAGAAGATCTCCAAGAAGCACTGTTAAGTGAAGAATGCAAGGTGGCAAAATATCAGCTACTGCTTATACCATCTATGCAGAAGATGGAGCCCTGGTGGTGCAGTGGTTAACAACTTGGCTGCTAACCAAAAGGTCGGCAGTTCAAATCCACCAGCTCCTTCCCCCTTGAAAACTCTATGGTGCCGTTCTACTCTATCCTACAGGGTCATTATGAGTTGGGAACAACTGGACAATAACAGGTTTTTTGCTTTGGTATGTAGAAGACGGCAAAGAGCTGAAAATAAAACTATGTATTTCTACATACACATTACTTGTATTTAAAAAAGAGCAGGGAAAATATAAATCAAAGGGGGAAGGGATCAGAACTGGGGTTGATGGTTAAGGGGACTTTCACTTTATCTGTATTCATTTCAAGAATATATTTTAGGTTGTTTGTATAATTAAAACATTTTTAAAAAAATAAACAAGGAGATACCCATACTACTAACAATTAAGCAGCCGTTAAAAGAATGAAGTAACTTCAAGACGAACTCTTGAGTAAAATAAGCAAGTGGCAAAACCTCTGGTATAAATGATCCCATTTACCCTTTATAAAACTATACATATAATAAAAAATATATATGTAAATGCAGATAAGAATGTACAGGATATGCACAGTATTAATCTCCAGGAAGAAGTATGGGATTAAAGAGTAAAGGGAGTAAGTCAGACACAAAAGGACAAAATTGGGTGATCCTCCTTATAAGAAGTATCTAAACAGGCAAAGGCATAGAGAGCAAAGTCCATCTGTGGTTACAGGGGCGGGTACTTACCGGCTACTGAGTTTCTGTGAAGAGTGATAAAAAAATTTGGAAATGGATAGCGGTGATGGCTGCACAAATGGCCGGTGTTATTAACGTCACTGAATTACACACACAAAAAATTCTGAAATGGCAAATGTTATCATAGATGTTTTTACCACAATAAAAAGATACAGTAACACCAGAAAAACAAGAGTTAAATGGAAACTCGCACTTTTGATTCTTTGTTTAATTTTTTTAAATAACATTTTAACCATTTTTTAGTGTACAACTCAGTGACATTAATTACATTCACTATGCTCTACAGCCATCACCATATTATCTATTTCTAAAAGCTTTTCTTTACCCCAAACAGAAATTCAGTTCACTTCAATTCACCATTCTTCCCTCCCCTACCCCCTGTAACCATTAAACAATTGGAGGACTCACCAAACTGTTGTCCACAGCAGCTGCACCATTTTACAGTCTCACCAGCAATGGGTGAGGGATCCGATGTCCCCACAGCCCGCCAACACTTGTTATTTTCCACTTTGTTTATAACAGACATCTTAGCGGATGTACTTTATGTGGCTTTGATTTGCATTTCCTTAATTACTAATGATGTTGAGTACCTTTTCATGTGTTTATTCATCATTTGTATGTCTTCTTTGGAGAAATGTCTATTCAAGTCCTTTGCCCATTTTTAGTTGGATTGTCTGTCTTTTCACTCTTGAGTTGTAGGAGTTCCTTATGTATTCTGGATATTAAACTCTTATTAGATATGTTCGGAAACCCTGGTGGCATAGTGGTTAAATGCTACAGCTGCTAACCAAGAGGTCCGCAGTTCGAATCCACCAGGTGCTCCTTGGAAACTCTATTGGGCAGTTCTTCTCTGCCCCATAGGGTCGCTATGAGTCGGAATCGAGTGGATGGCAATGGGTTTAGTTTTTTTATCAGGTATGGTCGTAAGTTAAAAGACATTAACTACAGTGTGATTTCAAGTTTGTTAAAAATATTTAAATAGAACATGTATAAATGTATCCACATAATTTGTAAGGAAACAACATAAGCTCCACGAGGACAGGCCCACGTGTCCCATGCCCCCTGTGACTGAGTGCCTGACGAAGGGCTCGCACACAGTAGGGGCTCAGGTCATCTATGGGAAGCAGTGGGTCCTCTTCACTGAGAGGAGATTTTGGAGACAGGCAGTCTGGGTTCAGGTCCCTTCTCTGCCATCTATTAACTGACTGACACCTTGGGCAGTTCCTTGCCCTTTCTGGCCCTCTGTTTTCTTAGCTGTAAAATGGAAATAGCCACAATCCCTGTCTCCAAAGGACTGAATAAGAATATGTACATACAGAGCTGCCTAGAACACAATAAACTCTCAATGCCTGGCAGCTGTAATTATTTACACAACAAACATTCCCTGAACCCCTGCTGTGTGACCAGGATACAGCAGTCACTAAAACACAGCCATCCCTGGCCCCAGAGAGCTGACATCCCACCGGGAGGAGACAGACAGACAAAATGCTAGATTCTGTATGTGCCGGCGTGGAGGAGACAGACAGACAAAATGCTAGATTCTGTATGTGCCGGGGCAAGAATAACGCGGAGGGGGCAGGGAGGTGGGAAGGGGTATCGTAGATGGGGTGGCTGGGAAAGGCCTCCCTGGGAAGGTGTCATTGTGTAAAGATGAGAGCGGTAAGAGGGTGCGGGGAAGAAAAGTGTTTCAGGCGAGGGAACAGCAGGGTGAGGCCTGAGCAGAGCCCGTGCCTGGGAACCAGCAGCGTTATGGCAGCACTCAGAGGCCCTGGCGAGGCTTCCCGGCCCAGAACCCCAGGGCCCGGAACCCCAGGTTACTCACCCCTTCGCTGTGCTGTACCACGCTGCCCACGTTCTGCAGCGACTGGAAGTTCTGGGTGTTTACAGAGCCAAACTCCACAATCTCGTCGTCCACCTGCAGACCCTAAAGAAAAGAGAGAAGGGAAAACCAGGCTAGGGGTGAACTGTGCTTCTCGTGCTGGTCACCTTTCGATACCCAATGCGACATCAAGGTAAAGAGCGTGTTTTCTTCAGGAGAAAACAGCAGGCTCAAAGGAGGAGGTAAGGGATTTAGAAACCTCATACAGGAAGGGGTGAAGGACAACTGGGCCATTCCCTCCAGGGGGTCCTTCTGGACAGGTCTAGTAATAGACCTGCTGAAGTTGTGAGAGCTGGTGGTATGGAGGCCACCTGGAGGCCTAACACAGCTCGCTGAGGTCCTGATCCAGGTTCAGGGGCAAGAAGAGCTAGGCCAGGCTGGCAGTAGGGGTAGCAGCTGACACAGCTCTGCTTGAAGCCAGCAGCTCCACAATGAAACCACCCGTGCTCTGGGCGCCCGTTCTGGCTGCAACCACAGCAGAGCAGCGGTGGTTAAGGTTCAGACAGGACACGTGTTTGCCCCAGGAGCTTCCCAACAAGCAGCTGCAGGCACAAGGCTGAGCCGGGACCAGAGTTACCCTTCCGTCCGAGTCCTGAGAACACAGATCAGCCTTCGTTCACCCCTTCATCAAGTATCTACAGTGTGCCAACTCTAGAACCAGACTGGATGCTGCAGGTACAGCAGTGAATAAAATGGAGCTCATGGCTAACTCTGGACGAGCAGCCATCAGAGAGGACCAGCAGGATCTGGCGCAGGACCCAGCGCCCCATTATGAGTGACGTGTCCCGGCACCAGCTACTTCACAACTTCGGGGCTTTTAACTCATGGGTAAGATACTAGTAAAGACAAGTACCTACCCCAGAGGGTGGCTGTGGGGGTTAAATATTAAATACATGTCCGCCCAAACACTTGTACACAGATGTTCATAGCAGCGTTATTCACCACAGCCAAAGAGTGGAAAGCACCCAAATGTCCATCAACTGGTGAATGGATAAATGAAGTGTGGTCTCTCCATACAATGAATACTATTCAGCAGAAACGAGGAATGAAGTTCCGGTACAGGCTACAGCACAGATGAAGCTCGACAGGGAAATCCATAGACAGAAAGCAGGAGAGTAGTGTCTGCCTAGGGCTGGGGGCTTAGGAGGGGTGGGGTGAAGCTAAGGGGTATAGGGCTTCTTTTGGGGATAATATAATGTCCTAAAATTGATTGTTGGTGATGGAGGCACAGCTCTCTGAATGTACGAAAAACCACTAAACTGTATACCTTCAATGGATGAGCGTATGCTATAGGCATTATTCCTCACAAGCTGCTGTAACGTAAAGATAGCAGGGAAGATGTGTAACACACTGGCAGGATGACTGGTGCAACGCAAGTACTCGGCTAGTGGCAGCTCTTGCTGCCACTGTTATTTCTATCAGGTGGTGCCCAGCTACAAGGAGCCCACGAAGAGTTCCTCTCCCCTTCTCTTCAGACATTTATCACCCTTTCCGAGTCCCAGTCGTCACCAGTGACAGGTGTGTCATCCACCAGTGCAGTGGACAGCAGGGGCCGGCTCCTCTCCAAAGCCCTGGCCCCGGTCAGTGTTTGTTGAGCGAGTATATGAACTCGGAGCTGCTCCCCTCCAGCGTGGACGGGATGGGTCTGTCTTCTGGCCGTCCCTTTGCCCCAAGGCCACACAGCCCATGGTGCCCTCTGGGTCCCGGGGCCCTGACTTACCGCCAGGCTGGCTGGAGAGCCGGCGCTGATGCTGTTCACTTTGGCAAAGGCCCGAGGGGGGCAGGGGCTCTCGCTCGGGCTCAGGTCCGGCCTGTGGCTCATGGCCTCATTCTGGGCCTCGGCCATGTCCCGAGCCTGCTTCTCCTTGTCCCGCGCGTGCAGCTGGTGTAGGGCCTCCTCCACCTGCTTCATTACCGCCTTGTGATCGTTCTGTAAGCCTGGGATAAGAACCACTGCGTCAGGGGCCAAGAGAGAGCTGAGGACGCAAGGCTCCCACATTCATTCACTGGATGTTAATGAGTGCTTCATTCACAGGAACCCCTGGGTGGCACACATGGTTAAGCACTCGACTACTAACCAAAAGGCTGGCAATTTGAACCCACCCAGAGGTTCCTTGGAAAAAAGGCCTGAACTGCTTTCAAAAGGTCACAGCCTTGAAAGCCCTGTGCAGCAGTTCCACTCTGCACACATGGGGTCACCATGAGTCAGAATAGATTCGACGGCAACTGTTCTGTTTTCTTTTCATCCATGGCAGACACTGGGGTAGACGCTGAGGGCAAATCAGTGAAGAAGTCAACACAAGCCTTCACGAAGTCTACGGTCCAGCAAGGAAGGCAGACATGGGACAAGTCACTGCAGTGACAGATGGGCACTGGCTAGTCTAGGACCTCAGGGAAGGTGACAGAGTGAGGCACCGTCTAGCTGCACCCTCGGCCATAAATGCGAACACGTACAAGGCCCAGGTGTGGTGGGCAGGCAGTGGGAGCGCCTGGGTCTGATGAACATTCCGCTGTTCTCTCAATTCATCACGTTCAGAAGAAAACATGACATTTACGCCCAGTAACAAGTGGCTGGGGACGCCCACCTGGAAGACGTCACAGGGAGCAAGAGGCTCCGCTGTGCTTTCTCGCCAACGACAGGCTTGGGAAGGCAGCGCCAGTGTCACCAGACCTGTGCTTTTTCAGGAAATTAGGAGTTGTGGAGAAGTCCTCTGATTTTTTTCCAACACTGAGAACTAATTCAAAACATGTGGGCCACAATGAACGTGGTCGAACAAGTCATGTCTGCAGGCCCATCCAATATGTCCGCTGGCATTTTACAACCTCAGAAATGACTCATTTTTTTAACCTGAAAGCAACTGCCTCTGCTCCTCAGAATCCCACACTGGTATTAAGCAGGTCGCTGATACAATGCCCTTTGAGGAGTTTGAGTGGAAGCCTTCAGCAGGGTGCCACTGTCAGCCCCACCACGCCCCACACCTGAGGGTCACCTGCCAAGTGTGTTCAGCAGTGGCCATGTGCGGCCACGGGACCTGGTTCCTCTGCCCCTTTCACTGTGGAGCCAGGCTGAGGTCCTCAGGCATTATGGCACTTGGGCATCCCATCCCCAGCATAAGTTACCGACATGCCTATCGCAGAGTACAAAGGAGCCCTGTTGGCGCACATGGTTGAATGCTCAGCTGCTAACCAAAACCCACCTAGCGACTCTGCAGGAGAAAGGCCTGGTAAGCTGCTTCTGTAAAGATTATAGCCTAGAAAACCCCATGGGGCAGTTCTCCTTTGTTACATGGGTTTGCTCTGAGAGAAAATTGACTTGATGGCACCTAGCAACAACATGGCAGAGCACACTCCCAGCCCTTCTTGTAGGCAGCAGGGCCTATGAGATGAAAGCGGGAACTTCTCTGGGGCGAGGACTGGCAGGAATGGTCCTAGCTGGCATAGGGTCGTTTGCCCTTCCTACCTTCTTCCTCCCCCTTCGTCCTGTGTAGAACGTGGACGTGGAGGCCTTCAAGGTAGAAGCCATGTCCAGAATAGGCAAATGCTTGGAGATCCAAGGAGATCCAAGTTTATCAGTGGTTACCAGAGGCAGGTGGGAGGGGAATGGGGGGCAGTGTTGCTGAAGAGGTGGAGAGTTTTTGTTTAATGTCGTGAAAAATTCAGCAACAGTAGAGTTTGTTTAAGGTGGCGGAAATTCGGAAACGGACAGTGGCGATGGCTGGACCACATGATGAAGGTAATAATGTCAAGGACTGTACACGTAAAAATGCTTGAAACATTTTGTTATATAAATCTCACCACAATTAAAAAAAAAAAAGCTGGAAGCCATGCCCTGAGGATGGCAGAGCAAAGAGGGGCCCGGGTCTCTGCCGGCCAGCCCGGCACTGCCTCCCTCCAGATGTCTTTTGCCGAGAGACTAAACCCTTTTATGTTTAGGTCACTGTAGTCAGGTTGCTATCACTAACAGCTGAACATGATTTCTACCAAACACATAATTGATTGGATCAGCTTTGCAAGGAATCTTTGACTGAGGTTTCTGGGTTTTTTTTTTTTTTTAATAAAGCATCCACAATGAAGTTCTTAAGAACAAAACAAAAATGAAACCATAAAAATAGAGCCCTAGCGGGTCAGCGAAAGAGAAAGACCCTCAACAAGGTGGACTGACACAGTGGCTGTAACAAAGGGCTCAAGCGTAGGAACAATTGTGAAGATGGTGCAGGACTGGGCAGTGTTCCGTTGTGTTGTACATGGGATCGCTATGAGTCACGACCCAATGGCACCTAACAACAACAACAACAGAGTCCAGCCCATTCACTTAGTTCTCAGTCCCTCAACGGGTATGATGAGATCATTCTGACAACACAGACAAGGCGGGGGACAGACGCCACTAACTGCGATAACTTGATTTGTGTGTTGAGGGTCACTCACAAATGATGTTGTGCCTTGCGGTTCGGACTTGATACAGGTCTACATCTGACCGGGGGTAGTCCTCGCCGTCTACCAAGGGCTCGTTCATCCCAACTCCTTTTTGCTGAAAGAAAGAAAAATGGTTAACAAGGTTCCACAAAGTTCCTCAGGGTCCCGTGCCCCGGGCCCTGTTCCCATGCAGAAACAATGATGACACTGTATTATTATAAGGATAACTGCCAGATGCTGGTCACCTTCACATACCAGGTGCTTCCCTAACCCCACCCACCTCACAGCTACCCCTGGACATGTACACTATCTTTCAGAATTAACATTCAATCACACAAGTCATATATGAAATACATTCTCCTTTTTTGAAGTTAGAAGAGTGTAGATAAAACCAGAGACTCCTCCGAGCATCATTCCCAAGGCCATCTCTTCCTCAACTCCTCCAAACCCTCCCTCTCCTGGGCAGCTGACACCTGGTGGTGGCCTTGGAAGGTCGAAGGGAGTGAAAACCCCGAAGAATATCCAGCTGGGGCAGGATCTTAGTCTTCTGAAAATAAAGAGGGACCCGAGAGGACTTTCAAAGACCTTGTCATCTCTGGAAGGGGGCGCTGATATCACCTGTGCCTCTGGGGAGAGGAACTGGATGGCTGGTGTGCAGGGAGGGAGGCAGACTTTTCATTTTATATCTTTTTTGTAGATTTTGAATTTCGACCATGGGATGGTCCTACTCAAATCAAGGAAACCCTGGTGGCGTAATGGTTAAGTGCTACAGCTGCTGACCAAAAGGTCCGTAGTTCGAATCTACCACGTGCCCCTTGGAAACTCTATGGGGCAGTTCTACTCTGTCCTATAGTGTTGCTATGTGTCGGAATAGACTCGACGGCAGTGGGTGGACTCAAATCAGTACGTTTGTTTTAACATTTCTAAGATTTTTCCTTCATAATTCAAAGCATAATGCACTAGGACTGATGGACCACAACTACCACGGCCTCCATCAGACTGACTCCTGCACAACTAGATGGTGTCTGGCTACCACCACCGACTGCTCTGACAGGGATCACAGTGCAGGGTCCCAGAAAGAGCTGAAGAAAAATGTAGAACAAAATTCTAACTCACAAAAAGAAAAATCAGACTTACTGGTCTGACAGAAACTGGAGAAACCCTGAGAGTATGGCCCCGACACTCTTTTAACTCAGTACTGCAGTCACTCCTGAGGCTCACCCTCCAGTCAAAGATTAGACAGGCCCATAAAACAAAATGTGACTAAAGGGGTACACCAGCCCTGGCACAACGATGAGAAGGTAGGAGGGGTCAGGAAAGCTAGTAATGGGGAACCCAAGGTCTAGAAGAGGAGAGTGTTGGCATGTCCTAGGGTTGGCAACCAATGTCACAAAACAATGTGCATGAATTGATTATTGAGAAACTAATTTGCTCTGTGAACCTTCATCTAAAGTACAATAAAAAAAAAAAAATCAAACAAAAAATTGATATACTAAAAAAAAAAAGCATAATGTGCTAAAGCAATAAAAACATGTCATGTGGTGTAGGGCGGGGGCTTTGCAGCGTAAGACTTCGATGTGAATCTCCCTTCTGCCTGTACAAGCTGTGTGTCTGCTGAGGCTAAGATCCTCACTACTTGAAGGCTCGGCTTCCTCAATTTTAAAATGGGAATAAAAACCCTTACCTCCCTTCCTACCTGTTATGAGAATGAATGACCTGGCCTGTGCTTGGTACGGTGCCAGGGACATACGTAGTGTTGTGGGCTGGACAATGGGCCCCAAAAAGATATGCCCAAGTCCTAATCCTTGTAACTGTGTGACCATATTTGGGAAAAGGGTCTCTGCAGCTGTAATTAAGGCTCTCCTGATGGAGCATCCTGAATTTCATCGGCTGTCTTTTCACTTTTGTTTGTTGTTGAGAATATACGCAGTAAAACACACACCGATGCAGCAGTTTCTACACGCAGATTACATTCTTCAGCTGTGCACCCATTCCCACCCTCCTTCTCTGATTAGTTCCTCCCCCATTAACATGAACTCACTGGCCTCAAAGGTTCCTATCTAATCTTTTGAGTTGCTGTTATCAATCTGATCCCATATGGATCTCTCTTAAAACAGCACAGTGCTCAAGGCAAACATTCTTTACTAGTTAAGCTAAACTACTGGTTAGTTTTAAGAAGACTTCAGGGGATGTTTTTGGTTTAAGGTTTAATGATTATCTCAGGGCAATAGTTTCAGGGCTTCATCCAGCCTCTGGCTCCCTGAAGTCTGCACTGTGTGAGAATTTGAAAATCTCTTCTGCATTTTCCCCCTTTTGAACGGGATTCTTCTACAGAATCTTTGATCAAAATGTTCAGTGACGGCAGCCAGGCACCACCCAGTGACAAAGGGGGCTTTTCACTTTCTTGATTTCATCCTTCGAAGCACAAGTTTTTAACTTTAATGAGTCCAATTTATCCTTTTTTTTTTCTTTCTTTTTTTGGTTTGATTTTGTACTTTGGGTGTCATATCTAAGAAGGCTCTGCCTAACTCAAGATCAGGAAGATTTACCCCCCTATTTTATTTTAAGAGATTTATAGTTTTAGCTCTCTACTTCTTTTCCAACAAATAGAGAGGAAAGGTTCAAGATGAAAGCCTTCAGGAAGCAAAGGAGCTAGCTGGAGGCAATTACCACTTTCTGTCGCCTTGCTCGGCATTTTTACCTTATATATAAGGGAAGAGATTCTGGTTTTCCAGATGCTGCAGAAATATAAAGTTTCCTTTTAAAATACATTTCTTTAAAGAAAAAGAAGATTTTCTTAAATTTAAGAAATGTAAAGAAAATGTCAGTTTTAAAAAAAAAAAATCAAGAGACTAACAGCAAGGAAGCATACAGATTTCAGCATCTGGTAGAAAAGTAACTGACTTTGGAGAAATTGCTGGCATGAGCTTGAAAGCACAGGTTCTGGACTAAACAGCCCTGAAGTCTGAACGCCACTTTGTGACTCTGAACAAGTGACTTCCCATTTTGAAGCTTCAGGAGAACACACCAACTTCCATGGGCAGTTGTGAGGGTTTCACGATTTAATGCACACGAAAAGCAGCACTGTTCAGGCATACAGTTAACACCAGTAAAATAGTACCCTGCCTCCACGTGACACTTCAGCTTACTTCCACCACCTAAAATGCACCCCATTTTGTCCTATATAAGATGTATTTGATTTACTTGACCCCTGCAAATTGACTTGTGGTTTGGTTTTACAGTGGGTGGCATAGGAAAAACTGCTTTGAAGCCAGACAGGCCTGGGAACAAGCCCCACCCTGCCACTTCCAAGCTGCACGATCCTGGGCAAAGGTGTGCCCCACTTGCAACCTGTTTCCTCCGTAGCAATAAGCCCCCTTTATCAGGTGAGTACCAAAACCCACTGTCATGGATTTGGACTCACAGTGACCCTATAGACAGAGTAGAACTGCCCCAAAGGGTTTCCAAGGCTATGATCTTTACAAAAGCGGGCTGGCACACCTTCCTCCTGCAGAGCGGCTGGTGGGTTTGAACCATAGACCTTTAGTTAGCAGCCATGCTGCTTAACCAGCACGCCACCAGTACTACTCAGGTGAGTACAGAACATGGCGCAGTGGTTAAGCATTTGGCTGCTAACAAAAAAGTCAGCAGTTCGAATCCACCAGCCACTCCTTGGAAACTCTATGAGACAGTTCTATTCTGCCCTGTAGGGTCACTATGACTCAGAATCAACTCGGAGGCCAACAGGCTTTTTCCTACTCAAAGTGCAGTCCTTAGACCTGCAGCAGCAGCATCCCCTTGGACTTTGATAGAAACGGAGTGTCTGGCCACACAACCCTGTACTTCGGAACCTGCATTTTGACAAGACCTCCGTTAATGCTCATTAAAGTTAGAAACACCAATGTAAGATAGTTAACAAAGCACACCACCCTGGTAAACGTTCAACAAGGACTGATGGTGGTGGTGACCACCACCCTCTCCACAACTTATTAGTTCTGTGACCTCAGGCAAGTTTAAATTAAAGAATGCCTCAGTTCCCTCATTCCTATAATGGGAGAAATAGTACCCACCTCAAACGACACTATTATTTCACTTATTAACAAAGATCAAAGACCACAGCCTTCAGTACGGATTACACCTCAACATAAAAAAAAATAAATAAATATTTTTTTTTCCAACATAAGGAAAACAAAAATCCTGACAACTGGACCAATAAGCCACATCATGATAAACGGAGAAAAGGCTGAAGTTGTCAAGGATTTCATCTTACTTGGATCCACAATTAATGCCCATGAAAGCAGCAGTCAAGAAATCAAACAACGTATTGCATTGGGCAAATCTGCTGTAAAACACCTCTTTAAAGTGCTAAAAAGCAAAGATGTCGGTTTGAAAACTAAGGTGCCCTGACCCAAGCCATGGTATTTTCAATTGCCTGATATTCATGTGAAAGCTGGAAGATGCCTTCGAGGTACGGTGTTGGCGAAGAATACTGAATACACCATGGACTGCCAGAAAAATGAACACATCTGTCTCGGAAGAAATACAGCCAGAATGTTGCTTAGAAGTGAAGACGGCCAGCCTTTATCTCACATACTTCGGACACGCTATCAGGAGGAACTAGTCCCTGGAGAAGTACATCATGTTTGATAAAGCAGAGGGTCAGTAAAGGAGAGGACGACCCTTAACAAAGATGGACTGACACCGCAGCTGCAACGATAAGCTGAAACGTTAATGATTGTGAGGATGGCGCAGGACAGGCGGTGTTTCCTTCTGTTGTACTTAGGGTCGCTATGAGCGGGGACCCACTCGACAGCATCTAACAGTAATAACCTCAAAGGCCTGGTGGGAGCCTTAAATGGCCTAACAGATGTAAAGCACTGAAGACAGCGCCTGGCACTCAGTAAGGGCTCCACACGCGCTTGCCATCCTGTCAACGTTGTTATTATTGTTAACGTTATCTGTCGGTGCTGCCTGCTGCCGACAGAGGCCGCAGTTGCAGCGCCTTGGGCCTCCCAGGAAGGGCGAGCTCCAGGGCTAAGAGCCAGGGCCGAGGCCGCCCCGGCTTGCGGGTGGCAGCCAGGAGGCCTCGGGGCGCCCCCACGCCCGGCCGGGAGCCGGGGCCCACACTCACGCTCTCCAGCACTTCATAATTGGCCTTGATCTGCGCCTCGATCTCGTCCTTGCGCCGCATTAGCTCCTGGATGTCGCTGATTGTCACCGCGCCGGCCCGCGGGGCGCCTTCGCTCTCGCCACGGTCCTTCCCCGACATCTTGGAGCTTGGTCCAGGGCTCTGGACACCCCGCTCCCTGGATACGGACGCCTGAGGAGACTGTGGCTACGGCTCCCCCTGCGGGCCAAAACACCCCAACTGTCTAAGCGCGCGAGCCTAAGGGCGTGGCTTCGGTGGTGGGGCGGGGTCACAGAAAGCCACACCCTGGTGGAACACGTGGTTCTGTGGCACCCGGGCGTGGAGCCGCCTGGAATTCCCGGTCCCCGCCCTACCGAAGCCGGGGGACTTCTGAAGCATTTATTGAGCACCTACTGCATGTATGTGCCAGAGCACTGTGCAAGGCGCTGCAATTCAGACCTTCACATCTGTACAGCCCTTGACGAATATAACAAAAGTTCACTTCTTTATCCCCCATTTTCCAATAGATCTGACAAATCTAGGTTCAGATCCTGGTTCTTGCTACTTCTGGCAATCTATGGGACACTAGGTAAATCACCTCATTTGTCTGAGCCTCAGTTTCTTCATCTGTAAAATGGTGCGATATTGATAGCAATCTATCTCAGAGTTGTCAGTCAGCCAACAATACTCTTTAGATGCCTCCTATGCGCCCTGCACTGGAGGGATGAAAAAGTAATGAAAAAGAACGTGCAGCATGGGGCACAGCGCATATTAGGTCTTTATACACCTTGGAGGAAACCCTGGTGGCATAATGGTTAAGAACTATGCTAACCAAACGATCCGCAGTTCAAATTCACCAGGAGCTTCTTGGAAACTCTATGGGGCAGTTCAGTTCTACTCTGTCCTACAGGGTCGCTATGAGTCAGAATCAACTCAACAGCAAGGGCACAGGATACACTTTGGAAGGAGCCCTGGTGGTGCAATGGTTAAGCGCTCAGCTGCTAACCAAAAGGTCAAACCCACTAGTTGCTCTGTGAGAGAAAAGACCTGGTGATCTGTTCCCGTAAACATTACAGCATATAGGAAACCTATGAAGGCAGTTCTACTGTGTCACATGAGTGGCTATGAGTCGAACATGATTTTCTGACTGTTAGTCAAAAATCAACTCCACACACCTACTAATACACCAACATACAGTTTGGTAAAAATAGCAGTGATGATAATATTAATAATTTATTTACTGAATGCTTGCAAAGAGCCAGGCACTATTCTAAGTGCCTTATATGTATTCAACAAGCTCATGAAACCAGTATTATTATTACTCATTTGAAGACAAGAAAACTGACTCACTAACCAACTTGCCCAACTTGTGAAATGTGAAGCCAAAATCCCAACCCAGCTTAACCAAATGAACAAATTTAACATCTTGACGTGTGCTGTGTAACAGTTTGCACCGAAAGGACAGGACATCACCTGTAGTATTCATGCCAAACGTGCTTACTCTGAATCTAATCATAGGAAAACAAATGGACAAAGCCAAATTGAGGGACATTCTGCAAAACAACTGGCCTGAACTCTTAAAAAAAGGTCAATGTTGTGAAATCACACATACACACACACACACACACACGGAAGCTCGAAATTGCCTGGATTGAAGGACACTAAAGAGATGAAACAACCAAATGCAATACGTGATCCTTGATTGGATTCTGGTTTCCTACCTTTCCCCCTACCAACCGTAAAAGATTATTGGGATAACTAGAGAAACTATGAATATGGGTATATGTAGTATCAATGTTAAGTTTCTTAATTTTGATACTTGCACTGTGATCATGTAAGAGAATGACCTTAGAAAATACACTCCGATTATTTAGGGGCGGAAGGGGCAATTTATTTTCAAATGTTTTCAAAAGAAAATGTGAATTGTATTTGCAAAGAAAGTATGATAAATAAGGGAAAATGTAAAGGGCTGGCGACTCTGGGTAAAATACATACAAACATTCTTTGTACTATTTTTGCAACTTTTCTGTAAGTTTGAAATTATTTCAGAATCAAACAATCATCTCTTACAGAAAAAAAGTAGAACCAATCACATTAACCAAAAACAAAACAAACCTATTGCTATCTAGTCGATTCTGACTCATAGAATGCTATAGGACAGAGTAGACCCACCCCATAGGATTTCCAAGGAGAGGCTACATCTCCCAACCTTTTGGTTAGCAGCTGTAGCTCTTAACCACTGTACCACTAGGGCTCCATCAATTACATTAGGCCTCCTACATTTTGTTCAACTGATTGCTTTTAAATACATTAACATTTCTTACATTGACAACGAAAGGAGAGAGGTAAGACAACTAAATGCAATGCATGATCCTTGATTGGATAGATTTTTAAGAAGCAACAGCTTTGAAAGACATTATTGGGACAACTGGTGAAATCTGAATATGAACTCATTTTATCTAGATCATGCCATTGTTAGGCACCCTCGAGTTGGTTCAACACAGAGAACAAAACACTGGCCAGTCCTGCACCATCGTCATAATCCTTGCTATGCTTGAGCCTATTATTGCAGCTACTGTGTCAATCCATCTTGTCCAAGGTCTTCCTCTTTTTTGCTGACCTTCTACCTTACCAGAAACCCTGGTGGTATAGTGGTTAAGTGCTATGGCTGCTAAACAAAGGGTCAGCTGTTCGAATCTGCCAGGCGCTCCTTGTAAACTGTATGGGGCAGTTCTACTCTGTCCTATAGGGTTGCTATGAGTTGGAATCGACTTGACGGCACTGGGTTTGGGTTTGGTTTTGTTTTCTACCTTACCAAGCATGATGTCCTTCCCCAGGGACTGCTCCTTCCTGATAACACGTCCAAAGTACGTGAGATGTAGTCTTGCCATCCTCGCTTCCAAGGAGCACTCTGGCTGTACTTCTTCCAGCACAGACTTCGTCGTTCTTCTGGCAGTCCATGGTATATTCAATATGCTTCACCAACACCACAATTCAAATGCATCAATTTTTCGGTCTTCTTTATTCATACTCCAGCTTTCACATGCATATGAGGCAATTGAAAATATCATGGCTTGGGTTAGGCGCACCTTAGTCTTCAAAGTGACATCTTTGCTTTTCAATACTTTAAAGAGGTCTTTTGCAGCACATTTGCCCAATGCAATGCGTCGTTTGATTTCTTGGTTGCTGCTTCCATGCAAGCTCAAGTTGAAACTGAAGAAAATCAGAGCAAGTCCACGAGAGCCAAAATATGACCTTGAATATATCCCACCTGAATTTAGAGACCATCTCAAGAATAGATTTGACACATTGAACACTAATGACCAAAGGCCAGACAAGTCATGGAATGACATCAAGGACATCATACATGAAAAAAGTAAGAGGTCATTGAAAAGACAGGAAAGAAAGAAAAGACCAAGATGGATGTCAGAGGAGACTCTGAAACTTGCTCTTGAACCTCAAGCAGCTAAAGCAAAAGGAAGAAATGATGAAGTAAAAGAACTGAACAGAAGATTTCAAAGGGCAGCTCAAGAAGACAAAGTAAAGTATCATAATGACATGTGCAAAGAGCTAGAGATAGAACACCAAAAGGGAAGAACACCTTCGGCATTGCTCAAGATGAAAGAACTAAAGAAAAAATTCATCTCGAATTGCAATAGCGAAGGATTCTATGGGGAAAATAATAACTGACGTAAGAAGCATCAAAAGAAGGTGGAAGGAATACACAGTCGTTATACCAAAAAGAATTAGTCAATGTTCAACCATTATAGGAGGTAGCATATGATCAGGAACCGATGGTACTGAAGGAAGAAGTCCAAGCTGCTCTGAAGGCATTGGCGAAAAACAAGGCTCCAGGAATTGATGGAATATCAGTTGAGATGTTTCAACAAACAGATACAGCGCTGGAAGTGCTCACTCGTCTATCCCAAGAAATTTGGAAGACAGCTACCTGGCCAACCAACTAGTAGAGATCTATATTTATGCCTATTCCCAAAAAAGGTGATCCAACCAAATGGAAAAATTATCAAACAATATCACTAATATCACATGCAAGGAAAATTTTGCTGAAGATCATTCGAAAGTGGCTGCAGCAGTATATTGACAAGGAACTGCCAGAAATTCAGGCCGGGTTCAGAAGAGGACGTGGAACCAGGGATACCATTGGTGATGTCAGATGGATCTTACCAGAAGTATGTTTACCTGTGTTTTGTTGACTATGCAAAGGCATTCGACTGTGTGGATCATAACAAATTATGGATAACATTGTGAAGAACGGGAATTCCAGAACACTTAATTGTGCTCATGAGGAACCTGTACATAGACCAAGAGGCAGTTGTTCAGACAGAACAAGGGGACACTGAGTGGTTTAAAGTCTGTAAAGGTGTGTGCAAAGGTTGTATCCTTTCACCGTACCTATTCAATCTGTATGCTGAGCAAATAATCCAAGAAGCTGGAGTACACGAAGAAGAACAGGGCATCACGATTGGAGGAAGACTCATTAACAACCTGCGTTATGCAGATGACACAACCTTGCGTGCTGAAAGTGAAGAGGACTTGAAGCATTTACTAATGAAGATCAAAGACCACAGCCTTCAGTATGGATTACACCTCAACATAAAGAAAACAAAAATCTTCACAACTGGACCACTGAGCAACGTCATGATAAACGGAGAAAAGATTGAAATTGTCAAGGATTTCATTTTACTTGGATCCACAATCAATGCCCATGGAAGCAGTAGTCAAGAAATCAAAAGACGCGTTGCATTGGGCAAATCTGCCGCAAGAGGCCTCTTTAAAGTGTTGAAAAGCAAAGATGTCACCTTGAAGACTAAGGCGCGTCTGACCCAAGTCATGGTATTTTCATCGCATCACATGCATGTGAAAGCTGGGCAATGAATAAGGAAGACTGAAGAAGAACTGATGCCTTTGAATTGTGGTGCTGGCAAAGAATATTGAATATACCATGGACTGCCAAAAGAACAAACAAATCTGTCTTGGAAGATGTACAACCAGAATGCTCCTTAGAAGCAAGGATGGCGAGACTGTGTCTTACATACTTCAGACATGTTGTCAGGAGAGATCAGTCCCTGGAGAAGGATATCATGCTTGGTAAAGTACAGGGTCATCGGAAAAGAGGAAGACCCTCAAGGAGATGGATTGACACAGTGGCTGCAACAATGGGCTCAACCATAACAATAATTGTAGGGATGGCGCAAGGCCGGCAGTGTTTCATTCCGTGGTACATAAGGTCCCTATGAGTCGGAACCAGCTCGACGGCACCTAACAACAACAAGCTTCCATGGGAGTTGATTGTGGATCCAAGTAAGATGAAATCCTTGACAACTGTAATCTTTTCTCCGTTTATCATGATGTTGCTTATCGGTCCAGTTGTGAGGGTTTTCTTTATGTTGAAGTGCAATCCATACTTCAGGCTATATATAGTCTTCGATCTTCATCAGTAAGTGCTTCAAAGCGTCTTCACTTTCAGCAAGGAACTTTGTGTCATCTGCATATTGCAGGTTGTTAACGAGTCTTCCACCAATCATGATGCTGCATTCTTCTCCATATAGTCCAGCTTCTTGGATTATTTGCTCAGCATACAGATTGAATAAGTATGGCGAAAGGACACATCCCTGACACACACTTTTCCTGATTTTAAGCCAAGCAGTATTCCCTTGTTCTATTCTAACAACTGCCTCTTGGTCTATGTACAGGTTCCTCATGAGCACAAATAGGTGTTCTGGAATTCCCATTCTTCACAATGTTATCCATAATTTGGTATGATCCACACAGTTGAACGCCTTTGCATAGTCAATAAAACACAGGTAAACATCTTTATGGTATTCTCTGCTTTCAGCCAAGATCCATCTGACATCAGCAATGATGTTGTCATCTCACGTCCTCTTCTGAATCTGGCTTGAATTTCTGGTGGTTCCCTGTCCCTATATTGCTGCAACCAGTTTTTGAATGATCTTCAGCAAAATTTTACTTGCATGTGATACTAACGATATTGTTCGATAATTTCTGCATTCGGTTGAATCACCTTTCTTCGGAATGGGCGCAAATAGGAATCTTTTCCTGTCAGTTGGCCAGGCAGCTGTCTTGCAAGTTTCTGGGCATAGAGGAGTGAGAACCTCCAGTGCTGCATCTGTTTGTTGAAACATCTCAGTTGGTATTCCGTCAATTCCTGCAGCCTTGTTTTTCACCAGTGCCTTCAGTACAGCTTGGACTTCTTCCTTCAGTACCATTGGTTCTTGATCATATGCTACTTCCTTGTCTTAATCATCTAGTGCTGCTATAACAGAAATACCACAAGTGAATGGCTTTAATAAAGAGAAATTTATTTCCTCCCAGTAAAGTAGGCTAGAAGTCCAAATTCAGGTTGGCAGCTCCAGGGGAAGGCTTTCTCTTTCTCTGTCAGCCTTCTCATCAATGTTCTCCCAGAGTAGGAGCTTCTCTGCACAGGGACCCCGGGTCCAAAGGACACACTCTGCTCCCGGCACTGCTTTCTTAGTGGTATGAGGTCCCCCTCTCTGCTCGCTTCCCTTTCCTTTTTAACTCTCGATAGAGAAAATGTGGTAAAGGCTACACCCCAGGGAAACTCCCTTTACATTGGATCAGGGATGTGACCTGGGTAAGGGTGTTACAACCCCACCCTAATCCTCTGTAACATAAAATTACAATCACAAAATGGAGGACAACCACACAGTACTGGAAATCATGCCCTGACCAAGTTGGCACGTATTTTGGGAGGACAACATTCAATCCATGCCACTGCTGTGATGGTTGAATGTAGACCAGTTCTTTTTGGTAGTGACTCTGTATTTCTTCCATCTTCTTTTGACGTTTCATGAGTTGTTCAATGTTTTGCCTATGGAATCCTTCAAAACTGCAACTCAGGGCTTGAATTTTATCTTCAGTTCTTTCAGCTTGAGAAATGCCAAGTATGTTCTTCCCTTTTGGTTTTCTATCTCCAGTTCTTTGCACATTTCATTATAATACTTTAACCAGTCGTCTCGAGCTAGCCTTTGAAATCTTCTGTTTGGCTCTTTTACTTCATTATCTCTTCCATTTGCTTTTGCTACTCTCTACATTCAAGAGCAAGTTTCAGAATCTCTTCGGACATCCATTTTGGTCTTTGCTTTCTTTCCTGTCTTTTTAGTGACCTTTTGCTTTCTTCATGTATGATGTTGTTGATGTCATCCAACAACTTGTTTGGTCTTTGGTCATTTGCATCAAATCTATTCTTGAGATGGTCTCCAAATTCAGGTGGGATATACTCAAGGTTTCATGGACTTGTTTTAATTTTCTTCAGTTTCAACTTGAACTTGCATATGAGCAATTGATAATCTTTTCCACAGTTGGCCCCTGGCTGTCTTCTGATTGATGATGTTGAGCTTTTCCATTGTCTCTTTTCACAGACGTAGTCTATTTATTTCTGTGTTTTCCATGTACAGGAATCAAATTTAGATTATAGCACTGATCAATGTTAAATTTCCTCAGTAAGATAACGGTATTGTGGTTGTGTAAGAAAATCCCCTTATTGTGCAACTAGCTTGTAAGTGATTCAGGGGGAAAAAGGGGTATGTATATATAGGTGTCTTATGCTGGGTTCTCTGGAGAAACGAAACCCGTAAAGTGTATAAACATATACATAGATAAATTTATATCAAGGAAATGGCTCACATGGTTGTAAAGGCTGGAACATCCCAAGTCTGTGAATCTAGAGGCTTCTCCTGATTCACGTAGCCACAGGGGCTGGTGAACCCAAGATCGGCGGGTCAGAGAATAGGGCTCTTGCTCACAGGCTGTGGAGATCAACAAATCCCAAGATCAGCAGGCAAGACCACAGGTAAGCTGCTAGCTCAAGTCTCAAGAACCAAAGATCAGATGAACAGGAGCCAGCTGAAGGATCCAGAACAAGCAAAAGCCCGAGCCTTGCCAGAACGTCTGCTTATATTCGGATACAGACTACAGGCCCAAGAAAACTTCCTTTCAGCTGACTGGCTACTCACAGCAGGTTCAATCATGGCGTTGATCACATTCTATCAAATCTCATCATGGAAGTGATTACAACATCATACAACTGCCAAACCACTGAGAATCATGGCCCAGCCAAGCTGACATACAACCTCAACCATCACAGTAAGCAAAATGCAACAACTGGTAAGTCTAAGTGGAGGATATACAGATGTTCATGGTACCATCTTGCAATTTTTCTGAGATTTGGAATCTTTCTGGATAAAAAGGAACGAGGACAAGATTCTCACCCACGCAAACTGAAAGAGATCTATCCCATAAATCAGCATGCTGTTACTGTCAAACATTGCTGTCACGGTAATAAAGGTAGGTCCTGCCCCTTTCATCTCCCTCAAATCCACCCATCAGCTCCTTCTCTGCTCTCATCCCAGCTGCCTCCATCTTCTTCCTGATTGCAGCAGCCCCTGAGCTGTCTCGGTGTCCAGGCTTGTCCTCTTTAGCTCATTGGTCCACACAGCAGCCAGATAAACTTTCCAAAGAGCGACACTGTCACTCTGCTGTTGAAAAGCTTTCAATGGCTTTCCAGTGCCTTCTCTTGGCTTTCGAGACCTTTCTAACGCCTGCTTGCCCTTTGATACCCCATGCCCACCACAGCCCCGCCCCGACATCCCATGATCCAGGCACACTGAACTTCCAGCACTGTCTGGCGCATTTTTGCTCAGTCTTACTTAACCCTGGGTCTTCGTGCCTGCTGTTTCCCTTCTCTGGATTACCCCTGCAGGCCAGGCTAACTCCAGCTGAAACATGACCTCCCCTGGGATCATTCTCAGACCCGTCCAAAGCTGTGCTGTTTTCCGCAAGTTCTGCTTGGTATTATAAGTGCATGTTTACCCGTCATGCCGTATACTGTTAGTCCCCCCTGGACTGGGGCGTGTTTACCTTCAGAAATGTGACTGCGCAAGTTTTTACTCGAGGACTCTAAGGGGACAGGCCGAGAACAATCCTCACACTTCCCCCCTCCAGGTGCTCTGGTTCATCTTACCTGTAGCAGCCATTGATGACCCAACAGAGCCTGTGTTTTAGAAAACTTATAAGTCCTATGAGAAGCTGTTTGCCTCTTCAAAGACACACAGCAAAGGAAACGAGGAACCCAGAGAGGAAATGGGGAGATGTTCCCACATTGTGGAGAATGAAACCAAGGCCATGGAACATGTTATATACTAACTATAGGATGGGAATCTAATTTGCCAGAATGTCTGCTTATATTTACCTAATGCTAAAAAAATAAGTAAATACATAGCTTGTTCTTCATCTCAGAAGAAGAGGGAAGCCAGAAGGTATGGAAATGGGAAACTGAACCAGGCAGCTAGAGCTACCCAGCACAGCCTGGCTGGGCTGTAATTAATATTGCTTAACTGAAGGACTCGCCCAGCTTTACAATTTTACCTCAGCCCTGGACTGTTGTTGTTAGTTGTCCCTGAGTAGGCTCCAACTCATGGCAACCCCCTGTACAAAAGAATGAAATGTTGTCAGGTCCTGTACCATCTTCACAATCGTTGGTATGCTCGAATTCATTGTTACAATCGCTCTGTTTTGAGTGCCTTCCAACCTAGAAGCTCATCTCCCAGCACTGTATTAGCATTCCTTTGTGGTCCATAGTGTTTTCACTGGCTAATTTTCAGGAGTAGATCTCCAGGCCTTTCTTAGTCTAAGTCTGGACCCTGCTGGTATTTGAAATTCCAGTGGCATAGCTTCCAGCATCATAGCAATATGCAAGCACCCACAGTACAACAAACTGACAGACAGGTGGTGGCAGCCCCAGCCTACGAGTCAGACAAACCAGCAAGTCGCTTCTCTTCTCTGACCCTGTTCCTGCATCTATAGAATGAGGAGCTGGATGCTGAGGTCCAAACTGGTGGCAGGCTTGTGTCAGCTGGCTCACTCAGAGTTTTTAGGAATTTTACACTAGTTATTAAATCTATTCAGAGTCCCATCAGGAAATAGCTGGCAAACTCAAAAGGGTAACTGAGGAATAGTCTATGAAGGAAGGATTTACAGGGTCCTGGGAAGAATCCTGGTGGTGCAGTGCTTAAAGTGCTCAGCCACTAACTGAAAGGTCAGAAGTTCAAACCCACCATCCACGCTCTGTGGGAGAGAGATGTGGCAGTCTGCTTCTGTACAGGTTACAGCCTTGGAAAACCCTATGCGGCTGTTCTATTCTGTTACATGGGGTCACTATGAGTCAGAATTGGTGACTGGCTTGGCTTGGTTTTTTGGGAGAGGAAGGGCTGAAGGAACAAATAAGAAATGATGAGGCCATCTGGTGTTAGCAACACTGGGGAGCCACAGCCACCCCTAGATCAAAAGGGGAAAGGGGAGGGGGCAGTTTCTGGAGCCGAGAGAGCTGTCACCATTGACAGGAGTGTGGACTTTAGCAGAATAGCTAGCTACTGCTCAACTAATGCCTGGCTGGAGGGAGCCAGGGAGTAAATACCCTCACCTCTCCTCTCTCACCTCTACCTCCTAATTGGCTGAGGGCAGAGCAGAGACGGGAGCAATTAGGAGAGGCAAACAGAACATGCAGCGCAGTTGCCAATGGTTATGGATTGAATTGTGTCCCTCCAGGGAGGCTTTATTAAAGTCTTAACACCCATATCTGTGAACGTGACTGTTATGGATTAAACTGTGTTCCCCCTGAAACATGTGTTGGAATCTTAACTCCTATACCTGTGGATGTAACCCTGTTTGGAAATAGGGCTTCCTTTGTTATTTTAATTAGATCCAAGCCAAATAAGGTGGGTTCTAAATCTAACCACTTCTGAGTTATAAAAAGAGCAAATTAACACCTGCGAACATATATAGGTATGGTTGCGGATATTTCTACATATGTATTTATAAATGCTACATGTATACTCATGTATGTATAATAGAGCACGTAGGAGGCACGGCTATAGAAACTACTTAGACATCAGGACTGAACTATTGGACTTGAAGGCTAAGGACCACAGTCTCAGGGGACTATCCTAGCCCGGTGAGTAGTGTCTGGGGTCTTAAAAGCTTCCAAGTGGCCATCTAAGGAGCAGCTATTGGTCTCTTCTTGCCAGGAGCAAAAAAAAGAAAAGGAGAATGAAAAAAACCATAGACTCAAGGAAGCAATTAGTCCAAAGGACTAAATGGCCCACTCCTCTGTTATGGATTGAATTGTGTCCCCCCAAAAATGCATGTCAGCTTGGCTAGTCCATGATTCCCAGTATTGTGTGATTGTCTACCACTTTGTCATCTGATGTGATTTTCCTGTGTGTTGTAAATCCTACCTCTATGATATTAATGAGGTGGGATTAGCGGCAGTTATGTTAACGAAGCAGGACTCAATCTACAAGATTAGATTGTGTTTTGAGTCAATCTCTTTTGAAATATAAAAGAGAGAAGAAATCAGAGAGACAGATGGACCTCAGACCACCAAGAAACAAGAGCCAGGAGAACAGAACGTCCTTTCAACCCGGGGTTCCTTCCCTGAAGAACTCCCAGGACCAGGGAAGATTGATGACCAGGACCTTCCCCCAGAGCTAAGACAGAGAGTCTTCCCCTGGAGCTGGCACCCTGAATCCAGACTTCTAGCCTACTGGTCTGTGAGAGAATAAATGTTAAAGCCATCTACTTGTGTTAATCCTGTTATAGCAGCACTAGATGACTAAGACACTCCTCTAACCTGAGGCCAAAAGAACTAGACGGTGCCCAGCTACCACAACCAACTAGCCTGACCGGGATTACAACAGAAGGTCCCGGTTACAATGGGAAAAAATGTAGAACAAAATTCAAATTAAAAACACTAAAAAAAAAAAAAAAAAGACCAGGCTTACTGGTCTGAAAGGGACTGGAGGGACCCCTGAGACTATCCCCCTAAAACAATCCTCTAATTTGAAACTGAAGACACTCCCAGAGGCCACCTTTCAGCCAAGTAATAGATGAGGCTATAAAATAAACCATAACATCTTCGAAGAATGTGCTCCTTAGACTAGTCAACTGTACGAGACCAAACGGGCAACATTTGCCCA